>NW_020450916.1:1593372-1740113 GCF_003343035.1 Apteryx rowi | reverse complement strand
GCGCCTGGATGCAATCCTGTGCAATGTGCTCTAGGTGACCCTGCTTGAGCAGGGGGGTTGGACTAGATGATCTCCAGAGGTCCCTTCCAACCTCAGCGATTCTGTGATTCTGTGATTCTGTGAYTGTTGCTTGGAAAGCCTCCTGGTGGACCTAATGTAGAGAGAGGTGGAGGCCAGAAGTAAGGTGGTTGTACTCTGCTGTGTGGGGCAATTGCATTCCTGTCATCCCTGAGATTTGGGGAGGAAGGCTCAAGGTGCCCTGTAGGGCAGCCTAGGCATCATGCGTTTTTTACCTAGCCCTCAGAGTTTAATTTCTACAACAGTCATTTCAGAAATTCAAAGGCCTTATTTGTGTTTGGTTATTATATCCTAGATGTTTAATATTTTTCTGTGAGAGGAACTTTCTAATCAAGGCATTTGCCTTTCCCCCAGTGTCAAACACTGACTGTTACAAGAAATAACATGATGGTATTAATTTGATGAAAGCTAGATTTGAGAGAGTGTTTCTGTTTTCAGTTACTTTATTTTCACATTAGAGGATAATAATATGTCGGCAGTTAATAAAAGCTATACTAAATATTGTGTATGTGCTTGAAATATTATCATTTTAATATCCGTGCCTAGAAATAACATTTTTCCTTAGCATAACAATGAGAAAATACTTTTTGTATGTGGGTGGATGAGCAGAAATTGATGCACATATATTTGTCTGACCTATAGCAGGTTAAATACAAATTTAGAAGCTCTTGTCCAAATGGCATGTCATCTAGAGCTGATATTACTGCTAGATAACTATAGTGTCTTTCTCCGCAGACTACCATATGGAATGGAAAGCTATTAACACTAGTGAGAAGCTAGCTACAGAGTATGACTGATTAATGTGTGACATATTCGAGTTTCTTTCTATGATTGTCTCAACAACCAGTCATAGAGATCTGCTTCATACACAGAAAATTAAATTTAAATTACACAGTCTTGGCTAGAAAATTGTGCAGTTAATCCAGTCCCAAAAATGAAATCTGATTTTTTCTACATGAACTCTTCCGTGATTTTTTTCATACCCTGTTGGTTTCTGCCAGCATTCCCATTGGTTTAGGCTACTTTATTCCTCCCTTTAAAAGAAAGGAAAAAAAAGAAATATATGAGAGACTGTTTTTTAGGAAATTCCCTCACTGCTTCAGAATTTAATATGTCCAACCCTAAAGTACAAAATGACTACTCGAAGCTTGCTTCTGTAAACGTTGTATGAAGCATGTTTAAAAAAAAAAAAGAGCTTGCTATAGCTAATTAAGACGATAGCTGTGTGTATCTGTTGGTTTTTCAAATCTTTTATTCATACCATGGTTCTAGCTACATACCTTTCTGCTAAGTTGAAGCAGACCTCTGTGTTTAAGTGTCAGTTGTAGCTAATTCTCACTGAACTAAAAAGTAAGTATTTGAATAAGCTTTTTCCAGGGGAAAAATGAAGTAATGTAAGCAGAGCTGATAACCAAGAATTGGGGAAAAGGAGAATTAAAGCTTTAATTTCTTAGTCCTGCATGTGAAAGTATGTTTTCAGATGGTCATTTGTAAACAGTCATTAAATTCTTGCCCATTAAACTTCACATAATAGGGTGCGTTTACATCAGCTGCTTGGTTTTCTGGCCATCCCCTTCCTCTGCCTGAGCTCTCTTTGCTCCTTCAACCTTACCATTAATTCCTCCGTTTCTTCATTACTTCCCCTCACAACCCAGGGATGCCCTGGCCTTCTGTTCCTTAAAAATTAGACTGTATTTGCTGCCTGCCCCTTCCTTTGCTACTCAGACTGTCGTCACCTGTGCCCTCACTGGGCGTTATTTTAAGTACATTGAGTTTCCTCTGTGACGCTCTGCAGCCTTGGTCTTGCTCATCAGGCACCATCTGTTCACAGCATCCTCTTGGCCAGTCTCAGGCTTCATCTTCCTCTTTTCTTCCTGACCTTCCAGCCATTTTGCAGAAAGAGTTTTATCTTCTCCTCCTCAAGATCTCCACGTCTCCATGACGCTGATGCTTTATATGAGTTTCAGGTGGTCCTCTCCCCCTTCTATCACCCCTTTCCTGCCTCAGACCCCCCGTCCTGCCAGCAGTGCCAGCCGCCGCACCCGCAGGTCCTCTCCTCCTCTCCATGGCCATTTTCATGCTTTCCTGCACCCCACACCAGTGCCCAACACGTGGGGTGCTGCCTCAGAGCCGCCTGTAAAGCCAAGCCTCCCCTAACCCCTGGCTGAGCCTCGCTCCTGGTGGAAAGGGAAGGGGAAAAAGGCTCAGCTAGGAAGGGGTCGGTTGCAAGCCCCAAACAGGTGAATTCCCAGCAGCATTCGTAGATCATCCTGTTCCAGGAGCTGTGCACCCCTCTGCAAAGCACTTCAGGATGTGCTGCTTCTCTGACTCCCTCCCAAACATCTCATTTTCAGAATTAAGCTTGTCCTCATGTACGTTGCTAGATCAGGGCCAACGCTAGCCTGCATAACCACTAAAACTTAGCAGTATCATCCTCACCCTACCCTTTTCTTCCCCTGTTATTCTCTCTCGCGCTCACTTGTTGCATGTGGTGCTAAATTGAACTGTAAGCTCCTCGGAGCAGAGCCTTTCCCTTCCGGTTTCTTTTAGCACCAAGCACAGTGATGCCTGACTGCTATCATTGAGCACCACAGCTGTAAAAATAAATAAGAATGGCTTTGATTACACAGTTGAAGTTCTAATCTAAAATAAATTAAACAGTAGTCAAAAGCAGTTATGCTGTTTATAATTCATATAATAATTTAGGACTACCAGTTTTTAACTATTGTGTAATTTCAATTTACTTGCAGTTCTCATGGGATAAAATATATTATTGAACAAGAAAAGAATAAACTATATTCAGAGAAGCTGTAGGGTGCTATGACTTAAAAGAGAGCTGATGGAATACTATAGGAGAAAATATGCAGGATCCATTATACCATTAATGAATGCACGGTTTAGATTGGTGATTTGATTTTCAGATCGTATTTCTCTGGTACCTTCATGTTTAACGGGCCTCMTACATAAAAACGGAATAAGATGGTGGTTTTTTATGCCCAGTCATACAAAAACTGGATAATCAAAAAGCCTGACTTTTCTATATTATTTACACATTTTTTAAATATAGTGTTAAAAAGCACTATGAAGGGCGCAACTGTAGTTTGTGATGCCATTGTTGATTGAACCTGTCGGTGTAGCTTTTGAGGCAGCTTGATATTTGTTCCCAGCTACAGGTTATGGCTATATTTTAAGCCATGACTAGAGCATCATTTTTTTGACCTGGCCAAGAGCTTTGTTGAAATAGTCACCATTTCCTTCCTGCAGCAAGGTGGCAGATTGGGGATATTTTAAACTCTCTTTTGGCCAAGAGCCAAACCCTGAAGTCCTTGTTTTTGCAAACAGAGCTGCCTGATATGCAAGACACTTATTCTTGCAATGGCCGCACCCATGAATAATTGTCGGAAACTGTTATGTAGTGACATCCACTTTTACAATATGTGATTTTTATCAATTTTTTATATTGGTGCAGTAATTGTAAGCTTTTTTGTCATCCTTTTTTGAAATGTTAACAGATGTCCAACTTTTTGAGAAGCCATATATTACAGTGGACTGCCTTTTAAATCATACAACAACATCGGTAGACTAAATCTGAAAAGATCTGAAAATGCACAAAGAAAAGAAGATAAAATCAAAAGAAATTCTGCCTGACCTTCCATGTTGTGCACCTGCTATTTTAATTTTATTTTTGTTAATCTCTTACAACTAGAGTATCACTTCTTAAATGAATTTGAACAACTCGCCCATGAGACATTCTAATCCAATCTTGTATTATGATGATACTAGCTAGGATGTTATCCTATTAGACACTTGCTGTAAATAAGGGATTTTCCATTGACTTTTAAATCCTTGATTAATGAGAATGCTCAGAGCAGTGTCCTGTAAATTAGCCATAGTGCTAGCAACAATTGCAATTCACTTAGGAGAACTGATTTATTTTAAATCTTACCATCCAAATTAAAAAGCATGAGGAAAAGATAATGTGCAGTAAGTAAAACATATTAGTCTATCTCACATTATTTATCTATACCCCTTGGCTGCATGAGACCCTGAGCAGTGTCTGAATCCTGCTCACTGCTCAGGTAAATCTCCCATTCACTTCAGTCAGAACTCTTCTGGAGAAAGAGCTCTAATGTAGGCCAAGAGTATTTCTTTAGTATGCATATATTAATATATATAGTTCTTTTATTCTCTAGTGTTTTAGTTAATTCATAATCCCATTTTAAAATATGTTAAGCAGTCTAATGGCTTTCATTTCTAACTTGGAAGCTCCCACTTCACTTTCACAGCTGATTTGTTTCCATTCTGGAAAGTGTATGAGCAGCAGGAAAGAGGTGTTTGGGGTTAGGCAAAAGGGGAGAACAGAGGGAGGCTGTGATACATCTGTTAATTGGTATTTAAACTAGAAATATTCCTGACACAGTTTTATGAAGAAAAAAATTTCCACATCATCTTACTGCTTCTCTTCTTATTCCAGTGCTGATATTTGATTTATTGCTTGCAACAAAATCAGTTTTACATCTAGTATTGACTTTGAAACATACAGTATTTCCTTTAATACTTAGAAACAGTAAGGAGATCTTTCCTAACATGCTATATTCACCTTTATTTAAGGTACTATTCGTTTCTTTACCCATGATATACATGCACTTTTATCAGTCAAGAACATCCCTTTGTTCTTTTAGAAGTGTGCATTCTCTTTCCGCAGATAAGATTGGAATTAGTGTCACTTTATAATGACAGTTTTGATCCTCCCGCTTATAAGTAACTGAGCAAATTATCTTTCATACTTTAAGATACTTAAAATATATGATTTTTTCATAGTTATTTTCTGGTGATTTTGATTACAGTGCAAACTGTAGAAAGAGTAACTAAATCAAACTAACTTCAGTTACTTAATCAAACTGAAATTTGACCATCCTATCCTATATCAAGAATAATCAAAGACACTGCAATAATTCTGTAATACTATCTGAACATTTTATCTTGGTCAGCTCAAGTAACAAGGGTCAGGGGGCTTACACATCCATGCAGGTACCAAAACACCCTTAGACAAAATTCCATTTAGAGCAGTAGATCCTATAGAAATCATTTCTTGCTATGTGAATATTGTATAAGCATATGTTGCTCTCTGTTTAATAATATTTGTGTACACTTGCCAATGATCAATTGGTAAATATGGAGTATTGCAGCTGCAGCTCGTACAAGTATAGTGTCTTCTCCAGTATTATGGGTAGAAGGGAATATATGACCCTGAGGTTTTACTGGCAAAGCTAAAACTGGTTGGAAGATGCATGATGCTTTCCAAAGTACTTTTTGGTTATTTTGTATGTGTTTTAAAGTAGAGAGTTAACAGCTTCTGTGCAAGCTTTATTGGTTGTTTGCTTGTTTGATTATTTTTCTTTATAGCTTAGAAAAAACATGGGTGATTTTCCAAGAAGGAACTAAGATACTGATTCTCAAGCTTAAATGCTTATCTTTTGGGGGAAAATATGGACAGTAGAAATTTAACAGGATATTTGCAGCTGTCTTTTTGTTATAGTTCTATTTTTCTGCACAGCAGAAAGACTGGGCAACTAGAATAATATTTTGTTGTTGTCATCTTATTCCGAATTTGTCAGCTTACTTTGGCAGCCTTATAGATTCACATAGTGTTTCCCTGCTATAAATTTTCTCAGCCATAAGGAAAGATGATTTTTATGATTACGGCATTGAACTGTGACATAACATAGCTGTCATCTATGGTCTTTTTGGTTACCTTCAGCAAGTTACTTCATTCTATTATGCCTCCATCTTCTACCTATAAAACGTGATATTATCATAATAGGCTTGTCTTTTTTGTGTTTCACATATTAATGAATGTATTYCTGTATCGCATCTCACAGAAGTGCTGAAAGAATACATTCATTAATATTCTTGAAGGGTGACAAAGAAAAGTCTATTACTGTAATATACCTTGCTTTAAAACTTCAGTTAGAAGAATAATGATAAATAGCATTTAGAACACTTTGGCTAACAGAAATAAAATTGTTACATGTTCAGATTTAAACCGATGAGGAAAAACTTTGTATCTTATGTCCCTCTCTTATACCCATCCAAAAAATGTTTAAATATAATATTTCACATTGACCGAGATGGTTTCTAGTTAGCATATGTATCATACAGAAACCCAGGAATGGCTTTTTGCTGACTATATCTTTAGCCACTTGTTTCAATATCATGTAGTCTCTTACTCTCTCCACGAATTTCCTGAGGTGAAAGGAAGCTTGAAAAGGACAGTTAGGGAATGTCTTGCCCATAGGACAAGCTGCTTCCTAACCTCATTAGTAATTTCTTGAGAAATGACCAGAAGCATGACAGTTTATATTTCCCTGCTATTATTTCCCCTAATAACTGTGGATGTTCTTATTACATTTCTAAATGACTGTTCTCAGAGGTGGCTTGAGCAGAAGGTTTTTCGTTTTATCAGGTTCGGATTGATTGCCTCAGTATTTCATTGTATATCTTCTTGTTCTTGCACTGTAAGAAAAGCAAGATAGGAATCCTCAGTTTCTTTTTATATAGCATTCAGTGTTGTATATACCCCTATTATATACCCCTATATTTGTCTCCTTTGTCTTGGTTTATTTGATTTCTTTGGATGAACTCTCTGGGTTAATTTTGGACAGATGTTCCGAGAACCGTCTGAACTAAACACAGAACTCAAGCAGTACTGCGCTTATTTAAGCCAATAGGATATTCTAACTATTATTTTCTAACACTGCATCTATTTATGTTTATGTTATTGTTTCCTTTCCTTGACTTTGTTTCCTTTTCTTTACATTAAACATTTAACTCAAGGAGTTAACTAGGAGTTAAATGCTTGCTTTTTTATTTTTTTAGTCTACGTTTAAGAAAGCAAGTGCAATTATTGGAGAAAACATCACTGCATTTCTGATAGTTTTATCAGCTGCAGGCAATTCAATATTTTGACTTGGATTTTTAATGCTTTCAGTGTTTTCAGGCAATATCGTAGTTGGAGATATTGGAGAAAAAGGGGGGAGACCAGCAGCCTCAATATACGTATTCTATCACTCTACTTTCTGTTCTTATTACAAGAAAAGATTAAAATGTTTAAGGGCCTAG
The DNA here is from genome assembly GCF_003343035.1 of Apteryx rowi. Taxonomy (NCBI): domain Eukaryota; kingdom Metazoa; phylum Chordata; class Aves; order Apterygiformes; family Apterygidae; genus Apteryx; species Apteryx rowi. The sequence continues at coordinate 1,732,913 of NW_020450916.1, read as the reverse complement.
CTTTGGTTATATAACACAGGTTTTTTTTAAACTGACAAGTGTGAATTGAAAAGCAAAGTCCCATTAATACAGAGTTGGAGAGTGTCACTGTGCCATTAAATATTAAGTCTGGAATGCTCTAGGCCTTGCAATAAAAGAAATGTCAGTGAGAATCTAACAACCTGTTAGATGAATTAAAATGGATTTACTTGTCTTTTGTTTTCTTTTCAGACCACAGATGACATCCTGGTGGCCTCGGCTGAATGTCCCAGTGATGATGAGGACATTGATCCCTGTGAGCCGAGCTCAGGTGGGTTAGGTTAGTCAACTTTTTTATTACTTCCTTTTATTTCATATTTGCATGCTCCAGTTGCCCAGGAATCGGGAGGGACAGTGCTTTCTTACAGAGCAGGGAGAAGTTGAATTGGGGCCTTTGCACAGTTTGCTGTCCATTTCTCAAAGTCAACTGCTAGTACCACATTTGTTGATAGTTGTGATAGGAGCAACGTCACAAGGAAGTGCAAGAGGACCCACGAGAGGACATGCTGGGGCCCCTATAACTGTTTTTTTTGCGATAGAGAAGGGATGATTTGATTTAGGAGAAAGATGGTGCAATCACTACTGCCTTAAGCATTTCCCCCAAATAAAATAAAAGTATAATGTTTCAAATATTGTATTATGCCAGGAGTAGAAGCAGAGGGTTTTTTTTAATTTTATGAAATACTATAAAGATGGTAAAAACCTGAAAATGTAAAAACAACAGCCTAAAATTTCAAATTGTTTTATGGCATTTTTCCAAACCAACGACTATTCAGAATGTACGTTTTAGTTCTGATTAGAAATGAAATTTTTGACAWCCTAGTATTTCCCATGGAACCAAAAAACTGGTGTTTTGACCACCTCCTTCCTACTCCCATAGAATAATGGGAAATTGGTCCTAATTTTTTTCTCTGATATAATTTCCCACTTACATTCATACTGGATTAAATACTATATACCTTCTCTAAAAATTTGAATGATTATTGCAGATGTGAAAGGAAGGCAAGACTTCATAATAACAACTAGAGAAATTATGTTACTCTATAAACCTTAAAAAAAAAAAAAGGCCAGATGTCCAAAGAATTACTCCTGCTTTCATTGTTGGCTTAGGTTAGCTTTTACCCTTTTTTGAGTGGCAATTTATGGTATAGTATTTATCTCAATTTTTCATACTTGCTTGAATTCTGTGTTATTCAGTGGTACATGTATTGTCAGTCATTTTAGATAATTTGGTAGTCTTTGGTACTTGCTATAATACTTAATGGTAAAAGAAGAATTAAGATAAATTTGTCATGCACCATTGTATTTGTTTAAGTAGAAACCAATGAAATGTGAGACTGGCCTCTATATTAATGCAAAAAATAACCTAGAAGCATCTTTGTTTAGTACAGCACCCAAATTTGGGGCCGGACATATGTCTGTATAGCTAGCCAGAAGGCAAACTAAATGTTGCTTCAAATGCAGATACCCAATTCCTTTTTGAAGTCACATAGCCTAAAGCTCACATGCAAAAATTATTTGATTAAACTTAAATAAAGGCAGAGAAGATTATCAGTTATCCTCATGTTTGATGGACCTGCAGGGTAGCATTAGACACCTTCCAGGAACCAAGATCTTGAGCATTTAAAGGTTCCATGAGAATACTTTGGAGTCAGTTTCTTGTGCTTTGCAAGGAAAAGGTTTCAGAGTGTTTTTCCAAATAGCAAGAGATGGAATTACCAGCCTTAAAACTGAGCAGCAACAGGCACATCCAAGTTACACATTTTTACTTCTCTCAGGAAAKTGTTTCACTTGCAAAAGTGCCAGATACCATGAGCAAGGTACTTGGAAACTGAGATGAGAGTTCATTTGTAGGAAAGTTTGAAAATTAATTTCCAGGATTATTTTTTTCTGTTATTTCCTTCTTATTTTCAAATTCTTGAGTTCAGCAAGACTGTCTTGTCCGGTATGAGTCAAGACACTAGCTCACATGGCTCTGAGCTCATACATGGCCCCTGCTTCCTTCCTTTAGTTAAATCAGGCAGTACTGTTCAGTAGACATAAGTAAACCTTTTGTSTATTACATTAGTTACATTCATGTTACCTAGCACTAAAAAATTTCCCAAACCCACTGTTGCAGTTGTATTAGAAATGTATTTGCTGTAAGCCAGTGAAATCTGAGAATAATACTCCTCTGAGGTTATTTTGAATCTCAGATCTGGGACTGCAATGTCTAGTAGTCCTGGAGCCATGCAATCATTTAGTGGGTGGGTGCAGGAATGCGAGGGGTGAAATGAAACTTTCTGACAAATTATCATTTCTCTCCAAACTGTAGTCCAGAGGGTAATGTGAATGTTAGTCTTCCTGCAAAGGCTTGCCATTAGCTTTTGATCCTCATGTTTAGATTTCCTGTTTTAGCTTCTCACTCATGACCCAGCTATACTTCTCATTTTTATTTATTTGAGAATGGTTTTACTGTTTTGTTTCTTGCATCCCAACTGCTACTGCTTTTAGAAAAAAGTATGGATTGGCATAGGAGTCATGTTCTCCATAAACCCAATTGTCTAGATTGTTTTATCCGTCATTCTCTACATCAAAATGTCACTTGTCCTCCCACTCTGCAACTCTTAAAAAGCTATTAATTTGCCTCCCTCTTCATTGGCCTTGTCCTTTTCTCATATTTGAAGCAGCATGAACCAAAGGACTTACTGAAGTCATAGCTTCTAGCATATCTGCCTCCTTGGAAGCTTCTTTTAAGTCTTATTCACTTAGTCTTATGAAGCTATTTCCATAAATAGTCCAGTAGCAGTAAAGCACTGCTCCATCTGAATAACACTGCAGTCTGCCCTTCCAYGTTGACTTGAGCTGCTCCTAACAATAGCATGGAACTTAAGGGAGAAAAACATAATATTGTTGACAATGACCAATTAATGATTTCTTTCTTTTAATTTTGGATAGGAGATGCAAAAGGACATGCCCCTCCGCTTAAATTCTGCCCATGGCTCAGTTCAGCTTTTTCCCCTAAAGCCATTTTACAAACCAGAATTGCTCCTCCACATCCTTGCTGATGCTAGTGGAGCTCATGTTTCCCAATACATATCTGAGGAGGCACAATACATAATTATCAGGACAATCTGGTGTTACGTTGTAGCCTGAGATCCCATTAGATTTCTTCTCTTGCTACAGGATGGTCACTGAGCAGGGGAGGGATCCACACCAGCCTGASGGACAGTGTGGTGCTCTCAGGACACTCAGGAGAGTGTCACTGATTCTCGAGCAAGAATACATTTTAGAGAGGTCCAAAGCCCACTCAAAGTTCATTGACATAAGGATATATTTAAATAATGACTGCCCATAACGTGCCTATTTCTAGCCAAAGTTCTCAGCCCAGAATGAGAGCCTATTCTGCAAACACTTTGATTATGGTAAACCTGTGTATTAATTAGGGAAATAACTGATTAGCTAGATTTTACTCATTAGCTAGATTTTTGCTTGGAACAGGGCTTCTTTTCTAGGAAGAATGTGTTGCAGTTTGTAGTGGCTAGCAAGTCTTGGTCTGTCACCACGAGCTTTGCTTTCTGTGCACCTGTCTTCTAAATAATAAATGGAAAGATGCAATTTGCGACAAATTTCATATGGGACATAAAATTTAGAACAGATAGGAGCTGCTAAGCAGCAATCCCATCAACTTGTCTGGAACATAAAGTCACAAAAATTATAATTGCAGATTTCATTGTGGTATACAAACTGCTAAATGTGCCATAATTGGATGAAGTCATAACAAATTTATTAGCATGCAAAACTTAGTCAACATATTTTGTTTGCATTATGCTTTATATGGTAAGGCAACATTTTTTGCTTTCACAGTCTCCCCACATTCCCTTCTCTTACTCTAAATGCTAATAACACTAATAATATTTTTCCTCAGCTTCATGTCATAGAGGAAATAACAAAGCCTTTTCATTTTGCAGGCAAGTTATGAAAAATGTTAGTGGAAACCTATCCAAAAAAGAAGACCTGGGATGGTCTGCTGATTTTACATGATGAGTTATGAGACTGTGGGCAGACAAATTGCCATTCTGCATTTTAGGAGTGCTGCTCTTCCCTTCTCTGAACTCTGTACAGAGCTTGGATTTCTGCTGAGTTTCAGTGAGAATTTGTGCTGCACGGCTTATTTGTTCCAGTTACACTATTCTAGTGTTTTATTTGTTAGCCACTGTCCAGCCGCTTCTGTAGCTATCGAAATGTTCCAAAATGCAGAGAGGTGCAAACAGAGTCAAATGAAGTGAAGTCATTCAGTTGCATGGCAGGGAGATCTGGACCAGGGAAAAACTCTTAGTGTTTCTACTGTATGCACAGCCTTTCTTTTTCCCCTCAAATTAGTTAAATTCTTTTTAAACTAAGGCCTCAAGAGAATTTTAAATTAGAATTTAGCTTCAACACCTCTCCTGATAGCCCCAGCAAATGGATTGATAGAGGACTGGACAGTCTTAAAGAACGTAGCCAGAAAATCTCTAATTCGCTGGCCCTGGAAGCATTAGCACAGGACAACTGTCAAAGTGAAAACATGGTCTTGTAGTAACAAACCAGGCTTTTTGTCAGGTTCAGACAAAACTTTCTACCAACAGAAGTTGGTGTCTTCTGTTAGTATCTTTCTACCAACAGAAGCTCATATGTTGCAATCGAAGCAAATACTTCCTCATCTCTTAATCAACATTTCTCTGTCTAGCAACTCTTGGATTCCCTATCRCAGGGCAGTATTTGGTATCTCATCTTGTCCCATAGTTATCCTATAGGGAAATTCCCCTTTTGATTTCAGTTCAGTAATCCATACCAACTGGTAGCATTAGTTACCTTTTCTTAGAGCTGATTCTGAGGGAGGAGTAGGATTAGGGGTTTTTTTCCATGTTTTTATGTAAGGACCTATAATAAGATAGCCGCTTATGGGCTGATCTTTGAGCACGTGTTCTGGGGAAGGCTTTGGCTTGTGAGCAGAATAGTCTAGGACTTACCTCTGCCTGCAAGTTGTTTCCTGCATATGTACCTCTCCCTGCAGAGCTGAAATATGGACTGTGAACAATGTATGCTCATTACTAGAAATTTTGCTCTTCACTTCCTGTCACAAATTGTTGTGCTGCATTCCTTGTGCAATCGCCAGTAAGACAGGAACATTTCAGCTTTAGGTGAAGTGATTCCTATAATTTATGCATCAGTGCAAGTGTCCTATTCAACACTGTTCGCGGAATGCATTGTGCAAGGAGCTGAAACAAAGAAAAATAAAATTACAGTTAGTTCACGTGGCAGCTGTGATCTTTATGGCTCAAGGCATAAAGGGAATATTTGCGCCTCAATCCAATTATCCTGTAGTTCAATATGAGTTTCCAGTATGAGAAAGATCACTGGCTTGCCTTGAATCAACTTTGTTAAATGCTTAGCTGAAATGCGTATGGACGTGTCTGTATGGGCTACTACATAGCAAAAATTATGCTTTATTTACAGACTTTCCAAATGTTAGAGTTTGGAGGGAATGGCACTTACCATGCCCATAGATAAATGAACAGGGAAAAGTATTTTTTCCTTAAATTATCTAAGAAAATGAGGTTAAAAAATGATGGTTGATCAGCTGTATCAATACTGGTCTCTACTCTTGGACAGCCATTTTATTGAAACATGGGGACACTGAGTAGAATTATAGCTTTCCAGCCAGTCTTAAATGTTTTCAGGCATTCCCAATGTTGGGAAAATAATGACGTGCTGAAAGGAAGGGCATGAGCTGGAAGGAGGGGCTTTCTTTCACTCTACCAAATTATTTTTCAATAACTTAGAGGCTTGTGCCTCCTCCAAAGCATTCTCTGTAATTTTGGTGGTGGTGGGGTGCACACTCTCATACACCCTTTCTTTGTGTAGCCCCACTTATGTTTGTTCAAGTGGTATGTGGGATTTGTGTCCAACATGAACTTTTTTTTTAAGTTCATTTTTTAAAGCGCATTTTAAGACAAAGTGCAGCTGTTGCTAGCTAACTGTTCCTAATATTCCGCTCATATTCTTGCTAAAGTTGGACATTCTCACAACCTTCTATAACATGTATGAATGATGAACATTCATGTTGTAGATAGCAGGATTATTATTTGTATGGCAGTACCTGAAGCTCCACCTCATACTTCAGGCATATGCAGACAACATGAAAAGATAGTACTTGTTCGGAGAACTTTATGAAGTGATCATGAGTATGACTGTGAGCTACTGAATGGTTTGGAGTTAGACATCTCTACAACATAGACTAAACCAGATGGTAAAGCAGCATTTCTAGTAGTCTGAGTAAATTTAGTCATATTATAAACAGTAATTCAACACAAATGGGCACATTGCCCAGTGCTCATGAAGGAGAGGCCTTTCTTCTAAGTACTTTATATATAGATAAATACATCTGAAATATACTAAAATAACTACTGCTTATTTTATTTAATTTTGGAACTATCATGAAGGATTTTTTTACATATAGTTCAATAGATAAACCTTACAGTTCATTTAATTGCTAATAATCTTTCTTTTCCTTTTTTTAAACACCAAGTCATGATTGAGTCAGATATTGTTGTCCCTTATGTGGCACATGTTGACCATGCAAGTTAAAGGTTTCTTGAACACCAGTGGAGAACAATCTATATTTTTCTTCTAAAATATTATCTTTCCAGTTTGGGTAGAAGCACAGTGCCAGTAAAGTGTAAGAAAACTGGCACCAACCTGTACTGATTGCATCAGAAAGAGGAATGCAGTCTTCAGGTTCTTTTAGAAAGATTAGATCTATTTAAACTAATAAGACCTATTTAAACCAATAAAATAAGGCCAAGTAAAGATTATATGGACACTCAAAACATTTCCCCTGGGTGAATTTCACCTCAACACATAGTCATTAGTTGAAAAATACAGAAAATTATAAATAAATTAGTGAAGAGGAAAGTGGGATTATCAAAAATGGCTAAGTGATTTGCTGACTTCTGTGAGGCTTTTGTCTGATTAAATAAAGAATTTTGGAAAGGCAGAGGATTTGCTTATGAGAGGATAAAGTAAGTAGCAGGTCCAGTTTGGTACAGGTTTCATTAATTTTCATGGAAATCTGATTAAAAACCCTAAGTTAGAACTGTGTATATATTTAGATTGTTGACATAAATAACTGAGTTGTTCCAGTTTCTTTAAAATTAGATGATGTGCTAATGGAGGCTTAGTTACTTCAACTCCACCGTATTTCYTGAGCTACACTTTCTTCTGGCTGATTGGCTGCATCTAGTGCACAGATTTTCTTGTATGCTATATTGTTGACCATGGCAAAACTAAAGCAACTTCTTGTTACTTTATAATGTGCATGCATTTAATGTGCCTCTTTTTGTTGAAAAAAAMCCCCTTTTCCTTGGGGCTGTTTATCATCCTTTTTTTTACAGACATGGTAGTAGAAGAAAAACATTATTTTACAAAAATATGACAAGGTTTATAGCCAAAACATTGGCCTGAATTAACATCATATTGCTCAACTTCTAGGCCAAGGCTTCCTCTCATTACAAGTCTGAATAATGCAATGTTAAATCAGATCCATAAAATTCTGTAGTAAGTTTGCTTTACTTTCAGATACTATTTCAAGGAAAGGACTAGTTAGAAAGATGGGAATCTGAGGCAGCCACCCCTAGCAAAGAGGAAAAATACAGTCTTGCTAAGAAAATTGGAGCCTGGCAGCACTGCATGCATGGCACAGCTCAGAGGCCAGTGCTTTGACTCTCTGAGTTAAATGACACCAGGCACTGTCTTTCCTACGTGTTTTTGATGCTTGGTTTTTCTGTGTTCAAACAGGGCAGTTTCAGGTCTTTAGGCAAACCATTGTGCTTCTAGCTAACCATTTGCAAGTACCTGATAAATTCAATTAATTAATACGGTGTTAGGAAGTAACTGGTGTATGCCAGCTGCAGCTTATCAAGTAATTGCCGTGTTAACAGACGGCTGACAGTTCATGGTGTTGCATTACCAGGCTGCCAGACAAAGGAGATAACTTTTTAGATTGTGTTTCCTAGCAATCAGTACAGTGTGAATTTTCCTCGTCTCTTGCATACCTAGTAGTAGGGCTGTTAATGCTAGTTTTCAGCTGCTTGCTAACACTTAATTTAAACCTCTGTAGAAACTTTGGGTTTTTTTCAGTGTGCAACTAGTCATTTGACAGCCTGCAAAGTGGCAGGTGAATGCTGACAAGTTTGAGAACTAGTTATTCTCTAAGGATATTGCTCATAAATAGAAGCAGGCAAAACTCAAGGCAAAAGTACCCTGTAATGAGGATGCATGTACCTGAAATAATCTAACCTTAGGCTATCTCATTCTAACTATATAAAGACCTGAATGAAACCTTGTCCTGTGGGGTTGACATACTATGCTGGCCCATAGGTTTCAAAACCTGCTCTTCTCCTGYGGTTAAGAGCTGTAGTCTAGATTTTGGACTTAAAGAGTTTAAATTTAAGCTGGTTTAAACAGTAGATTGTGATCTAGATATAGCACATGTTGTGAACATAGCATTTAAATAGTTACAGAAAAGGGTTAAATGAAAGGAAAGATGGAAGCAGTGAGAACATGACAGTCATTCAGAAATAAGACAAAGCTTTATAGACATCTCAAACTTTTTCTTTGTGTTAACATCAGAGAAACCAGTGTTGTTTTATAGAATATGACAAGAGAAGCAAAGATAAATAAGGTGGTCTTATTAATATTTTTATATTTTTAATATTATTATTATGAGAAGAAGAACAATAAAAAACCACAAGGTGTAATTTATATCAATCCTGAGGCCCATTTATCCTTCTCACTCCACCCCCAGAGAAGTATATGAGGCCTTGGCAGTAGCAAGATTCAGGCTGAGCAAGYGTAGCTATACCCAGAAGTTGTATCTGAGCCTCTTTTTAGTGGGTTTAACTTGGTATTTGTAGCAGTCAGGTTTCCAAAATACATGCTTCCAAAATATGTGCGTATATATTCTGCGTGTCTTGAAAGCCTGGGCCCTTCTCTTCCCAGGCACATTATCAATTTTGTCAGTAATGGATCTGACTTGTCGATGACAGTATTTAGAGTAAGCTGAATGCAGTGTGCTTTCAGCTCCATCATTCAAGCCATATATATAATATCTGAGGCACAGATATATATCTCTTCATGTAGTACTAGTTGCTTAGTGAAGTAAGATGCTCAGGGAATCACCCATGATTGCAAAGATGGATATGGGTATCTGCACCTCAAGCTCATTTCATGACCAAGAATCGTTCCTTGCTCTGCAGGCCAAGCCATCAGATCTCCCACCCTTTAAAACTACATTTTGGTGCTCCCTTGCAGAAAATGGTTCTTAGTTTAGGCGGTTTGGGGTTTTGTCTATTTGTTTTTAATCTCTGTACAGTAAAAGAAGATAAAACAGCAAGCAATGAAACCTTGGTCCTACTAAGCACAGTGGCAAAGCTTTCAGTTAAGTTCACTGGGGCCCAAATGTCTCTGCCACTGACACTGCAGGGTTTTGGTAGAATGAAGCCAATCTAACAGCTGCCACCAAAAATGTATGTTTTCAGTGCCCCTGCCCTTTCCTTGCAATAACCCTGGTGTTCATCTGACTCTTCAGACAGCTAGAGCCGCAGGCAACTGTACAAAAGATACTGATTTATCTGTCTGAATTGTTTCCCCAAGATTAGAACAGCTTAGTTCTAGCTTGAAAACATGCTATCAGTATTATATATATATTTTTTGTCTTCCTTATCTTATTTGCAAAAGGATTTAAAAAATTTTTCCATTTAGGAATGCTTCGGTTTCAGAACTAGACCACCCACTGACTGCTGATCAGTCAAAATTTCTGAAGCGAAGTAACAAATTACTGAAGCTTCCCCAGAACACGCACAAAAACAGGATAAATTACTTCATGTAGAAAAGAAAGAAGCAGAGATGCAAAGGTGAATGACAAATGTAGGAGTGGAGAGAGGCAGGACTGACAGCTGAACTGGTAAAAGGAGAGAGGATCCACATTGCAGGGGGAGGAATACTGAAAGGAGCAATACAACTGAAAATGTTAAAACATATTAATAAAAAGACTCAGAGCACAGAGATGAAAAGACTGCTAAAGACATTAAGTGATATTTTGGATAATATTTTACAGTTTGGCTAAAATTAAATTTGTTTTTGTGGAAAATCTTTTCACAAAAGCTTATTAAGCTGTGTGAAATATTCCCCTCAGCTCTGCGGAGCATATTAACTTACAAAATCCATTGTTTTGGCATGCTCTGTAAATTGCCACTGTGGTAAYCTGTCTCCCTTGGACTTACTGTGATATACAAAGAAGATTCAGACAATAACCCTCCCACCTTTCAACCACAGAGAAAAATGTTTCCTGCAAAACCTACAGTCCTAAGGAGTCAGTAGGACTTTAGTAAATGATTTGAAGTCAATATCTGGCAAATCACTGCGCTTGGAAATGAATATTATATTCTGTGCAAAGAAGGAATGTTTAGCTTTCTAGTAAAACAACAACTGCTTTTAGCTGAGGAGGATGTTTTGCTGTTAGGCTACTTTTAGCACCAGCCAAGTTAGTTAATGTCACTTTAGAGTCATTTTAATGCATTATATCTTTCCTTTTCAGTTTATAGGAAGTAAAGAATCTGGGTTTGTGCACTAAGGAGTAGTAGAACAGATACTCTAATAATTTTCTCTTAAACACATTTGAAATGGGTAGGTTGTTGTTTTGTTCCCTCAAACCTGGAAAGCATCAGACAGATTTGTTATAAAAAATATCTTGGTGTGAGTCTGAGATGGTAAATGTAGCTCATGAATAGGTACTCCTCTCACAGTCACCACCTTTCCACCACACCACTGTCGGGTGTGCAGACACACAAGCACATAAGTCGCAGCTTCCGTTCTCACCGAACTGTTACGTGCTAATCTCATTGACCAAACACTTTGCATGTGTGTGTACAGCAGTGCAGCTAGTGCTGTGGTACCTCTCTGAGGTGGATTGGATTGTGCCTTTGGATATAGACCTGAACAAGAGAAGTTGCATTAGCTGCTCGTCACAAGGATGGACGGTATGGGAGGCAGGAGGTCCATAGGACCACACTCGTGTCAGAGTTGCCCTTTCGTTATTGTCTCATTCCAAGTCAGGTGGCAATTTGTCACTGAGCTATAGCAACTACACGTGGAATCGCCTCCTACTCCTTCCCTCCCATGACAGCTCAGTCATTGCTGGACACCCCCTAGGGAACCTGTTCTTGCCTCCCTTCAAGAGCCAGTTGAGCCTGGGCAGGAGGCAAGCAGGCTGCGATACCCTTGTATTCAGAGCCAGCATGGGGTTGAGTTTAAGTCTCTTGCACAGGATTATGGCAGAGCCTTCCCCTGTTTTGTTTTTTTTACGGATGGGCTCCGTCTAACCCACAAGTTCAGCAAAYGAAGCACTGAGATTTGTTTTTCAGACATGTTCTTTGTAATGCAACCTGTTGAAATTGCAGTGAGCTCAAAAACCAGCTCACCAGAATCCAACAATGCTACAGAAAGTTGACCGCAAACAGGTCTACAATGAAAGCACACAGAGTGAAAATTAATACGTGTCCTGTAAATGACTGCCTTCATGCCTCATTGCAAATGTAGTAGTTAAACATTCTTGTCTTGTGAGTAATTTCCTATTCACAGTTTGTGGGAAAGCATAACAGTAAAGAAAAGAGGTTTGGGGTCTTTTTGCTGTTTTTTTCTGTTTTGTTTTTAAGTCTGCTAATTTCAATTTTTGAACACCATGGGAGCCTGCAATTCCAGTTTTCTTTTCACAGTATTAATGAAAACTGGGCACTGAAAATAGTCAGATTTTTCCCTTTAAAATTTAAACCACTTAGAAGTACAGTCAAGAATAACAACTTTCTAATCCATTACTACCCAATGTAGAACTGTGGTCAGTTGCTATTATTTCATGCAAAGTTTTTCATAAGTGGTAGAAGAGTTTTTTAAAAATCAGTCTCTTCTAAGCTGGTCTTTGAGGCAATCCAGAAAGGCTGGTCATGCGCTGTTAAAAGGAAGACTTCTAAGTATGCATCAGAACAGTTTGTTTAAGAATGGATCATTGCATTACATTTCCTGTCATTGTTATGATATGGTCTGAGCAGTCTTTATGATCTTCTCTTGTTCCTCACTGAACCATCCTCAACTTAGGATAGATAACTTTAGGTGTTGTTTGTGTTCGATTCTTAATTATTGGGGGATCTTTTTATTATATTGCATCTTGATTAGCCTCCAAGGTATTTAGCTTCTCATCTACAATCTAAAACTTCACCTGGTATGAAGTTAGTGTCTTTCAGATGCTGCAGACACCAGCAGAGACTGCAGTTACCTTCAGCGTAGCAGCCAGGGTTACCCGTAGACTACTGCTGTACTAGGAGCCAATGGCTCTGCCTGATTTGGCTGCAAAGATGCTGGGGAAGAAAACTGCACTGGGTGTTTTTCAAAGAGTTTGGAAGCAAAGAGCAAGATTTCTACAACCTTATAATGGCCACTCTCTGTCCCTTGAGATCATCTGTTGTTCCTGCTCACATAGTTCCTCTCTTCAAGGGGGGGGAAGGTATGATACCCCTTGAGCAGCCCAGTCTTTGTCAAATCAAGGTTGTGCTTAAATGAAAGGCAGCTGTTTCCGCAATGTTATGGGATGTGGATTTGTTTATTTACATGTATTTCAGAGAAAGCATAGGCTGCCCTTTGTCCAGAGCTTACATCTGAGGATAAGACACTTCTTGCTTATAGCACGTGTTTCCTTGAGCATTGCCTACCTGAAATGCTCGCTGACAAACCCATGTGCTTTGTAAAAACGTCCTCTTATTTCCTTGTTCTTCATTTGTCCTGGGAGGCCCTGCTAGGTTAAAAGCATATTTTAAGTTAAACAAAAGAAAAAAAGCAGGAAGTCATATCCCTTGCTGAACTGCTCCTTTTGCAAAACAAACAAACAAATATATCAAATTTACTAAACAGGTGCTTTGAAAATGTTGCAAGTTTAAATAACATTAAGGTAGTGGTTGAATCTTCCTCAGACAGATGGGATAATGAGATAACTGTGAAAACATTCTTAAAAATAAAAGGATGCTATCAGGTGAAAGGCAAGAGTTTAGGTAATGTTGAAAAATACTCCTTACATGCTTCTCAGGCTAACTCAGGTATTAAAAGAATGTTTTCTTATAAGCAAGCTGTGAAGTGTGGTTTAGTGGACATTAATAGTAAAGTTAGTTGACAGCATTTGGCCCAGATGTCTGTATTTTAAAGAGAAAGAGCAGCCTTCAGTCCATCAGGTATTGAAAGAGTTTATTCAGTAGCTTCAATTATTTCTCAGACAGAAATTAATTTCCGGAATTCACATACAGGAAGATAAGACTTTGTCTCATTTTCATTGACTACAGAAATACTCAGGAGTCTTTATTCTGCAACAATGCATTGTCTCTTGCAAAACAAGAAATGACAACCTGTGCATAAAAGAATTTCCATTTACTACAATAGCTACAATGAAGAAACAGGATATAATATAGTCACTGACTACTTTGAGACAGACCCCATTTCTTAGTAAAGTAGCATCTACCCTGAAATGAGGGGAAAAAAAATTTGAGCTTTCTGAAGTAAAACTTCAAGATATTTTGTGTAATGGTAGAATAGAGCAATTGTACCAACTCATAACAGCTAAGAACTTTCAGGGAAAAAATATATAAAGTACTATTTGACATGAATGACAGTTTTCTTGAGTCTTACTGTGGTGCCTCTGTTCTTTCAGCCAAATAAAATGTCACCTTCTTTAAACCTATGTGGGATAACTGCCAGGAAGTGGTGTTTTAACTCTAAGAACACAAATCATCAATGAATAAATTATGAGTAATACCAAGGTGGTGAGGGAGCTAAGTTCTTTTTGGGTTCCGTGGCTTTTTGCTGTGTTTTATTATTCATAGACCAATTGTGGATGTCTGTAGCTGGTGGCTGCTTTTCATTCTGTTTGTCCAAACTTGCTGCAACTGTCTGACCAGTATTTATAGTTTGTGTGGCATTACCTTTAATTTAGGGTCCTTAAAATCGTTGTCTTCCCATCATGTCCTTATGGTACAAAAAGGTGACTATGGGGCATTGTATGCTTTCGTGCACCTTGAGCAAGAGGTTTGCCAATAATTAATACATTTCTCTAAAATGCTAGTTGTAGGCGAGGCCTGACAAAGCTAACCTTATGCATGTATTCTAATCCTAGTGTTTAATAATACTCCTAGGTAGCATCTACATTGTACTGAGAGCATTTTCAGCCATACATAATGATTTAAAAGGCCATTTTTATGAGCCAACCTGGATGCTTAATGGCAGTGTTCTGCACTGCTCAGTGGGAAACCTAGTGTTCACTCACTGCTCTTTCTTGCTCCTGAGTTCAGCCAGGGCTGGGAGTGCTGAGGATACACACCCTTTCAGGATTTTGGAAATGCTGGTATAATCATAGGAATATTGCACAGATCCAGACACTTCATTTTTGTCCAAGACACTTGCTAAGTTAGAGAAGAAGGTCCATTGCTCATGTCCCCACTGGAAGAGATTCTATACATACACCTGCAGCAAGGTGCAATAAAGGAAGGAGATCATGGCTCTATAAGCACTGTGTGTGCTGCGAGCATTTAACCTGGAAATTCCTCCTGGAATTGCTTACTCTATTTCACTCTACATGGTCACGTAAGGAGATAAAACGTGCCAGACAACACAATAGTTCCTATCAAGAAAACTTGGGTCAGTTCAATTCATATCATAACTAAGAAGAATAGAATCTGTCCTAACAAGTGGGTTTTTAGAAGGCTGAGCCCTTGCTTAATATAATTTGGGAGGTTTTTTCCTGAGCATAAAGAGTTGCTTGAAGGAATGACTGGTATTGGCATCAGTGAAGAAAAGAGGGAATAAGACAAGTGGAATGAAAAACTGGTCTAGAGTATAGCCATACTCAAGAAGGAGTCTATGAATTAGAAAAGAGATGATAGAGTTGCATAGCACTCTGAAAGAAAAGTAAATATAATTAGTTTGAAAAAAGCAAAAATCATTAGGAGGAAAGGAGAAATTGAGAGGCTTGTTGAGAGAAGGCTAAAGAAGAACTGAGGACATCTTATTTGTAGYAAATTTATTGGCTGCTAGCATTTGTTATAAAGGAGAATTTTGAATTTTTCCCCCTATCCTGTTCACTCATTATCACTGTCCTCTCAGTAAGTACTACGGCATTACTTTTTGTTCTTGACAAAAGACCATGCGCTTTACAGTGTGCTCGATGCATTCTACCAAGTGACCTAGGTTCTCTGTTTCAAAGCACTGCTTGAAACTGGTATTTTAAAACTGGCCTTTTTTGGTATGAACAGGCCAACTAGATATCTGAGCATGCAAAATAACTCATGCTACTGTTAAATTAGAGAGAGAGTGTTCCTTTCCTCCCAGAAGTCAGTGTTCTGGCATTTAAATTGTGGTACACCTGTTATTCCAGGTTATTTAGGCATTCTTTGCTTAATAACARCAGTGGGACAAATGATACTTTTGAAGGTGAAAATGAGATTTCCTTGCTCTCCTTTTTCTCATTTAAAAGCCTGTTTGCTTACCCTGACAGACACGAAAATGGAACAGGTGGCAAACCTGAATGTTTTAGGACTATTAGAGCAGGGTACATTGATAGACAGACCTGACCTTGTGAGTGTGATGTGCAAGATGCACATTCGTAGTGGGTAGATATGACTAAGTCCTCTGTGCCAACTTGATRATAACCTCTCCCTTATTTCATTATTTACCTACAGCAAATCCTACCAGGGCAGGAGGAGGAAGGGAGTACCCTGGCTCATCTGAGGTGATTCGTGAATCCAGCAGCACAACAGGCATGGTAGTTGGCATCGTGGCTGCAGCAGCACTGTGCATCCTCATTCTCCTGTATGCGATGTACAAATACAGGAACCGAGACGAAGGATCGTATCATGTAGATGAGAGTCGAAACTACATCAGTAACTCAGCACAATCCAATGGGGCTGTGATCAAGGAAAAACAGCCCAACAGTGCTAAAAGCTCCAACAAAAACAAGAAAAATAAGGATAAGGAATACTATGTCTGATCTCAACATCTAAAAGAACGCTTGTATAGAAATAGTCTTCATTTTATCTGAGACATAATACAAACTTATTTACTTTACTTTTTATGAAGCACATACAAAAACAAAAAAAAAAAGACAGGGAATGCAATCAGAAAGGAAAGACTGTTTTTAAAAACAAGCATTTCATGCTCTTGTTTTTCAGAAACAGGAGCTGATAAATTCCCTAACATCCACAGTGTTTTCATTTACTCTGCCTGTCTTTATGTTGCTGGAACATTTCTGAAAGACAATGATGACACCACGCATTCATAAAGCAAGGAGTATTACTACAACATCAAGGCACAATATGAAACAAAACAAATAAAAAAACAAAACAGGAAAAAAAACGAAAAAAAAGAAGCTACCTATGATTCTGGATTTAGCCAAAGTGCTAGCGCTTTCGTGAGAAGTAAGTTAGTCTTATTGTCAGAGAAGACTGTCATTATATATGGTGACTCAACAAGCAAACGTAAAGAGTTTGCCGTCTGGTGCAGTGAAGCAGTGATTGGAAACTTGCATTTGAAACAAAGTGCTGGCTTTTCTGAAGACTTACGTAGAAGTACTTTCAAAAAGCCCCTTTCTGGTTGTGAGGAAAATAGTACGGAGGCCTTATTTTCAAAAACAAAAACATGGAATATAAGGCACATTTCCACAAAAAAAAAAAACAAAAAACAAGAGGGCATAGATGCAATCATTGGGAAATTTTCATGCACGCTTAATATGTTATTACATATGTTTATATAAAAAACACATCTATATGTGCTTTCTGGACTGTGATAAGTGATGTTTTATAGCCTGTTGTATAGAAAATGCAAACTATATCTGCTCTTCAGCCATTTTTGGTAAACTCAATGTTATAAGTGTTGCTAGGTATAGAGAGTTTTATGACATCTGGAGCAACAGACATACATCAGTTTTTTGCAGCCATTATAAATTGTCACCGATTTCTTCCTTTTTCTTTTTTTTTTTTAATTTACAGTGTAGTGGTTATACTAAGGGGGATGTGTATGAATGTATATAAGAGTCAGCTAATTTTTTTCTTACCTGTACAGCCTCTATTCTGTTGCAATTAAGTTTTAKTAGTTTGTATGAAAGAAGTGGACTAGAAAGCAAAAATATATATCTACTGTAATTTTTCTTCTCCCTCCTATCCCTATYTCTTGCTCCTGACATGCATCAATGAAGTTGATCAGAATGGCCAATTTTCCTAGAAATATACACTCATTAATTAGCTAAATATTTAGTGACTTAAAGTGGCCTTTGGCTTCCAGTCAAAGCTTCACTGTTGGAGAGCATGGTTTGCCTTACAGAAACTTTGTTCTTAAGAAATTTTGAGAATGATGAATTTCTTGAAAATCTTAGGAAGTGTCATATAGTGTTTATCTGGCATTCCATTATAAGAATGATAGCTGCTACGGCAGTGAGTGGTAAAAAAAAAAAAAAAAAAAAAAAAAAAAAAAATTAATTATCCAGGCTGATTCTACTGCAGAATTTACCCCTTTCTCCAAAAAGGAAGTAAACTTGAGGTGCGTGATAATATGTTTCAAGGGTGGGCATTTTGACATACGAAAAAGTATTTCTACCTAAACTGACTGCGTAGTATTGCAAGACATCAATAACCAGACAAATATAAGTTGATTATATTTTAAAGTAACATGTAGCTTTTCTTACATATATAAAATTTTAATGCATTTTAGTTAAACATATTAAATATAATGCTATAATTTACATGTTACTTTTTTTAGTATTGTTTCATTAGGTTCACAGCAATAAATCATAGTGTAACATTTCATTTACATGGAAGTTCAAAGGGAGTATATTAGACAGAGAGAAGGTAGATCAATAGAAATCAACCAAATCATTGGAAGACCTCCTGGGAGGAATATGGATGTTCACACTTTACAGGCAGGAAGAAGGAATATAAATTAGCTTTAGACATCAGGCACAACACATTTTGTTGTGTGTTATTCACTGTAGCTAATGAAAAATGCTGAAAACTGGTACAGCTATCTATCTGAGAGTCAGAGCACTTTAAAAATATGTGTAGCTGACATGAAAACACTTCTCTTGGAGGCTGACAAACACATCAAGGTGTGTTACGTYGCATTTGTAAAAGGTTTTTTATTTTCATTAAACATTTACAGAAAAATGAGACCRCATTCACAAAATCCATCCCAAATTCATTTCTTAGATCATTACTCACCTGTGGTATTCATGATTTCTCCCACCTTTACAAGACAGCTGTACTCAGGGAAAGGTAGGATCAGATATACTGAAGGTCATTGCTGAAAGCATGAGACTTTGGCTAGAGGGAGAGAAGAAGTTGTTGAAAGCCAGGTGATGCTCAGAATTAAAGGATGTCAGTGTTTAAAGGTATGTGGAAGAACAAGAATAATGTAAAGACAGGAGATTGGACATGACACAGAGTATGGTTTGGGCAAGATGAAATGGTCTTCTCAACTTTATATCGATTGTATTAATTAAGTAGCATGGTCAGGTCAACTTCCAGACAGTTTGGTAGATTAATCTTTAACTAAATCCATACATTAAGGAAAAAAGATCTGCTACTAGTATAATAAACAAACACAATTTTAATACTGTTTCTGAAGATTCTCCTTTTTCTCTTTAATTTCACAATTTAACAAAACAAATATGGACATTTCAGCAGTACCAGTAAGTGGATTAAAGTTCCTTTGTGTTTAAAAACAAACAAACAAAAACAAACATAAAACAACTACCTAATAGAAAATTGGATCCTTTCTCTATAATAACTAATTTGTTTGACTGAGATGGCTTCATTTCTATGACTGTATTGTGTTGCCTTTTTTAACAAAACACTAAATAATGTGTGAAACTATTTCAACCCTAAGACATTGAAGAGAGGCCCAATGCCCCTAACCTTATAGTGCTTTCTGTGATAGATATTTACGATTTTTTTATTTGTTGCAAGGCCAATTTATTCATTATTGGAAATGCTAAGCAAGTGGAATTTACTGTTTTGTTAATAAAAATGTTTCTTAATACAAATGTTGGCTTGTTTCTTCTCTTGCCCTTTGATTTGGAGTATCTGTTTATCTTAAAGCAGTGACAACAAAAAAGTTGAAAGTRGTATAAAGTTACAGACATTCATGTTAGGAGACAGTGACCTCAGAGCTCTTTGTGCACTAAAATGAAAATCTTCAGTTCTTGGGTTCAGCACTTTACATTAATGCCTTGTTTTGTTTTTGCATAGAATTACTTCATTTGGAATTTTCTGGCTTTTTTTTATTATTATTATTTTTAAATCAGGAACTTAAAACTTGATGTTCCCCTTCCCTCCCAGCCCCTGGAATGAAAAAAGAATTCCCTTCCTTTTCTATCACTTTTTTCTGGTGGAAAGAAGATGGCAGAAGGTAAGGTAATGGGATGAAAAGTTAAAACTGAAAATATTTTCTCTTGTCTAGAAGATGGTTTGAAATTAATGGAAAAATTAGCATATTTCAGATCCTTAAAAAATTCCTAGATAATAATTACAAAATTTCAACCAGAGCTAATCCATTACATGAGTATTTTCCTATTTAGCAGAGCATTTAAATTCATGGCTAACTTCAAGCAAGCATCTAATCCTGTTGATTTAAGCAAGTGTCTAAAGTTGCCTAAATGCTTTGCTCAGTGGGGATGGAGTTAAGCTTTTGGATCTGAACTCCAAATAGAATTTAAGTATACATCTTCTTTTATCACATCAGTAGCTTCTTTGACTTCAATAGGATTTATTCATCTGCTTAATTAGATATAGAATTAAGTATTTTAGATTATTTAGGTCCAATAATATATGGAGAAAATGGCCCCTATCTTCTGTTGCTATAAAACTATTTAACATATAGTCTCAACTGCTTTATACTGATTATTACTACTTTTTTTTTTGGGGGGGGTTAATAAATACAGTACGTTCTATTTAGGAATGTGCTTTATGCATCCTCAAAGGATCTATAATAATAATAATGACTTTTTTTCTACCACCAGAAAATACATTTAATTGTATATGTTTTGATTCTACACTGTATTTTTTCATTTTTCTTAAGTCTATATTCTGTTCTTCTTCACAAAAAACTAATGGCTTCTCGGTACCTGCATCATCCATCATTAGTTAACTGCTTTAAGTGGTGACCTCCATAATCAATCAGCACTCTGGCCAAGTAGCTAAAAAAGCTTCACAAGATGAGAATAAAAGAAAAAGAAAACAAAAACAAAAACAAAAAAACAACTTAGAACAAGGGAAACGGAGCGCTCACATACGCTGTAAATGACAGCTGCATGTGTTAATTCCGCCAGTGTGACCTCTATAGCTTAACAAAACAGTTTTAAATTGGGTATCTAAGTATCATTTTTATACTGATCTATTTGCTTCTAAATTCAGTGCAATTCTGTCTAGAGGTGCTTAGAAGCCTTATGCCTGGGGTATGAGAGACTTGTCAGTACAATTTTATTTGGGAGCCAAGGCTATTTGTTTAATTTTAAAGTCCGCCTCTCTTTGAGTCGGGTGTTCACATAAGTATTTTTGAAGTTAAAATGTTTCTGGCCCTCATGGGGGGAGGAAGAAAGAGAAATCCGCAGTGCATTTCAATCAGTTTACAAGTTTTGAGTGCCAAATCGCTGGCCTGCCCTCCTTTAGCTTGCCTGGATGGTCTATGCCTCGCTCTCCAGAGAGACCAAAGGCTTCCCCTGCGGCGTAACCTCCACGCTAAAAAATCCAGAAAAGAAAAAATTGTCATCCATGTGGGCCTGCTCGGTTGAGAGGTACAGAGCCAGAATTAATCCGGTCCTCTGCCCAGTGGCTTTGAAGGCTTCTTCTGCCTCAGGGTCTTTGACAGGCTTCAGCCTTAAGCTGTGTCCTCTGGAAAAGACTGCATGTCCCTTCACCTTTCTGTTACTCCTTGTCATATACTTATCTTCAAGCACTGCTCAAAATGGGTAGACTTCCATAGAAAAATGCTCTTCCAGGCAATGGAGATGGGTTGTGGTAGTCTTTTTTTTTTTTTTCTTTCCTTCTTTCTTTTAAAGGCAAAACATAAGACTCACGCAAAGGGCAGAAGTATTTCAAAGAATGTGAAATTTTTAGTCAGTAAATTACCTTTAAGTGTAGTAATTTCATGCCAGCATACGCTTGAGAGGTTTAAAAATCCAAGCCAGTAATCCTCAAGAACCTCCATTCTGGAAACAATAAAGATATTACCTCATTTGTCAAAGAGCTTGGGAGCTGACAAAACAGCTGGTGAAATGCGAAAGCGGCAGCCTGGTGGAAGCAAATATCACAGGAAAATGGAGTTTTGGCAGCCAAAAATAACGGCTACCGCATTAGCTGGGCTCTAACAAGCACRTCTCTTCACGAGCAAGTAAAAACTCATCAAATGATAAATAGCAAAATACATTTATTAGTTGCAGTTTAGGGCGGAACAGGCTGACAAAACGCAAGCAGCGCTGGCGCAGCCGCATCTGCTCCCCTCGTCCTGGAGGGCAGCTCCGGTGCAAGCGCCCCCCCCAGCCAGCAGGATTACGAGGGTTTTTCTTTTCTCTTTAGCACAAACAGCTGCGACGAACCAACATCAGCTATTTTTAGATAAGCCTTAATTTTCCCTTTGAAATTAAAACACACACGTGTGGGGAAAGTAAAGCAGATTGCTTCATCGGACRGGTAAGCGGCTCCCCAGACATGCCTGATCCCGGAGCCGGGCAAGGAGCGGCTCGGCCCTGCTCCCCGCTGTCGGAGGGCCCCGACTCTGCTGGCAGGGCCAGGACGAAGGGCCCCGTGGGGTGTCCCCGGTGCTGGGGAGGGCGGCCGGGCCCTGGGAGCGCCACGAAAGCGGCAGCTCGCCTGTGAACATGTCACAAAATGGCTGTCGCCTCCTTGGCTAGGCCCCAAATTCAGCGTGGTGTCATGAGCGACCATTGAACGTGGGGGTGGGGCGGGGGGAGCTGGCGGTTTCCCGCCCATGACGTGGTGACCAGGCAGCCGCGGGCAGCTGCGCCAGCGGGAGGGACGAACCCCGCGGCCCCTCAAGCCGCAGGCGCTACTGCCGGCGGGGAGGAGGGAGCCGCAGGGGACGTGGCCACGGCTGCCCCCGCGGCCTCGTCCCACTCCCCGCTCCTCCTTGGTCGCTCATCTCCGTGCCCTGGCCTCCTTCACCAGCTGCCTCCCAGTGCTGGCTGGAGGGGCCTGCTGTGCCCCCGTGGCGCAGGCTTAACTCGCCYCTGCGCGCGCCTGCGATGGCCCCCAAGGGATGGGGCCTACCCGCAAAGTCCGATCCGGGCGTTAGCAGYAAGGTTCCAACCCACGCCAAGGAAGCGGGAGTTTCCCAAAGGCCTGCAGCTTGGCAAAACTGGGGTGGATTTGGGTAGGAATATGCTCCGATTTTCCTTGGCTGCCAAATTCATCCAAAAAGGAAGGAAAAAAAAAACCTTTAAAAATGGTGACATAAATCAATAAATTGCCCCACTGTCAGAGCCTTAGCTTAAAATATCAAGAGAAAAACAAATATCCACCTGAGGTCAACACTGGAAAAAGAAAAGTTTAGCCCTAGTAGGTTTTTTTCGCTCATTCAACGCAGCACTTGCAAGCACTGCAGACCCTACTGTAGGCCATCCAGCACACAAATCAAGACACCCGAAGTCCAGTTTTCAGATGAAAGCAATGCTGGTTTTCTATCTTTTCCTGCTCCCTGTCTCCATTGACATTCCTCTGCTAGCTGATACAGAATTTAGGAATTTAGTTAGGAGTTAGTCTGTTATTCCTGGAGAGCTTTACCTGCCTGCAGTTCCAGCTGGAGGGAAGCAGCTCACTTCCTTTTCTCACTTGCCTGCAGAGGGAGGCCAGGCAGAGAAAGCAGCTCAGGCGGCTTGATCCCACARGCATTAAAGTCACCCCCCAGCAATATTGGCACTCCTAATTTTCTAGGACACCAGATTTCAGAGATTTGGACCAGAAAATTGACTGCGGTGAGCTCCAGTGACAAGGTCTGTTATACCACTGGGAGAGGAACAAGCTTCAGGGCAAGGAAATGTAAAACTTTAGAAAAAATAACACAAACAAGCCCCAGCTGCCCCCCCCCCCCCCCTGTCTGCTACTCAACCTTTCAGATTCACAGGTGGGTTTTATTCCTTGCAGATTACGTGTGGAGAGGCAGCAGGTTTGCCAAGTGTGTTGGTCAGTCCCACCCAGCAGGAGGGTTGCACCATGAACAAATGCAGAGCCTTTTACCCAGGCCTTTTGTGCCCCTTCAGTGAACTACTGTACCCTCCTTTAAGCAAAGATTTTCCGTAGGTTCAGGCAGTGATGGCAGCCAATGCCAAATGGGCAGTCACATTAGCCTTTAAAGGCCAAAGCCACATCATCCCATGCCTTCTGGATTTTTACTGACTTCCATTTAATTGCAGATGAGGTCCAAGGTCAGAACAAGAAGAAGGTTCTCTGTGAGGAGAAAGAAAAAGGAGGGGGGGGGGGGGAAAAAGCAAGCTTTGGCTCCTGCTATTCAACAAAACCCCAGATAGTCAACTGAAGGATTTCAGGTAATTAATTCAGCTGAATCTTGGTTTGCTGGTGGAGGGTATTTGGGGCAGGGGAGTTTATGCCTAGCCTTGCTGATGTCTGGGAGATCATTTATACCTGACTGCAGGCTCTTTTTAGGGAAGTCTTTCAAAACGCCAATAGCACAAATGTAACAGTCATTACCCAGATCAGATTCTCATCTATTTTAATAATTTTGTCTAAGCAAGGACTGCAGGCTTTGACCTCAAGGTTAAAGCTATGGCTGCACTATCAAGTATGCCTCAGCAGGAATACATCTATAGAGCAAGATTGGTGCTGAGGACCTGACTTCCACACTGCATTTTAGGATTTTCTTTAAACTGAATGTAGTCTGGTCCCATGGACTGAATGCCAATGAGCGGTTAGGGTGCATTAGGTGCGCTCATGGAGCTCATCTTCTGATTTAGCTTCATCAGGAAAGTGTCCAGTTCATGTATGCAAACTGCTGTGTGAAGTTAGTTGAAGTGTATTAAGTGGGGAYGGCTAGAGTTGCTTCAGAACTGTACTCATGATCTTAACTAAAACATTAAGGTAACTCTTTGTGCCTTGTTATACACCAGTGTGCTCTTAGCAATTCCTTATAATAAGGCTAGGATATTTTTAATGGGAAGTACGCAGATTCAAATGCAAATAGCTGCTATATGCTAAGCCCTTCCCTGTATTTTTAGAGGTCTTCGTGTCTGTACAATTCAGGCCATCTTCCTTTTTACCCCCCACAACCCCTCCTTCCTTTTTTTAAACCAAAATATATGAAATCATAGTCTGAAAGATTTGTTTTGTTTGAATAGTTTGAGATGAATATAGGAGTATTTTTAGATACACGCTGTAGGAGGAAGCCATATTATCAACACTTAGATCACAACAGTGCAATTACTGACTTGTAGCGATACGCTTTTAGCAAAGTTGGGGCTGCCAGAGCTTGAGATGAACTAGATGTTAGACTGGAAGAAACAGCCTGGGTAGCACTGGGTTTGGCCATGTGTTGATGAGAGAGAACCGCACTGAACAGCCTTGGCCTTGGGGAACTCTAAATCCYGATTTTGTGACAGAGATCCAGCTTTTAACCAAAGTTTTGACATTCTTCTCTAACCCAATTTTCACCAAAATCAATTCTTTCCTGTAAGGGAATGAATCTTAATTAGTTTCCTGATTTAGTCAATATTAAAAATATCATGAGAAACCACAGGAGATTGAGCTACATTTTGAGATCTTTGCTTATATCTTCTACAGACAGGAAAGTTGCCATTTCCATTAAGATTGAAACTTCATTGCTGCTTTTAACTATGGAGTGATTACACTTCCCTCTAGCATACTGCATATTATTATGAACATTTCATGCAAGTATTCTGAATAGTCATCATTAATTCTTTTAGATTTCCAAGTGTTAGGCATCAAAGACAGATGATACAGACTGATGATAAAAGAATTCTAAATCTAAATTCTTGTAAATGACCGTATTTGTGCTTAAATTGCTGCTTATAAGCTTTGTCTAACTTCTAAAAATCAACTTGAGGTGTCTTTCTTTGTTTTCTATGTCAACTTTTAGCAAAAGCTGACTACTAAATATAAACTCTCCCCGTTAACAYAAGCTTGTTCAGAAACAGTTCAGTTTCAGTTCAAAACAGATCAATTCAGAAATAAGGATATGATCTTAGGGGTTTTAGACATATTACATGAGCTCTTGGTGTGA
This sequence comes from Apteryx rowi, assembly GCF_003343035.1. NCBI lineage: Eukaryota > Metazoa > Chordata > Aves > Apterygiformes > Apterygidae > Apteryx > Apteryx rowi. Next base: position 1,707,527 of record NW_020450916.1, on the reverse strand, counting down.
TCTAAGCTAATCCAGAAATTTCCAGATTTGTAAATAAGCTTAGGTTTATTATCATTTTTCTGAGTCCTCATCAGAGTTACTACAACTCCTGGGTGAAGGACTTCAGCGTCTACGAATAAGATTGCGACAATTGGTGACAGCCTGGTCCCTGCTCTCACAATCTGCCTTTTTGGAAGGCAGCTCTGCCAGAGTGGTATGTGAGTACAGCCTGTGCCTGTTTTGGTGCTCTTCTCACAGAATCAGAGAGTCACAGAACAGTTGAGGTTGGAAGGGACCTCTGGAGATCATCTAGTCCAACCCCCCTGCTCAAGCAGGGTCACCTAGAGCACGTTGCACAGGATCATGTCCAGGCGCGTTTTGAATATCTCCAGAGAAGGAGACTCCACAACCTCTTCGGGCAACCTGTTCCAGTGCTCTGTCACCCTCACAGTGAAGAAGTTTTTCATCATATTCAGGTGGAACTGCCTGTGTTTCARTTTGTGCCCATTGCCTCTTGTCCTGTCGCTGGGCACCACTGAAAAGAGTCTGGTCCCGTCCTCTTGACACCCTCCCTTCAGATACTTGTACACATTGATAAGATCTCCTCTCAGCCTTCTCTTCTCCAAGCTAAACAGGCCCAGCTCTCTCAGCCTTTCCTCATAAGAGAGATGCTCCAGTCCCCTAATCATCCTTGTAGTCCTTCGCTGGACTTGCTCCAGTAGTGCCACACCCCTCTTGTACTGGGGAGCCCCACGTGGAAACTGTCAGTGGGGACCCATCCATAGGAACTGTTACACAGGCACTGCTGCGCACAGCCAAAGTCCCTCCCTCAACAGCTTAGGCCTGTGAGACAGGACTCACTCAGGGGACTGAGTGTAGGCCTGGGGTCCTGCAGACCCAGTCTCTTTTCRTGGTCTGTGTAGTCTCCTGGGCAATTCTCTACACCTCTGTTTCCAACAACAGAATGAAGTGAAAAGATGTTAACCTCTTTTGTAAAGAGCTTTGAGATCAAAWGAGGAAAAGTACAACATAAGAATTTGGCATAAATATCTACTCTGTCTGATGATGCAAAACACCCATTAACTTGAGTGCAAGCAGCAATTTTATCCCTAGTATATAACACCCCAGATATGTCAGCWTATCAGAATACATTGCAAAAAGCAGATTGAGAGGAAGGATGCAGCCCAGCACAAACATCCTAGACACAGAATATGGAAAAGCCAATTCAAAGAACCTAAAAGCTATCTGATCTCCTGAAATAGACAGTAGGATAGTGTAGATATATGACTTATTTTTGCAAAGTTCTTAATGGCCTTTCATAACTTACTTTTAGTTCAGCAAACTGGTGAGATGTGCAAGTCCTGATATCTTACAGCAATAAATAATGCAGCCTAACAAAATGAGGACCATACAAACAAAACACTTCAATTTTCAAAACTGCTTTTGAAAATTGTACAGGTGCTATGTAATAAAAGTGGAATGAAATTTCAACGATGGGACTTTTTGTGATAATAGTGTGCAACAACAAAGTGATGAGGTTCACCAGCCATAATATTTGCAACCATTTTGGAAAATAAAGAGGAAGGTAAAAAAAGTAAGGAGCAAAGCAAATCTGAAGATCCCTGATGGGCAATAAGGTTTTGCTTCTGTTGTAACTTTGTAGCCCCTCAGTTCTGTAAACATTTTGGGGATGTTTGCAACACTCTCAGATTTGTGACTCCAACTGTTACTTACAGAGCTAAGCCAGCGTAGGTTTTGTAACAGTGTAGCTGCAGCTTCCCTGAGCTCAGCATGTGTTAGCCACATCGGTAGTTACCAGCTTCTCACACAGCCCAGTGCTGCTGCAGAGGCACAGCCATCTGTGCCTAAGCTGGCAAGTTTAAATTCAATATGTCTATGCAAGCTGCAGGGTGGACACTGAGACCCTTGTGTGCCTTGCTTCTGGGACTGAAGTCTAGCAGAAGAGTCGAGCAATGCACAGTGCCTGCCAAACCTGGCACACAGGACAGAACGACAGGGAGTAAAGATCTGCCAAAGGGGAAAGGCAGAACTCCTTAGGAAGCGGTTGTGCAGCACACTAGTGCTTTCATTCCCACAGGGTGCATGCAATCCCTGCTGCAGGTGGCCCTAAGGCTCCACCTGAATTTGATTCATGAAACCTTCAGATACTTACTGAACATTGTCAGCTTAGTCTTCTTTGCTAAACAGCCACATTTCTTTACCACTCCCACTATCACCCACCAGGAATTTTTAAAATGCAGAGAAATGCTTCTTGCCCCTGCTTATGTTCTTCCATTGGAGTTTCTCTAAGGTTGGAAAGAACAATTGATGACATCAATTTTGAATCTATTCATAAGGATCTTTTGAATTATTAATGATGCAAACATTTAGGTTTCAAATAGTTGAGCTTTAGAAAGGTAACTTATTTTGACTGGAGTTTTAAAAACAGTTGTGAAAAATCACAAAAAAAGCCTGTTTAAAAAAGATACATATTCATACTGTCCAGGGAGTCTTCTGCTGCTATAGTGGTATCCATTCCATGCATTCAAAGTACTTGAGCCAGACTACAAAGCCTAAGACTTTTACTAACATAAAAGAATTTACAATGTATTAATGTGAGAGCAGGGGGAAGAGTCTCCTTTCTTTCAAGCATTTTTTTCTGGTTGAAAATTTAATCACTGTCTAGATTAATTTCACCAGTATATTGTCACTCACTATTGACAGTATATTTTTGCAGTTTAGGGAGTTTTTCTTTTCCTAATATATTTATACTCATGTAAGTCCAAACATGGAAAGAAATTATCATTTCTGTAACATCTACTGCTAGAGCTGACTTTGCTTCCTCTACTAGCATGTGTCTGTCTAAGCACATACTCAACCCCCTATGTATACAAGTGTAATTGTAGCCATGCTGGTATGTTCAGTGGGAGAAGAGAAGGAGACAGCCATACTGTAACAAATACCTCGGCATAAGTCTGGGCTGCAGACTTTTCAAGAGTAGGAAGCTTTTTGATTGTGCACTTTTCTAGTATATGCGGTGGGAATGAAAGGAAGATGATGATCTTGATTAATAAAATTCCAATTGCTAGCATAAGTTAATATCCACAACTGAACCACTACCGAACACGAGACACATCCTAGAGGTAGATGATACTGTGTCAGGGTGGGCCAGGACATGCTTCTTCAGGTAAGCCCACGGTTAAATGTCTAATACGACTTCACAGAAATTAGTTGGTTGGATTACAGCCTTCCTCAGAGATATTTTATGTAGGCATAACCCTGTTGACTTCATTACAGTTATTCATGGTTACACCGATGTGAAATTGAGTCCAGCAGTATATGTCCATATCACTGGGGTTTACAGTTCAGACCTTCACTCAGCCTGCGACAACGGAAAGAGCCAGACTTTCTCACATTTTTACTCCAGATAGAATGTTAAAATTCCTTCTTCACAGCCTTACAACACAAAGAGTGATAGATGTAATCAAAAGAATCTTTCATCTCCCTTGCTCTTTTTTTCTTTTTTTTAACCTTATTAGAAAAATCAGCAGTTCTGCAGAGCTGATTCTTCAAGGTATATACATTACTTTGTTACTACAGCAACAGACAGAAGTGACAGTGCCAAGTTACAGATGAACCGAGTCCTTTTGCAAGACCAGATCAGAACTAAAATGGTCAGAATAAATCTGCTATATTTAAAGTTAGTAGGATTAGAATGTAAACACGGCAAATGCAATTTGGAAAAATACCTTATTTTACAAAAAAGCACCTTGTGCTGCGCAACCTGACAAGTTAGAAAGGTGGGAATATGTACCAAATCTTCAGCACTTTAGTCAGCCCTTCTACATTTGTTTTGCATGATTCCACCAAAGGTTGGCAGATCTCTTGATTAGGGACTGAGGCAGATCCCTAAGGAAGGGGTAGCAGGTAACTATTTTCACAATAGTAGCATAGAAAGGGCTGTGCCTAAGGGAAGGACAGGACTTTCCCAAGGCTCTTGATGTAAAAACAATAATGTAAGCTGCTTCATCTTGGATTGTCTKCTTCCTGCCAAAGCATTGTCTGCTCTGCTTTTTTTTCCCTCTGCTTCCTCCAGGGATGCATGTGAGAGACACAAGGTGCATATGAGAAAAGGGTAATCTCCTTTTACCTTTCTCTTTTTTCCTTGCCCTTCACTCCTCCTCCTCCCTCCATGAAAGAGGCAGGATTTCTATTCTTGCTAAGGCACCCTTAAAATAAATACTGGATTTGAGTTATTTCAAACCCTGATCCCATATAAACATCTTAATGCAGGCCAGCTTTCAAGAGCACACAGTGATATGAGCTATTATGTGCTGATCTTTTTAGAAAAGCTGACCATAAGTTCTATTTTATTTACCAGATAGCCCGCCTACACTAGAAAGTTTGTGATGCAGAAATACTTTCATAAATTATGCCAACATATTTCCTAGCAGAGATGCTGCTTATGCTGGGCAAAATGTGCTTTTGGCAATAGAGGCTAAAAAGAAAGAGGAGATAAAATAACAAGGACAGAGCATTATGTTTGTGTAACTGTATTTAATTTAGCTCTATTTGCTAATATAGCAGCATTCTCCTGTATAAGGTGAGAAAGGAGCATATCCCTTGAACAGTACTGCTGTATCGAGGGCAGTTTTGTATTGGCTTTGCCTAAGGAAAATCATGACAAAGAAGCAGAGCAGCTATGAAGAATAAATTACTGAAGAACAATACCAGTCTCTGCTACAGTATGGTTTTAGGTTTGGATGGAGTTACAGAAGCTCATTAAAGCTATTATGTATTAGCTGAGCCACTATATCCACATGTATGCATGTTTTGAGACTGCCTGAAGAGTGCTATGTCTTACCTCAAGCAATAATGAGTAAGGTTGAGGCTTATGCATTTTGCCCTGACTTGGGAAAAAAGCATGCTGATGGAGAGTGGTGTCAGCTGAGGAGACAGGTGGTAACTTGTCAAGCCATCGTGACTCATCTGTGTTGAATCTTCTGCCCGTACCCTTAGCTACAGCTAACTAGAATTCTAGGTGGATAAAGAAATAACAGCAGAGACTGTATGAGGAAAAATAGCTAGCTCTCTAAACACGCTTAGCTACTCAAAAACACTCCTGGAAAAAAAAGAAAAAAGAAACAGCTCAATTAAGAGAGAGTCCTAAATAATTCACTGACTTTTTAAAGTTTTACACTCTCTCTCTCATTGATTTCTGACTCTCTTGCATATTCATCATTATATGGCATATTATTGAATTACTGACTCTTGCCAAAGTGAAACAAACTAGTCAATTCTTAATGTTCTTAAAAACAACAGAAAGAGGCTGTTCTCTTCATTATCTCAGTCATATGGCTCAACCATGCTTGCTTTGTATTTTCAAATTGTTGCATGTTATTAAAATGAATAATTATTCAGATGTTGAATATCTCCAACTTCCATTCAATTTTCTGACTATTGACAAGGCTAAACTTTTTCACAATTGAAGGTCTATACAGCCTACAGGTCTATACAGTCCTTAAAAGCACAGAAATAGACACACAGCTTCTTGGAAAGTAGGATAGGATTAATGCGATGTAACTCTAGCTCATATTTAAATATGTACATTTTAAAAGTCTAATCTAGATTTTTTAATAGTCATGTGATAGAAATAAACCCTTTCAGGGAATAACATATAAACCGTTTTAGATGTCTACTTTGGGAAAATCTAAATTTTGTTTCCACTGCCTCTTGAGAGAGTCTAGATACCTCACATTACAGGGTTTTGTTTCTTCAGTGAAAAAAAACAAACCTACTTAACTGCAACAAGACTGCATATAGCCAGCGCTTACTATCTGGAAGATCTTCCAAGAGTAACAGATAGTTCAAACTAAAGTATGAAAATAGTTTTCTCCTGTTTTTCCAGGGGTACAGAAGCTATTTAACCCTTTCTTGTAGATATACTCAAAGGGGGATCCCCCTGCACATAGAAAACTGTGAACATCCTCAGCTCCCTTATCACCCTTTGTGGTCAGAATTTGTTTAGTTGGAGCCTACTGGTTCACCTAATGGACAGCCCAAGGACCCTCTCTGCACCAATTCCAGTGCCTCCTTCTGGTTCCCTAGTCCAGCCTTAGTCCTTGACCCCTTCTGGGTGCTCCTGATCCCATGCCATCCTTCATCACAGAGCTCTTGGTAGTGACTGAGGTAAGAGATGCTGCTATTGCAGTAGAGATAAACAATTCATTAGCTAGGCAGAGAGTGCTTACGTCCATAAAAAAGTGTCCGCACTATGTCATTATGTTTTGGGCTGAAGAACAGTTAAGTTATTTGCGACTTCACAGGAAGCCTAGGGCAGAGCTGATCATCACATCCAAGCTTCCTGAGCCTTAATCTTAACTTGCATAAATCTTCCCCTTTCTGTGTTGTGTGAATACCTAGCAAAATCCTGATATGTATGGAGCACAGGCCGTTCCTCTCTTCTTCTGGAGAGCAGAAAGGCAATAAAAAAAAGCAAGCCTATTTCTCCTATACTAGAAATGTTAACACATACAGACTGGAATCCCAAGGCCGATTTAAACTGGGAAATAAGGCCTTGATAAAAATAAACAATATTTCATTCCTCGAACAGAATCACTGAAACACACGGAACTGCCATTTATCTGATCACGGGCAGCATCTGATTAAGCATTCTGCCCTTGAATATTTAGGATGTTAGAGATGGGGAGGGGGAAACAGAGACAACAATACCCACTAGGATACAGAGTGCTGGACAGCTTTTTCTATTTTCCTTCCTTATTTTCTCCTTTTACCTAAAGCTTCTTTCTGTCTGAATTTTAAGTATTTAAGACTACAGGCTTCTCTGCATAGTAGAAAACTTGCAGACAGAAAACAATGTAGATATGCTTCAAATCATTTTATATCTTGCGCCATTCAGTGCAATACTGTCTTAAGTGTACCTCCAATAAACCTTTTCAGTGGTTTGGTTGTTTTCAATTAGTTTTAAACATTCCTGCATTATAGAGCAGCCTTATGTTTTTATGTACTGTAAATACCCCATTCACTTCTTTGCAATGTCTATTGCTATTTAGCTCTTAAAGAAGGAAAATAGAACACATCTAGTGAAACTTACAGTTGCAGAGTAAATAAAATTTTACTGTGCATTTCTTCCTCAAACTTTATGGACTGCTTCCATGTAATTAGTACACAAGATTATTTCTAGGGTCTCGGACTGAAGAAAAGAAGAGGGTGTTGACATTTGCCAATAGACCTTATCAGAGAAAGATGGGAATCATCATTTCCCCACCACCCCTTCCAATAATAACATAGACTATGGAGGTAAATGTATACAGAACTGCAGGTAGCATAATATGATTAGTAATATTCTTTAAACTCCTCTCTGTAAAAAAAGCAAATGAGATAAGTAAATTCTCACAGTGCTTCCTGCAGGAGGTGGGGAGAAAGGTCCTAGGTCTCTCCTCCTAAGTAAAGATTACAAAGGTGAAGAGTCTAACTTTGATTTCACACCGGTGTAAATGAGTAGGGCAACGGGGCAGTGCAAATGGCTGCGGGCACAGACCCAAAGCGCTGCCAGCTGCCTTTTGTTTTGTGTGTTACTAGTGGGCCTCCTCCCGATCCTGCCTGCCTCCATCATCACTGAAATACTGTGCTTCTATCAGCAGGGAGATAACATGGCTCTGCAGACAATTTCCTCTCAGCCCAAGGGCACATCTTTGGGGTCCCTGCCTGTGTCTTTCCCCCCAGCCTCGTGGCTCTCCCTGGTGCCCTTTGCTGCCCAGCAAGCTCAAGCCGGGAAGCGGCAGGGAAGGCATGAGTATGGGGACTGCCTGGCAGCTCCACGTTGGCAGCAGGGGTGGAAGAGGAGGAGTGGATTAAAAAAGCAGATTGTCCTCTTTCAAAAATACCTCCCAATTTCATTCACACAAACCTTTGCAAGATAGCTCACTCTTGTCCCTTCCAACACCCTTAGCCTGGCTGGCCATTTCAAGCTCCTCTGTCACATCCGGATCCTCCAAAACCTTATTCTTCTCCTTGGATGTCCTATGCAGTCTGTCCTCTCTGGTCCTGGTGTCCCTCTCAGCCCCCTCTAATCCTAGTGCTCCAGCCAGCCCCACCGTTACATTGTGTTTTTCTGAAACTTTGGACATAAAGGAACCACAGAGAGATAACCAAATTACAGTGCTTGCCAGACAAGTATACCCAGAGTCCTAGATATGCATCTTACCACGCTATGCCAGAAAGTATATATGATTCAGCCTTTGAAATAGCACAAGGACACATGAGCTGACTGAAATTTGAGACCAATTTTGGCTCCGGTTTTCTGCAGCTTCTCGTGTCCTGACTGATTGATTGATTGATTCATCATTAACAATCTGAACTTTTGAAGGAAACCAGTGGGAGTCTTGCCATYTTTACTAGCAAGAACAGGCTGCTGCTTATGTTTCCCACATGGGAATACAACTTACTGGCATGGAAAATCCAAAAAACTGAGATCACAGCTCACAGGTCAGTTTAGCATAGAGACCTCACACTGAGAGAACTGTTATGAGTACAATCAGCAATGCTGTGGCTTTTTTTTAATGTTTATTTTTACACTCTGATTTCAGTTTGTCTGACTTGATTTTTTCCCCTTGCTACCGTGTGTGCAGACACAAGCAAGGGTGCTTTCAGTGTACCCTTCACAACTACCACCTCCATCCATTTTTATCTCCTGTGATCTCTCCCCCTCTCTCTCACCCACTACCTGCCCCATCTCATGTGSCACAGTTGGGCTTCTGACCGCTGAGGATGGGACATCTTCCCTGGGAGCCATCTAGTGGTGTTTAGTTGCGAGGCCGTGGGGTATCTGTGGAGAGACGCGTGGTGTGTGGCAACAAGCGCTGGGCAAGCTGCAACGGAGTTGTAATCTGGATCTCTCACCTGTCAGGGAAAGGACCTACCACTACCTTACTGAGGCAGCCTGACCAGCTTTAGCAAGATATATTTGTTTTAACTCCTAAACTCCCAGACCAGACTTGAACAGAATAATAAACATTCACAAAGGCCCTTGGAAATGCACTTGGTCTCATACGTTATACTTCAGTGAGCATCATTGTTTCTTGGTCATAATATCAAGGAAAGATATAATTAGATTTWTATTTATGTGCTTTTGCAAAGTATAGGGTTATTTTCTGTTTATGCTATTACCACTATGGGATTACAAACAAAACTGATGAACACATTATTATACCTTTATGAGGGCGAGTTATTCGATGCATGAATGCTAGTGACACTTTCAGTACTGTGCTCATGATGCTTATTCTGAGCTGAATGGTTTAAATAATACATGAATTCATGCATATACATACTGCAGCTCAGCTTTTTCATTAGGAGCACCACTAAATTGTCTCAGCTAGTCCTCCCTAGCACTCACATGTGTTCAGGGTGAAAGCCCTTTTATTTGTCTCAGGCAGGTTGCAAAACCTTGCTGAGATATCATTTTAGATTTGTTTAGCTGTGTAACCTAGTTTAACAAGGGCAACTTACAGCCTTTGCTTTTGCTATTCCTCCTGGAAAAAAATGAAGCTTATGTGAAATGTCTTAATTCATGAAAAAGCCAAATGAAAGGAAGARTAGAAAATTGGATTTGGTAATTAAGGTTTTGTACTGGGACTCTAAAGCTCTGGGTTCAATCCCCTGGAGTTCTATAGGACCTTGGGCAAGTCACCAAGTCTCTGTAAAATGGGGTAATCGTTCTCTCTTTTCTTCCCCCTCTGTCTATTTGGTCTAAGCTCTCAGGTACAGATTCTCTACGAGTGTATTCATACAGTGCCCAGCATACCTTGGCTTTGAACATAAGTAGGGATTTTTATACAAATCAAGTAATAGTAAGGAAAATACTTGTGAAATTATGTCTTCTGTGCTCCAATTCAGGGTAATAAATTTAGATAAATACGTAGAAAAATGTGTATTTATAGAGGATGCTCCTGTTCCCAGTGTTGTAGAGCAGAGAAGCAAGACTCAGTATTGAGATCAGGGGATCTGTGCACTAAATACAGCTGGCACAAAAAAATGAATCCATCTTTCACGTCTGCTCTAACATCTGTTTACTTTGGAAGTGTTGCAATAGAGTGAAAAGAAATTCTAGAGAGAGGCCTGATGTATGGAAACAGGGCAGGGCTTGAAAGTGATAAGAGAGAGAGGGGAACCCAGTCAGTGGATCCCTAATTGGCAGAAAAAGTTATACTTGATCATGCATCCATTTGTAAAGGCACATGGGCTTGCCATGGCTCTCTTTTTTTCAGGAGGAGGGTACCTCCCCTCAGCGTTGCAATGCTTCCTGCACTGAACCTAAGCATATGGCTTTGACTTTGGGTGACTGTGAGGATTTCTCCTCCCTTCCTGGGAACAGTGCTTGGTATTTTTGGTGAAATTAAATGAAATCACCTGAAACAAAACAACACTCTTCCCCCTCCATCAGCCAAATCAAATTATTATAATGAAACAGAGTTTTAAACCGTGAATCGTACAACTGCACCTATCAGACAGGGGTGTTGGGGGCTGCTAATGAAGCACTACTGTTCATTACCTGGTACAAGTGCCCAGCTTCTTCAGTTCAGGATGATCCATGCCCATCACTTCCAGGGGTGCTGCCACGATCCCAGAAGTCCTTCAAAGTCCACAGCCATACCTGAAGGTTGTTTGTGAGCAGACAAAGCATAGATGAGCTGCTGTTCTGTATACTGTCGTAACAGGTCTGTACTGCTCCTCTGAGCCCACAAAGAGGWCAGCACAGGGCACAAGCAGACATTGTGTCTACGAAGATGTCTCTGGTTCATTAGCAGTGACTGCCACGTTACAGACGCCTGCATCCCCATCTAGTCCTAACACCCTCTAGGAGGCCTGAGTGATCTGCCTGCTGTGCAGCCGTCATTAGTCACTCCACTCTTTGCACAGGTGGATCATGCTCGCCTGTGCTGCTCATCAACTTCTCATGTCTTTTCCATTGTTTCTCTTCCTAGGGCACGCTTTTCCCCAAGACTTTGCTGTTTCAAGGCTACAGCGAAGTGAACAAAAATGGGGAGTAATTCTTTAACTGAGGAACTTCCAAGCTACTTGTTGTTGCTGGCCACAAGTTGAACAAAACCTGAAGAAAAAGGGTAAAACAGAGATCTGCCTAGCAGCTTCCTCACAGTTCTCTGGCAGGTCCCTGAGTTTTTCATGTCTTAGGGGAGTCACTGGCCTGGAGACTTTGGTTAGAAATCTTTCTGTATCTCCTCCCACTTCAGGATCCTGAGACACAGATCTACCCCGGGAACGAAATGCATTCCTGTAATCCCCTGTACCAAGAGGGACTGTGAAACAGTGAATTCCTAAGGGCTCTGTTTGATGCCTGAAATGACCCAGTGTCTGTCTACTCCCAGAGGCCAGAGGCTTCAGGAGGGCTCCAGTCCAGGAAATGCTCCCTTGGGTGTTTAGATTTTTTTTTYCCATGCTTTTCAGCTTAGTGAAGTTAACAAGATTATATACCTGCATGTTAAAGCAGAAGAGGTTTTGAAGTATCAGATTTACGGTTAATGCATGTGTCCAAAATGTTTCTGATAAAGCATATCTCTGGAAATAGTAATAGCTGCAGAGGAAGCAGGAGAACTTTGTACTGCATTGTTATGTTTAGAAAGAGGAGTCTGCTCTTGCTGTGAGAATTTCAGATCGTTTTTTCTCGGGACAATCTGGCAGGGAGAAAGACAAAAACGATCAAAGGAAAAAAGTGAGGCAGTTGTTTATAAGGAATGACTGCTATCATTCTTATCCTTGTATGCTGAAGGTCTGATCATGCCGCTATTGAAGCTGATAGCAAGGCTTGCATGACTTCAGTGGCAAAAGGCCTAAAGGRGTTGCCTCTCTCAAATCTTTTTATCTTTGTAACTAATTGTAAAGTGTTTGAGTTGGATAATCACTGTGGGCTATTTTCTACCTACCCTCCCACCTTCAACTCTTACCCTCCATTTATGTATAAGTAATGATCAGGAAGCTTGTTACACCTGATGTAAGGTAAGAGAGGCTCTGCCATGCAGTCTGTAGTTGCCACATGTCATCCTCTCCAGGCTTTTTATGTTATAAACATTTCTTTTTAATACCTCAAAGAGAAATATTCAAGTAATTATAGCAGCAATTTCCTTCCTTTGCTTTACTGTTTATTCTCTCCTGCGTAGATTATTTCATTTAAGCTGATATCCTGAGCAATTACAGTACAATATCATTTGAGACATAATCACCTCTGGCTAACCTCTTCAGGATCCCTTGGATATAAATGCGGTGGTATTTAAGCATTGCAGAGAGTTTCAGTGAGAAAAACTGATATAAAATCTAATATTTCCCAGGAAATTTGGTCAGGAATGAAGCACAAAAAAAGCTCTCTGTTAGGGAGAGTCAAGGAATGTCAGGAGAAGAGATCGCATTGATATTACGGCCAGAAAGAATAACTGTGATCATCTATTGCAATCGCCTGCAAAGCACAAGCCAAAGATCTTGGCTGCAGCCCATGCTACTGGCTGCAAAGGGCCACATCCAAAACCCTGTGAAGTCACTGGAAAAAATGCTCTTGGCTTCAGTGAGAGCTTTGGATGAGGGTCAATGTGAGCAGAAGCCCAGCAGTGCAGCACAGCTGTGGGGAAATCCCTGCCTTGTACAGAGCAGGAATCATCTGCCAGTAAATGGGGAATATCAGCAGCATCCTGGAGGCAGGACAGTGCCTCTTGCAGCATTTCCTCACAGGCTCTGTGGTTCTCCTCATTGCAGTGGGGARGTAGCTCAGTGAAAATGGCCAGTGAGGAACTGTTCCTTCCCATCTCCCTTGTCTGCCCGCATCCACCACCTAGAGCTGTTTTCAGCAGCAGTTGCTATTGCTGCTGAACACCTGCACAGAGTAGCTTCTCTCTTCCCTGTTGTGGATGATAYAATACAGATATTTAGCTGGAGTGTGGTGTGCTCATCTAATGTTTGCAGAAAAAGAGCTATTTAATTCTTTGGATTAGCTAATTCTTTGGAATTATTTAATTCTTTGGAATAGCTAAATAAAGATTGATGGGAAATTTGAAAGGTGCATGTGTGGGTGTGGGGGGGTTCCAGACATTTGAGGGGGGGAAAAAAAAAGGCAACAAATCACTTGTATGTATTAGAGCCCTCTGACTAGTCTTGGGGAAAATGCAAACAATCTAAAATAAAAAGAACATTCAGAAGTGCTCCTTTGGGGCTCAGTAGAGCCTTCAAAGTGCAATAAATCAGAAATACTGCAGTTTTGTGACAAAATTGCGGTTCGCATTTTAGCATTGACAAAAGTCAGCATAAATGTATAATCAATGTTTCCCATTCATATAAAAAAAAAAAAAAAAGAAAAAAAGAAAAAAAAGCAGAATCACATTGTGAAGGAGATGATACAACACAGTAATTCCCCCTGGTGACATAAAACCTCACTTTCCTACAGTTATGGCTGCTCTGGCATGCATGCTCCCTAGTGCAATGCTTTGCAGAAGCAGAGAAGGTGAGTAGAAGCCTGCAGGATTTGATATGGTGCATAAAAATATTCCTCTTCAGATCACAGATTAATTCCTTCCCAGGTGACTAATAACTTAAAGCTGCTAATCATGGTGCGGGGTTTTGTGATATATAACAAACAGCTGGGTCCCACTGCTGTTCCTGATGAACAGACACACCTGATCAGGCCAATGTCTGACTCTCTTCAGTGGTGGGAGCAGCAGTTGCAGTGGTCACTGAGAGGCAATAGCTTTCTGGGTAAGAGTTGCAGCTCACTGGTAGGAAAGCATGCACTCCTCATTGTGCTGGCCACTTTGCCTGCTCTCTGTGGCTTCAACAAGTGTTACTTACAAATGAGCTAAATAGCTTCCTCTCTCCTTTCCCCTTGAGTCTTCCCATGGATAAAGGATGGATGTTTAGGAATTCTATTTTTTTTTTTTTAAGTTGTGATCTTGTCATAGGACTGTCAAACAAATTGGCTGAGACAGCTGACGCTGAGGGGAGATGTTCAGGTGGAATTTAAGGCTCAGATTTCAATTGCTGAAGGTCCCTCAAGGACATTAGACATCTGAAAACTCCTCATCACTAGGCAGGAGATAGTTGCCTAAACACAGGCATCTAGCACCCTTCTAAATGCTCTTGGTGCCGTGACTTCCAGTTGCCTCTTTGGTAGAGCAGAGATTTTTCCTGTGCCATACCTGTCTGCCCTATGCCAGTGTCTTGGACAACCTTGGGTATTTAAAATGGTGCTAGAAATCTATTTTTGGGGAACGTGGAGTTACATAACATGGCAAGTTTCAGCTGACCAAGGTGCATACCTTCAGCAAGTGGAATGTGAGATCTAGACCCATGCACTGGAAGCAGTAGGTCATTCAATGTGTATTTCTGTGACAGGATCTGAAATATGATATTCTGTAGTGAAAACCAGGAGCAGAACATCCTGCTGATACCCTACGCAGAGGAGGAAAACCTGCTATGAGGAAACTATGCTCCACAAGTAAGTACTTTAATTCCAGTAATTGCTTTTCCATAGGTGGCAGAGCAGGAGGGGAGGAGCTGACAGCGCAAAGGCAGCGAGGACTGCTTTTCTGGGGCTACCTCCCCCTGTGGTAATACTAGGGGTTTTCTCACTGTTGTGTTGAGTCACCTGTAGAGTGTGTGGCAACTGCAGTGTTGCCTCCGTTGTTTCTAGTTTGTGTTTGGATAGGCACGTTGGGGCAAGCCTGAGGGGAGACTCATGCTCCTCAGCAAAGGCAAATGGAGTGAGGTCAGGAGAAATACCCGACAGCTCTAAGGGATTCAGCCCCGCGAGGGGCTTTGGTGGGACACTGCAGGGCAACACAGGGATGTGAGAACTAGCTGGTGTGGCTCTGTTTTGCTGTGGCACTCCATCCAGGCCAGCACACCCTGCTCTGCAGCCAGCATAACCAGCCTGGCAGAGCAGCTTTTTGATGTGTCTGTTTTGTTCCTAAAAACTCCATTAGTTCAGAGCTAACTCTGTTTTACTTGCACAAGACTTCATTGCACCATGTAGATACCCCCTGAGGAATTGTTCTAAAGCTTTTTGATGAAGGAGGTGAAAAATCGTGGGTCAGATCTTGGAATGTAAAGCTCAAAAAACAAAACAAAACAAAAAAAACAGGTACTGGAAAGTGCATACTGCCTGTTCTTAGGACTCATGGGCAAGTGAAATATTTGGGCAAAACCTTGACCATGGTCATAGCACTAGGCTGATTTATACTGGTAGAGAATCCAATCCTTTGTCTTTCTTGCCCTGCAGTAGCATTAAGGTGATCATGTGCCAGGAAGGATGGAACAGGCCAGGGTATATATAAATCTACTTCTTCAGTAAGCTAAAAGGAAGAAATATAGCTCATCTACAGCTACTTTTTCCTTTGATATGCACCCTCTTGTAGCAGCAGGAGAAAAGAAAGCTCCTTCTGGGTAGAAGTAGTGCCTGCTGCTCTGTTGGAGCAGTTCGTGAGCTTTATATTGGTGTTCAGAGGCAGGTTCACTTTGGTTTTATTACTTTTGAATGAACACCAGTGTGGAGTTATTAGTGACATCTCTATTATGTTTCTAATAGTCTTGTTAACATGCAGGAAATCAATGTTAGGAAACATTAAGGAGTGTACAGATGAAAGTTAGTGTACTATGCTTTGAGGCCCGTCCAGACTTTGTCAACAATAATTGTTCTTCTCCAGGGATCCCAGCTCTTTGTTTGCCCTCACTACAACCAAGCCAGTAATTGACACAGGCCGAGCTCTTTGCCTCTTGCTCAGTTATTTGTGGGCAAGATGCCTGTGCCACAGCAGCAGGGGCCATGCAGTGTCTATCATGGGAGCAGTGTTGCAGTACGGAAGTAAAGAATTGACATTCTTTAAGAAAATGATTAGAAAATCAATGAGGAAAAAGGGCCCAGTGGGAAGAGAAGTAACCTCACATTTGGAAATCTTTTTCAGCTCTCTCTACACTGCAAGCTTCCTCTATACTCTTGGTCCAAGTCATCTCACTTCTGCTTCCAAGCTGTTAAATGTGGATACTAGTCCTTCACTGCAACACAGAAATGCTGTGAGGTACTCAATTATTAAGGGAGTAGGAGTCCATCAAGCATATTAGTTGAGTTTGCTTCTACATTCACCAGCCCAGTTCCTTCAGCCTCATGCAGAACCTCCCACCTACCTTATCACCTGCAAGCTTCAGAAAGTCTCTGTGGCCTTCTGGGAGGGAGAATCCCTCCCACTTTATCTCTGGAGAGTCAGTCTATGGCATATTCAATAATGTATAGCACAAAATAGACATTTGCACAGGACAGACAAGATTCAGCATCTTTTTGGTCAACAGTAGAGTCCTTATGCAGGTGCAGTGAGGACAGAGATAAGTACTCCTTCTACTATCTTTTTCCTTGTATTCCTCTGTAGACGGCAGGGGTACAGTACTGGTACCTGCATTTTCTGAGTATAAGAAGGGCCCTGAAATAGTCTGGGGGCATCATTGCAAAATCCTAAAGGAGCCAACCAGAGTCCCTAGTATTAGTGCTAAGAGAGGAAGGACTGAGGAAGAATAAAACACAGGTAAAGGTGTAGTGAGTATACTGCTGTTCTAGTTTCCTTCCCCCACTGCTGTCTTGTGGAACAATCACTTCATCTTTTATGCTGAAGAAAAGGAAATATGACACTGTTGATCAGCACTGCTTCTGCTATTGTAATAAAATGAAATTAGATCCAATGTACTCAGCCATTATTTGAGCGAGTCAGACTTATTGACCTTCACTGTGGCTATTGATGTGCAAAATTTTGTCTTCCAGCTGTAAAAACTGTCTCTCATTTCTGAAGTGAGAACAAGGGGGAAAAACAGAGAGAATGAATTTTACACCTGTGAAAATATTTTTTTAATAGCAGTGAGAATTTTATCCACAGCAGTTCCAATCATAAGTAAGAGTATTGCCGAACTGATTACATGTCCTAATAGGATAAAGATAGTCTTACAGTTTGCACATGCAATCTTAGCGTCCAGATAACTTATTTCAGACCTGCAAGATATCTCTGTATTTTCAGTGAGAATTAATGTTTGTCTAACAACTACAAATCATTCATGGTTTATCACTGTCAGGTGAGATTTGCCCTGCATTCACGAGGAACAAATGGTCTCGTGGAATAAGGATGCAGTGGGATGAACAGTGCTTGGACTGCTGGGAAAAGTTGACTGAATGGAGACACTACTCGCTACACAAAGTTGTCATTTTCTCGGGGAGACGTTAATGAGGCTTGTTTGGTGTTTCATGAAAATTTCATTTGCAGCATGCAGGGCTCTCTGACAGAAGGAGCTCTGGTGAATCTCACAGAGGTGGTTTAAGCCATTACTGCCTCCTGCCATGTGCTCCCTCCGTCCATGAAGCTTGTCATCCTTGTAGCTGCGTTAGCTGAATAAGAGGTGCCTGGACCTCGGCTGCTGCAGCTCATAGTTTGATGTATTAGCTTATGCTGTCAGTGAAGGTGAGCTGTGCACTGGAGAGGTTGAGTTGTGAGCACCCCTGACTCTGTCAAGACGGCTATCAGGTGTTGTGACTGCCAGCATAAGGGCAGTGACAAGCAGGTGGGGAACAGCGACAGGCTCTGCCACAACTGTGTGAGCCAAAGGGGAAGGGAAGGGGAATCCTCCACCCTAGGACATGCATATAAATTGCTGCTGAGTCAGAACAGCAATGACAAATTGAATTATTGTTTTTTTCTAATTATTTTAACACCCTGCTCTGCTTGGTTTGTGTCAGTGGAGACCTTAAAAATAGCAAGTTGCACAGATCCCACAATTTCTTCTTAAACTCGGTGGGAAGTATTTTGATTTCTTCTGACTGGCAACGCCAGTCCTGTTTTCAAAACTAGCTTGGGTGGATCAGGTACCTAAGGGCTCCTATGGATGAACCTCTGCAGGCAACTGCACGTGGACTCTGCCTGCCCCATACAAGACAGTTTCGGTTACCTGCCTAAAAATTTCAGTATGTGACCATGCCCATGTTTTTTAACCCAGCCCCTCTGCYATGTGGTGTAGAAGCTGGTTAGAGGTGACTGGGTGCCTCAGGTCTGGCTGAAAGCCAGTTGCTGTATCTGCACTGGAGTTCCTGCACAGGCTGCAGTTGTCTGGTCCAAGCAAAAATGTGGGAGACTTAAGAGGAGCAGAGACCTATTCAACTATCCCTACCATGCAGGAGTAACCTGCTAGGAGGGACAGCTGAGAGCAGTAACCATTTCACGCATCTGAACCATATCTGTCACAGGATGTGTGGACTTTGCTGAACAAACAGAGGCGACTTCTTTAGGGACAGTTGATGAGATTACTASATTAGTTATGTGCCCAGGAACAGAAATGTTTGAACACCTGGGTAATAACTCTTGAGCCACCACAGTTTACAATGTGGTGTTTCAAGGAAATCAAAATCATTGACGGTTTCTGATAGATCACCTGGCTAGCAGAGCTAATTGGTATCTGGTGAAGTTAATCACATCTAAACACCCATAAGCTGGCTTTCTTAGGCACTACCAACAGTGAAGCTTTGAGTATGGCTGCCAGTGCAGGGCTGTCTGTGTTTACACAGTCATTGCTGTGGAAAAATGTAGGTATCTGCCTGGATGTGAAATAAAAATGTCATTTAAGCTCCTAACCAATTCCTTACAGAATTATGCCAAAAGTTATGTGACAAGTTTATAAAATCAGATTAAAAGCATCCATATTGTGCTTTGTTCCTGTTTAACTATGTTGGTAACTGCTCTGGGAAAGCAGCACAGTGTTGAATATCTTTCTGTAGTAATTACAAATGAGTATGAAAGAGGGAAAATGAGCTATGAAACAGAAAAGTACTTTTTTCCTGATTTTGCAGATAGGGAAATGAAGCCCTAAAGGCCAAATCTAATAAAGGATTACAGTACTGCAGCACCTACCTTGCAGTCATCTGGTCTCCATATGGAATCCAGAATGCTCTGTTAAACACCTAGTCTCCATTTAGAGGAATCTACATATATAGGACAGGCTGAGCCTCTAAAAACAGGAGCCAAAATAGCCAACTTACTGAGAAATAAGCTGCCTAAAATCAGTGCTCTTGGGTGTTTCTGATTTCAGCTAGCCAGCTAAAAACCTTATGAGCAAGATTAGGTGTTATAGTGTATACCTTGGACACCTCACTCAGGTTTTCAAAGAGGATATTCAGCTCTGGATCATCAGTCATGCTCTCCTATAGATGGGTGTCCCAATTAATCTCCTTTTCCCTTCCTTCCCAGACTGAAGGTGTTCCCCTGGACCAGACATAATTTGAGAGCAAGCAAAGGAGCAGGAGGGGCTTCAGGTCTGCAGAGTGCTGACTGGGGCACTGCAGAGAGCTGCCCTGTTAGGAGAATGTGTATGAACCAGGACCCATTTTGGTGCATTTAGAAGAATACCCTAACTCCAACAGGAAGCATGCAATCTCTTTACACAATCTTTCTCATGCTGAAATCTTTTCTGTACAGGGATATAACTGTAACAGAGCTCCTCCTCCTCTTCAGTCCATCTGAGCAGTGGTAGTTCAGGCACTCCTATGAGCTGGTAGTCAAGCCTGAATCGTCTTTGGCAGAGGCAGGAACTGAACCTGGCTCCCATATTTCTGGTTGGGTCCTTTAATGACTGTCTAAAAATAGGCCACTAACTCCAGTCATACTTTAAAAATGAGAGGAAGTTAGAACTTTTTTTACCAAAAATCTGATTCTTTTGTTAGGTTTATTCAGAAAAACCTAGTAAGAAACCCCCAGAGAAGGAGAGGGTTAATAGAGGGTCTGGTCAGTTCTTTCAAGAATGAAATCTTAATTGTGGATAGGACAATTTTAATGCCAGTACAAGTTTGATAGCAAGGAGCTGAAAGCACCAGGTAAGTAAACTTTTTTGGGATTACAGTCTGCCTGCCTCCCTCTGTAGTTGCCTACATCCCATTTTGAACCTGACCTTCAGTAACTTATTCAAGTGCACAAACAGAGTCTGTGACAGAGCAAAGAACTGAACYCAGTCACCTGAATCTTAATCTATCTCTGGATCTGTCTTTCCCATCAGCTGATTTAGATGATGCCTTAACTTTACTCACTCCTTGCTCAAACAAAGTGTCTCTTAATGTTTAAACCCATGGCCAAACAGTAATTAGAGATCTAGCAACAGAAAAGCAGCCACGATTCCCCATAAGAAGAAAAATGTAAAGCACATTTAAGCAAAATATTTCCACAAAAGAAGTTAGATGCTTTTGTTGTTGTTTTTCTCATCTAATGCCACACATACAAGGATGCCAGCTCCTAACAGTCAGGTACATGTGGTAACGGCTGCCAGTTTTGCTGGCTGATAAAAGCAGGATCAACACCTCAAAGAAAGACACTTAACTAGGGAAACCTCTGAAATAAATTCTCCAGGGAGTTGCTAAACAGGTGGGCACCTTAAGCCTTGTTTAGCAAGTTCAGCTATCACTGAGACAGTGCCCAGCCTAGCTGCAGTTAGGATATTTCTGACTATGTGCACAGTATCAACATTACAAAGGTCCTAGAGACAAATATAGCTTGAAATGACAATCCATAGGGCTTTCCAGAAGGGAGACTGATTAAACCAGATGGGGAATATTTAACCACAGCAGGCCATATTCTCAGCCAATGTAAATCAGCTTCACTCCACAGATGATTTACAGCAGCTGGAACCTGTAGCTTCAAAGGATCAAGTTGCAGTCTCCTGAGCAATTGAGTCTGCATAGATTTTTACCAGTAAAATTAACAAGGCCAGGGTATGAGCGGGGGAGAAGTAACCCTTAATTTAACAGAAATTGCTGAGACTCAAGGAGTAATTTCTCTAGTTACAGGCTTTTCTCTTAGCTTTTTAGGCCTTTTTGCTGAACCTCACAACACAATCAATAGAGAAATAACACATCTGAATGGCCTTGGATGGTAGCAAGGCATAAAAGCTTTAGGAAGCTGTTAAAATGAAAACCTTCCTTTCTAAATGGAAAGGAGTTTTTAAGGACAAGACAGCAGCCGCTTTGAAATGTCTGAATTCTTTTTCCTTGCAATTAGTAGCAAACAATAAAGTGCTCTTTTCTGAGCACTGATGGCATTTCCTTGGCTTTGGCAGCTTTTGTCTTTTCTAAATGATAATAACTGTGAGTGTTTGTTTCTGTTTATTAGGGAATGTGTATCACTGTAAAGCACGCTCGTTCTGCGTGCTAGCTGTAGGCATGTTGTTCTGAGAAATTGTTTCAAGYCTGAGCCTCTGTAATTAGTATTTTTACTGATACATAATATAACCCTAATAGTGCCGCTATATTGAGCTTACATGAGATTGGTAAGCAGTGAAGCCTCTTACTTGCCCAGCTGCTCAGCAGTTGTCTCTTGGTACCCCATCCCCTGCAGAGCTTTAAGTTACTACCAAGAATAGRAATTTAGAGAGTAAAGTTTTTTGTTTTTTTTTAATTATTTGTTGCTGTGTAAATGGTCAGCATTTTTCCTAACTACTGACTCTACTGTCAACCTTTAGCCAGTGTTTGAATGGAAAGTCTCCAATGAATTGACTTGTATCCCCTTTTTCTAGGGATAAAATAGGTCACTAGTCTGCAACTTGGAAAACTGAAGACTGTTCCAAGCTCTGCTGTGAACTTGGTGCAAGATCTATGTGTCTACCTGATCACATTTTCAGACAAGATCCTTTTCTCACTAAGCATAGTACCATGACTGCTTCAACGGGCTCAGCTGTGGCTTGGTGGCTGCTAGGTATTTATAATCTACAGGCTTCTGAGACGGGTAATATGTACCCAGGAACACCTGGCTATTTGCAGATATGTCTCTCTTATTTCTGGCCTAGGAGGGTCTTCCAAAGGAGTCTGCTAGTTGCTTTGTTCCTGGAGAGTGTCTGCTGCACTTTACAGATGGTGAGGAACTTTTAGGAAGGTATAACCAGACCTTCCACCTTTAGATTCCTACTGTCTGTAGAGTTTTGCCTGTTGGGTTTTCTTCTCTCTGAGGAAATCCTTGCTCTTGGAAACTCAGATTGTTGGAACTGGGAAGAAGGCCATAGGCCAGTGTATTGAAACTTATGCCACACAAATAGGAGATCGGCTCTCCAGCTTTTCTGTTAGTATTTCTTCTCCTGAAGGAGGGGAGGACAAGGCGAATTTCCTCTTCAGAACTTGACTGCTCAGGGCCGAGTCTTGGGGATGCTGGGGATCTCCTGCTACTCTGCAGCTGGAAAGCACCATAAGCCTCCAGCTGAATGAGATTCCTGCTTTTTCGATTAGCAATGGTACACTATACCTAGTCCTAAACATTCAAATATGTGATTCAGCTTTCTAAAACCATGAGACAAAAAGAGGTCATGTTTGCAAGTTTTATTGCCTACCATGAGGCCTAGAACTCTTTTGGAGGCTGAGATTTTCACTGTCATCTGATTCCAGGACTCAGAGCTTTAATTAAAAACATCAAGCAGTTGGAGACTCCCAGTAGAATCATAAGGTTGCCACTTTGGAGACAGGGGAGAAGGAAGATTGTTCAAAGGCTGTAAAGCCTTTTGTAAAGACTACAAAGACCTTTTGTCTGATTTGAGTGATTTTTTTTTCCCCGCTAGACTTTCAGTTAGAAAACCTGAGAGAAGCAGGGAAGATGAATGACTCGGAGGTGATCTGAAAACCAGCAGAAAATCTGTGGAGAAAAATGTCCATTTTAAGCGATTACATTGTTTAAGAAAGGAAATGTATTCAACTGTTGAGTCTGCGGTGACAGACTTCTTAAGGACAGAATGAGAAACGAAGTACTGTAGTTTACAAAGAAGGGAGCACAGCACTGGAGGAGAATGATGTGTTTGTCTAGAAATTCGATTCCCATTTTTAAGAATGCAGGTCATAAAACAACCACAGGTTGAAGGTGGTGTGGTAGTGGATTTTGTGTCATTTGAAATCTTTATATCAAAAGTGAGTGTCTTCTTAAAAGGTATGTTTCAACTCAGCCACAGCTTGAGGCAAGAATTGCAAGCAAAATTCTCTGGCTCATGTTATGTAGGAAGTCAGACTAAATGATCTTAATAATCTTTTGGTCTTAAGATCTTTTAATCTGTTTCTGTGCACTTGTGATGTTACGTGCATCAGAATTTCTTGTCTCCTTGGATAAACTAATCCAAAGGAGTGGGTTTAAGTTTTCTCTAGTCACAGCCTATGAATTATTTTTAGGTTTTACTGAAAACTTTCTTCTGCACAAGACACAGATGTTGCATAGAGGTGAATAGCTCACAAGAGAGAGGACAAAGTTAAGGTTGTTTGGGTGACTTTAAATATACATTTCTATGCAAATGGTTGTGATGTGGCATTCTGTTTTCTTTTGTTTTTTACTATAATCTGAACTTTCAATTCCCAGGCTTTTAAAATGTTTTTTGAGAAAACTCCAGTACTGCTTTAAGGTTTTTCCTTTCAGCAATAAACAGATGTTTACAAGCTTAACTCTAGCTTAATGAAACTGTTTTTGTCTGGGAGTTTGCTATAGAACTTGTCTACCAGCCCTCCTTTTGCAGTACCAGCACAATTTAGCATAGAGATGGGGGAATGGGACCACTCCATTTTGCAGGCTTCCACAATGACAGCCAGCCTAGACAGTGGGGCAAATTCAGCTGTCAGCTATGCTTGTGCAAGCCCCGCTACTCACAAGTGTCTTTTCAGGCTTGGTCTGCGGTTCAGACGCAGGCATACCTACAGAGCCGATAAACCGCTCCTAGTGGAGACAAAGCAGGACTGTTGACTCAGGGTGAAAGCAGTGTTCAAAATCAGCTCAGGCTAGCAAACCTTAATGCATGCGGGGTTTTACAGTGACCAAGTCAGTATTAGCAGGCTTCGCAGCCGCTGTTAAACGATCACATTGGAATCGGCAGAGTCTAGAGGGAGTAGCAGTGCTCATCTTGACTCCTCACCTTGGGGGACAGATGCAGCTGCTGGCTTTTCCAGCCATGAAAATAAATCATAAACCAAAGGAGGAAAGGTTTTTACAGTTTTTTTTCTTCTTTCCCAGGATAGCTGAGTGTCTTGTTCATCAGTATGTTGTGTGAGATATACTTTCTCTTATAAGAATATGCTTGTTTCACTGTTCATTTATTATAAGAAATAATAGAGCTCACCTGTGAGTTTTCTTCTATTTAAACCTAATTTCATGAATCCCTGCAGAAGGCTAAATATACCTATTCAATTTGCACTTAGGAAGTATATTGCTGCATATATAAATACTCTAGATTTTTCTCTTTAATGGTATGGATATTTTACTTTTAGAATTAAAATTCATCCTAATCTTTTCTATTTTACAAAACTTTGAACATTCTTCCTACCCCCTCATTTCTGTCTTTTTCTACCTTGGTGGCAGGCCACTGTCTGGACTTATTCTCAAAGGGCCTTATATGAGGCTGTTAAGCCACTGTGCAAATACCTCTCTGTCTGTCTGTCTGTCTCTTTCTCTCTCTCTCTCTCTCTCTCTCTCTCTATTTTTTTTTTTGGGGGGGGAGGGTGCTTCGGTGCCATATAATTCTTGAGCGTGTTTCATAAATCCCCCAAATGGCTGTTGCTCTTCAATCTGATGGCTCATCAGCTTGTCATTTTAGAAGATCCAAAAGAGAAAGACTAGGTACTTAAGCGGGTTTAGAAGCATGCAAGGTACAGAAGGGGCAAAGCACTTCCTTGGAAAGTCAGGGAGAGTTGCAAAAAGGGATTTTTAAGCCCTCAGACAGCACCTGTTTGTTCTAGGCCCTTTCTTCCCCAGCCAAAAAAGGGCTTTCAGCAGCGCAGAAACAATGGAGGCTGTAAGATGTTAATAGAATCAGTGAGTGCAATCATACAATTTTCAGCCTTCCAGGTGATTCAGCAAGATCTTTTCACAAAAGGCAGGAAAACAGCTGTCTTGCCAAATCATGTGAGTCTAATAGGCCACATTCCACACAGAATTTTTACTTGCATTTTTTATTGGTTCTTCCCCCCCTGCCACCCCCACCTTTCCTCCATGTTAGGATATGCTTCTGTTCTTGTAGTGTAATACAAGAATTTCTACTGAGATGGAAAAAAAGTGTAATAGATTAAAAACAGATCGCCATAAGGCACCACTGACAATTTTTGCTTTGTCCTATAATAAAAATGGATGCAAGATGAAGAAGTATCACAAAACTTGTCGGCTACTTTGTCAAGACTCCAGCTGTTAAGCTGCATCAATGTAACTGAAAGCTTATTCAGAACAAATGAAACGTGCTTGAAACTCATGATTTTTATTGTTAAGTCCTGCAACATAGGTGTTTTCCTTCTAGTCTCAGCACCTATAATGTAAATATAAAAGTGTGTGTGTGTATATATGTTTGCTTGGCTTCTTTTCAGCGGTGGTGGTGAAGATGATGCAACTATGCTTCCTAAAGTCTCAGAAATGAGAAGACAAGTAAGAGTTCAAAAAAAAAAAAAATTTTTTTTTTTAAACAAAAGGATTTCTTTTAGATAAATCTCATAATTTTCTTAGATCAGTTGTATGCCTTGTTAACATTCAGGGTTGGAAATACTTAGGCTGCATATTGTTTCCAATCACATCTGTTCTATACACAGCAATCTGTTACACTGGCTTTTGATCTAGAGCAATATAACTGAGAGGAGAATTCTCCCTTCAAATGGGTTTCATTTGCACAAACCCTGGCAGCATTTAAAAGTGATCTCCACCATCTCACTTTGCTTTATATTCAGTTCAATTTGAGGTGTTTATTTTCAGCTGACCCTTTATATTATTTATTGGTTCCTTGAACAAAGCAATACATATTTCTTTCTCTGCACAGGAACAACCTGGGCTGGTTTCCAAAGCATTTTTGGAGGCAAGTCAGTCGTGGCTGCTTGCAGCAGCACAGAAGAAGAGACCTTCAACTACACCCTTATCAGAATATTTCTGTGGTTATTAATTTAAGGTACATCAGTGACTGGCTTAATTGAGAAATTCAAAAAGAAGAAGAAGTAGGCCCTACTTCATTTCTTCTGTAGTTTCCCCCAAAGAGCAGGTTAGAAATAAACACAACATTGTCCCAAAAAAGGCTTGAAGTGTATTTTGTGCCAAAAGTCGCAGTTACTATGATTTCAGACAAGAATTGCTATGAATAATGTGTTCATTGGACAGATACTGTTATGGGGAAGAAAAGGACTAGCATAATAGGAAGGAATAAAGGTAGCAACCTTCTGGTAATTACTTGCTATCTACAACTTATTGCAAGTATGGAAAAGAGTCTATTTTTGGTCCATATGGAGTGCTTTGTTTAGTAATTTAACCATCAGTCTTTTGATGTACATTGTATGCCTCTAGCAAGATGTTCTAGCATCCTATTTGCCTCCTTTGTTAATGTAGCTGCATATCAGGTTGAATGCTTCAGGAGTGTTTCTGAAATAACTACTAAATCTTTTTCTTGGACAGGCTGCTGTAACACCTCTCTATTTAGTGTATAATACCCACTTTGAGTCGTCGCTACAATCTCATTATTTTATAAGCCTTCACTAGCTATGTACGGCATTGCCATTAGTAGCTGGTCTTTCAGTAGTCCTTCCCTATCAGCTTTTTTTCTCTGCTGCATATAGCTTCTCTGTATAGTATATAAATACAGATTATCATAGTTTTTCCTTATCTGAAGTATACAGCAGAAACAGAGGTGTCTGGAGAGCTAAAAACTATTAGAGGCGTGGAAAGGACTTCCAGAAGAAGACAGACAGAAAAGATTAATACCACTTAACACAGAGACACGAGACCATGCTATAGCTACATTAAGTAAYCAGTGCTACAGAGAAGGCAAATTGTGTGCATTTTGCCTCTTTCAAAATAAGAGTGGACGGATTTAACGTAACTGTCAAATTACAATGTAGTATATGTAAAATTGCAAGGCAACACCTTCACGAAGAGTGTAACTCGGGAACTCTTGTGGCAGTGACTCTGTCTATCCTGGCCTGTTTTACACCACCCTGCAGGCYGAATCCTTACGGACTGACATTGCCAGCTGCTTGCAGGGCCTTCAGGCATGCTCTAAGTGCTACAGCAGGGTGCTGCTGGGTGAGCCTCAGGAGGGACTTGCTCTCTCAGGAAAATGGTCTGTAGTAAAGTGTGGGATGGCTTGCACATCAGACTGCCTGTCGTTGGGTGCCCACAGTCTGCCAATGAGATGTGTATCATCGCCTTCATCTTCACTAAGCACTGCTTCTTGGAAGAAGTCTGCAGCATGGCCAAAGCATGCAGCTCCATCCATGCCCAAGCGTGGTGCCCCCATCGCCTCGCTTGTTGCCCCAGCAGCCAGATATGTAGTGATCAAGGGTGCTGTTTGTTCCCACAGCTGAGCTGATCCTGTCCCCAGCACACAAACAGCTGTGCGGCATCCCGGCCCTGGTGGTGCCTCTCCACCAGCTCAGCACCTGTGCGAGGAGCTTGCTGCCCTGGTGCTGAGCAGGGCAGCTGCAGCCTGGCGCCTCCCACTGAATCAAAGCAGGGGAGGATGAGGATCCCTGCCAAAGGCCCCAGCAGCATCCAGAGAGCGTTTCACCCAGGGACATCTTGAACTTACCGTGGTTTCAAAAAAGGCATTTATTAGTTTTCTACAACTAATGAGCTTCACCCTGGTTACATTAAACATAAGAAAATAGTTTAGAAGTGATACAAATGTTCAAGTTTCAAGAGTTACTCCATCGCTAACTGCGATGTTAAAAGAAAAACTCCTTTAGCATCAAATTAGGCTCTGTCAGTTTTTGAACTGTTTTGAAGCACTGATGAGTGGCTGTTTCCAGTGACAGGAACTTTGGTACAGGTGTATGTAATCATCAGTGACATGATGGACATGATGCTTTGATAATTCTTCAGGCCATGCTGACATAAAGAAACCACTGATGAGGGTCTAAAATTCCACTTCAGTACAGGCTCATATTGATCTGAAATTCTGGCTTCAGTGGAATTACTTTTGATGCATGTCTTTGTCAGGGAAGAATCAAGCTCCAGATTCCCTGTGAATAGCCGCCTTCCTGTTGTTGAAAACCTTTTGATCCTAGAATTATCTAGGCTGCCAAGTAGCCTCCTTAGCTCTAGATGGGTGAGTTGAATTTTTTTGTGGAGAGTTGGTGGCAACGGACTTGCCACAGGCATAATTTTGTTCTCTTGTGTTTTATGCTTCTGCAGAGTGGTCTGCAATTATATTGTGAAAATGGTTAGTTTTGAGAATTCTGGGCTAATATATCCTGTTAGCCTTTTGCATATTCTGGTAAAAAAACAAAACAAAACTTGTCTTCAGTTTCTATTCTTCATCTTATTCCAGGGTTTATATAGTATAGCAGGGGGTCCATGTTATGCAGAGTTTGCATTAGGGGATCTTGAATGTAGAAGCCTACAGAGACTTAGCTTTGGACGTGAGGGGGAGGAATTAAAATTACATGCAATCCATGGATTTTTTTTTCCTTTTCTCCATTTACTAAATTAACAGTTTACTGTTTTCTTTATGTCTCTTCTATTATAGGCTTAAGTGCTTATTCTAAAGCTTAAGGGCCTTAGTATGAACAAATGGAGAAAAGTCTGCAAGGAAATACAGCTCTGGTTTCTTGGAGTGGACAGTATTTGAGGAACAATACAGAAATCCAGTCTCTATTTCTTTCAAACACAGGGAGCCAGCACGCCTGATGAATCTGAAGCCAGGAAGCTTGCTACGGGGGAGCTAGCTCAGGTAGGTGAGTCCTGTGCTCTGGAGGCTGTGGGGAAGTTGCCTCCTTTGGATTTTGGAGTGCTAATGAAACACATGGGTGCTCTCTTTYGGCTGCTTTGTCAATTGTACCTGTATGGCTTCCCAGCTTTGTTAAACCCCTTGTTAAATCCGGAGAAATAACCTCATSCCCCTTCAGAGCTGTAAGTACTCTGCACTGTAAATACATCCCTCCACTGCAAAGGGGAGAAATATCACTTTTCTGCCAAAGAAGAAAAATCACATCCATTCTGTAGGGGTCATGGCCAGCATGGGGGACACAGAGGAGGAGGACAAAGACAGGGACACTAGGTTACTAGAGTCCTTGCATGAATTTTTTTCTAGCAGAGCTCAAAAGCGTTCATATTAGTAGCTTCTAAGAAGGTATTTTTTTATTTTACTCTTTTTTATTGCTAGCTACTGGGCTTGATGAATAAGCATATTATTTTGTTTGTTATAACATTATCAACTGTYTTCTGTTTTTGCTAAAGTGGATGGAGAGTTCTGGGCTTGGTCAGTCATTAATTATAATTTATTTTAATTACTGCTTGAATCCCCAAGGAAATTAAATACAAAACACGTGCAGTTTAGCTACAGCGCTGGCCTGCAAATACAGAGAAACTCAAGATGATAAAACTGTGATTTTGTGCTTCCTTCCTCTTGTCAGGCCTCTTCTAGCAGAGCTATGCTCAGGAAGCAAGCAGACTTCRGGAATCTTTTAATTGCGAGACTCAAAGAAAATGTGCTTCTGGAGCACTGCTATACATGTGAGTGACACACATTTTCTCCATGATCCCATGAAGTTACTAAAATAGCATTGGGTCCTGGAACTGCTATGGCTAAAGAGACTGCCCCAGGTCCAGCAAGGTACTGGGAGATGGGCCAAGGCTGACCTCCTTGGATAGGAACAACACATCCCTTGTGGGTCCCCAGAGCCATGGTTCAGCTTGTGGTTCTACTACTCTAGACCTCAGTTTCATGTTTTGTACTCTTTGAAATGTCAAATATTTGTAAACTGGAAGCATAGAGTAATTGTGGATGGGTCCATGAATGTCAATTCACAAAAATTCTCTCCTAGAAGGCCTCTAACTGTATTTAGAGGAAGGTGATACAGAGACATGGAACAATGCTGATGCTAATATCTGTCAAAGGCAGAGTTTTGAGAGACACAATGGCAGAATGAAATTTCCCAAAATGAGAGATCCAGCTTCTCTGGAAATGGTATTCTAGAACTGTAAATGAGGGAGGAGTTTTGCATGGCTGATGTAGTAAGACTGTGATACAAACCCTGCTGCTGGATCAATGATGTTTCTTCAGCTTACACCGGGCTAGTTGAAAGAAAGTTTTATCTCATAAAATGTGAGATTCTTGCATCTTATTTTTTATGGAAATTGGATAAAGCACAAATGGTTTTCTTTTCTCAGTTTAAGATCTGCTTTCTAAAATATCACACAATCCTCCCTCAGAAAGCATTTCCTTCACATTATGTTGTACTTCAAGTTTTCTGATTTATATTGACCTGAAATTTAATTTCATTAAACATTTCAATCTCACTATGTGTCATAAGGAGTCTTTAGTGCCAAAAGAAAATGTCTGTGGCAAGTACTCTGTCATAAAATAATCATTCTATAGTTAATCTAAACTATCCTATAGCAAAGAAATTTTTAAAATTTGAAATGATGATGCCCCACATACTACAACTCTGACAACTCAAAGGTTAGCAAAAAATGGTTAAATGGTTTTGGATCAAAATGATGCTTAAGAATGCCTTTAGACCTGTCACTGAAAAAGAATGAAAAAGAACAGAGTAGGAACAAGGAACAAAGGAAGTTCTGGTCTAAAGAATATAGACACTTGTTGCCTAACCCAGTGTCTTCTTCTAGTATTATCCTAAAAGGGAAACATCTCAGATAGTAGGTCAATATGGACAGTAGCTAACCCTTGACACCACAGTTGCAGCTGGGTCAATCTGAAGAAAAACAAATCAAGAAATAAAAAGAAATATTTTCTATGCTGCTGGTATTGTAGAACCAGTCCCCTGAAGCTCAGAGCTGAGGGCAYGAGGAGAGTGTCCTAATCTAATTTTAAGAAGATTTACCTGCAATATGGAGGGAAAAGTAGAACAGGATGRGCATTGCTGAGAAAAACCAATTGAAATATTGCTACTTTTTATAAAACGGCAATGTGATAGCCACTGCACATACAGAAGGATCACGCGTAACACCAGGGAAGAGTTATCCAAAGCAGAGGAGTTCATTGTTGCACAGGAATTAAATTGGGTGAGAAATTTTTTGTTAACTRTATGTTCTGTTGTAAAAGTCCTCAGTTTCTGAGTGGCACAAATACAGAATTTCCGAGGTCTGATTTACAGAAAGCATGCGCTATCTCCGAGCTGCTGGAATACTGTGCTTTGATGGTGGACGCTTCACCCACTCCATTGCATCCAGAGGCACCACCTCTATGAGCCCATGTCTCAGGGGTGCCGCTGGTTCCTGCTGGAGATGAGGAGAGGGTCGAGTGGCTCTGCACCAGGATCCTGAGGGCACCCTGATCAGCCTTTCCAATCTCACCAGGGACCCCCGTGGGCGYCTCTTCTGCCCTTGGGCCAGGAGCCCCATGTGAGCCCAGCCTCGATGCCAGCTCCACCGTCTGCCTGTGCCCAGCCCTGTGCTGTGCTGCCCCATGTTACTGACTGCGCTGCTGGGCGGTTCCCAGACCCGTCTGGGTGCTGTGGGATGGTGCCTGGGGTGGCACGGTGGTCACCTTGGCTCCTTGCTCATCACTTTTGCAAAGCAGCCTGGCCTTACTGCTCCCTGACTCTCTGTACTCATGATAGATTGTAAAGCTGCTTTTCTACCATGAGTAACGAGTGGATGCCCTTGATCTCTTTTTCAGAAAAGCCATAGGCAGGCTGAAAGTCATCAAAATGTGTTGTGCTCTGCTTTTTGTTCTTTTGCGCACATGATGTGAAGAAACATATCTGAATGTTACAGCCACAGGTAAGTTTAGATAGACGTTAGAAGTTTGTAATTTTTAGAGGGATAAGGTTCTCTACCAGTCCTTTCTTTCCCAAAACTTAACTAGTTTTAAGGGATGATTTATGGAAATTTATGGAAAGGATTATCTTATTTCATTTCCTGATAACAAAGGACTGAATCTCAAGAGGTTTCTTCCAGTCCTGCTTCTGAAAAATCTCAGTGTGGAGAGATATTCAGCTGTGATAATCAACTGCATTGGAGAGATATTCTAGACAAATAGTCCTCTGGAGGATAAATACCTTTATTGGGCACCAYTGATTTTTGAGCTTCTTCCCTTATATTGAGTCCATTATTCCAAAAATTCCAACACCCTCCTCTTTTGACAACTTTTCCTTCTTCCTGTTTTTTTCCTCAAATAGAAGGGGACTGCCCACAGTGCAGATCACTCAGCTGTGATATATTCACACAGGATTCAGTCCTGTGCCAGGGGCTGGTACAGTTTCTGTAGTTCAAAATACACTGTAAAACAAAGAGAACTGGAATTCCTGAGAACAAGAAGCAAGTGCTTCCCAGACTAGGATCCAGCTTCTTGGTGAGCCAGCATTCGTTTCAAACCCTGGAAGGACCTTACATAGAACTTTCCATTTCTGACATTTTTATGTATAAAAGATCTATTTGGGGGGTATTTTTAAAGGTTTTCGGTTTTCTATGATTGCCTCTGAGCTCTCTGTAGTTGGTTATTACACACCTGCTTTTGAAGGCAAGAGGAATATGAAAGAACTTCAATATATTTTTTTAAACTCTCTCAAATTTTCGTCAATGAGATGTGAGGGTTTTTTGTTTTTTTTGGTAATGTATCTCTGCTACAAAACGTGATAGTGGAGATGTGAGGTAAAAACACTTTTTGCGTTTTGTTTAGGGAACCTGCAAAATGCACCTCTAGGAATCCCAATTTTTTTCTATTAAAACCTTACCACAAGATAGTCTTGAGTTCATCCTTGGTTTCATTTGCATTAATGAGGGGTATTGTTGTCCTAATTTCCCAGAGGAATGTGTGAAGCATTTCCAGACAGCAGTATTTGGTGCATCAGTGAAAACAATGTCAAAGCCAGAAGCTGGTGGTTTTGAACAAGGTCTTACTTGCACAGCTTTGGGTATGCTTAATGTTAGAGGATGGAGAGCCTTTTCTGTATTTGCCCTCTCCGTTCTGCACTAATACTGCAAACACCTGCAAGTGGTGTTTCTTTGGCTCCTGTCCTCTTAAAATGTGCTCCCATGGTGTCTGTGCAGTCCATTTTCAGCCACCTGAGTCTTTCTGTAAATGTGGTGCAGGCTTATGAGTAAAGGACAACTTTCAAGAAGCTCTCTCTGTCTTTTTTTTTTTTTTTATAACCCATAGACCATTCCCTCTCTTCTGATCTAATTTCCAAAGTCGTCATGGTAAGAATTTAACATGCATGAGTGGGAAGGTTGGAAATACTCGGTGCAAACACTCGAGGCCACTCTGAGCAGAGTCGATATTATGCATTGTGGCACTTGCATATGGGTACTTGGGGGTGGGGGTAGGGAGGAATCCCTTAATACTTGGAGTTTAGCAAGATTAATTCTGTGGCGAATAGTACCAATGTTGAATGTCAATACAGAAGATAGCCAATATTTGCCTCTGGGTATACTGTAGCAATACTGTGTTTGTACTCCATGATATTTACTTTTCTAGACTGTAATAAAAGCTAATTTTGTTTCAAGAGCTGAAGGGATCTGTGACCATTTTTCTCCTTGTTGTTATTAAAGAAAAGGATATAGCCACTGCAAAAATATTTTCACATTTATTGCCAACTTCCTTTGATGGAAGTAGTACAAGCCAGATGAATTTTTACTAGATGTCTTGCCTGCTTTTTTCCCCTAATATTGTGGCTTTTGTACCTTTCCTTAGGACATGCAGCTCCAAGGCTGACGAGGATAATACAAAAGACCTGGTAGTCAAATCAACAGCAGAGGTGACTGGCAGGAAGAGAAGCTGGTAAGTACCGCAATAAAAGTGCTATTTAACCTGCTGGCTAATACAAAAAGGTTATTTCTGCAGCAGCTAGTGGAACAATATATTTAGCAATTWAATTAATCCAAACAAATAGGGATTTAAACCCCATCGTCCTGGCTAAATTCCAGCTTAGGTAATTACATTCTGGCTACCTATATGCCCTCTGGAGTTTTTGCAGGGTAAGTTACGGCTTGCATCGTGCGTGTGTGTTGYGCTTTTTATGAACAGTTATGTACCATGTCAGCATCTGGTAAATCCTATCTGGTAAAAAAACATAAAGGTGACTGCATTTCAGTGAAAGTAAGGAGTGAATGTTCAGTCATATTTAACCTGTTTGTAGGATTTGCAGACGCAGCAAACACCAAGATTGGCGTAATATAGTGATAAGCATAATATAAACAGATAGGCAGTGATTAGGAATACACAGACAGACTGGCAGAGAAGCTGGATTAGCACTTTCTTTTCTCCCTGCACTTCCCATGTCAGAATTTGCTGTGCTTCCTTCTGAAGCTGAGCCTTTTTATTTGTGTCAAAGCCAGCTTGAGTGACTTCCTGTGTTTTTTATCACCTTGGTTCATCCACCTGGTTCACAGAGTAGCCCCATAAGCAGATGCACAGGCATAACTGGCGGTGGGAAGGGAAAAGGGACCATGAAAGTCAGCCCCGACATTGCAGAGGAAGGAGTATGATGGTGCAGGCAGGGATGCTCTAGCCCCAAGGGAGGAATCATTCATAAAGACAAAGCAACAGCGACAGAACAGCAGCAAAAACTGCCTGGCACTGCTGGGAGGACGGAGTTCAATGGGTGGTGGAATTGTGCTCCAGGCGACCCTGTGGATGCCGAAGTTAGAGCTAGGAGTAACTTTCCTGTTGTCCTCTAATGGGAGACTCCCAACAGTGAAGGAGAACAGGAAAGTGCTATGAACAGCAAAACTCAGAAAGAACTGGATCTGGTGGAAGATTAGGTGAATTGTGAAGGTTGGGTCTCAATGTTAGGATGAGACAAACTATGCCCTTTCAGTGGCATGCATGCTACCCAGTCCTCTGGAGGATTCAGCCTATGCTGGTGCCTTTCTGAACTCCTTCTGGGGAAAGGCAGCGAAACACTGAATTTACATCTAGCTTACATTTGCTGCTGTATCTGACATAAAAGCAGTCCCTTGTGGTAGCTTGGGTGCCATTTTGAAGGGCCAGGAATATCACAGTAATTTAATTCATTTTATTAATTGTCAGCTCATTCAGAAAAGATCATCCCTGCAAAGGTGAAATGTTAAAGCCTAAGTCAAGGGTAATGTCCTGCCTTCCCCATGAATTTCCCTTTTTTTCTACACCATTCCAGAAAATATGTCACACTGTGAGCTGACAAGATGATTAGGATGTAGCTAGCATACGTACAGTGAGCAGGTCAGGGAGTCTTCTTCCCTGTCTCCTATTTTATGGAGCTGAGGAGAGGGCTTATCTTTCCAAGTGTGAGGCACTAGGAATCCATTCAGATCACTCACATACAACACATACAAGATGCAGGTGGGAAAATGTCACACCAGCATTTGGATGCTGAGCCACTAGGGAAGTTCAGAATCACCAATATTTTAATTGTAGTTTCGCAACAGCCTTGCCAAAACACACACGGTCGATTATCATAACTTGAACTTGGGGACTGCCTCTTCTTGGTACTGCTTGCAGAAAGAGAGAAAACATTCAGCCTCCACTAACAGCTGCAGTTACCCGAGGATGAGGCACAGGCACACCACCTCACAAGGAGCACCTGAAGGCAGCCAGCCCCTTGTTACATGCGGTAGACTGACTCAGCAGGAATAATGAGGTCTGAGGCAAAGAAGTAGTTCCTTTTCACCTAGACAAATGTTTTAGCAGCTGTGCAAAACGCTTAGGGTCCTTGGGTAAATAAATTAAT
Organism: Apteryx rowi; assembly: GCF_003343035.1. Classification (NCBI taxonomy): domain Eukaryota; kingdom Metazoa; phylum Chordata; class Aves; order Apterygiformes; family Apterygidae; genus Apteryx; species Apteryx rowi. The sequence continues at coordinate 1,671,871 of NW_020450916.1, read as the reverse complement.
AGAAATGAACACAGGCAAGCAGATTGTAATAAGAATTGCTTTCAATCACAAAGATCTTTCTGTGATAAAATCCAAAATCTGCAGTTTTTAAATTGTTTTTATTTATTTACCAAAGTGAAAACATTTTCAGCAGGATAAACAGAAAACAAATGTATCAGCTTTAAGTTCTTCTTAATAAGTTTAATTTACTTCTGTTAAAATGATTCAGCCATCACCATTTCTCTCCAATAGATATTTTGTTGGGGAAACTAATTTGAATGTGCATGATAGATAAACTGCATTGAAAATTCCAATTTTTATCAGCTCTAACCCTTGATCTTAATTAACTCCTCCACATCTGTCACCATAGAAACCAGCAATACAATCAATAAAATACTAGAGCGAGCTGCTTGCATTGAACAAGTATGCAGAAAATTTTTATTTTCTATTATTTGCTTCTGATCAGCTCCTGACCACAGCAACAAGTGTACTATGTTGCCTTCAAAGGCATTGCTAGGCAGGATCAAGGGCCTGATCCCTGCTGAAGAAAAATATGGCACATTAGTGATATTCACTCTCCCCAACAGGTGTGAGTAAGATTTGAGATAAGAATGATACCTTTCTTTTCATCTGTTGACAGCAATCCTGATGGGGACCATGGAATAAAATACTTCTAACTTCCATTCCACATAGAGAGGAATCGGATCAATTTCCAATATCTGTTCCTTGGGAGAAACTCCTGTGGTCCATCCTCTCTCCACAGGACAAGGCAAAGGTAGGGAGTACAGCTGATGTGTCCTCRGGAGCATGTTTGGGTACCTTCCTCCAGCTGCCTGAGTAACTGCATCACCAGTGCTTGCAACAGGCTCTATCTTTTGTACAACCATTCTGGGAGTGTGCAGCCCCCATGCTGACTTCTTTGAGGAATATACAATCAAAAGCAATAAATCCTTGGCATCTAACTCCTATAGCAATGCTTTCCAAACCAAGTGCATTGCTATGCCATGTAATTTTCAGCCTTCAGAGTAGGGCACTTAGAAGTCTATTAGTAGCACTCTGATGTACCTTGTTGTTGTTAAAGTCTAAGGTTGCAGGAGTGTAGGTTAACCTAAATATATCGTTAATCAGTGGCCCTGCAATATATCCTTGGTCTTTGAAAAACAGCTTCTTGGAGTATGGGAAAGGAGTCACGCTCTTTTGGGGTCAAAATGGTTTATGTGTCTGGGCACATTGTCATGGAGGAATTTGGGACAAGGTGATACAAGAACATAATCACATCGCTCAGTGGCATACCTCATCCCAACTGTTTGATGTGCCCAGGTACTGGCTTGTGGCCCAGCTTCCATGCACGGCATTTCCACTTCACGTTCAGCCTTCTGCTTGGTGTCAGACAGCTGTGGGGATCCATGACTCCAAACTCACTAAGATCTTGTCAATGCCACCATGGTCAATCTCTGTAATCTAATCTCAGTCAAGAGCCAGTATTGTCATGCATATTTTTGTCATCTATATTTTTATACATTTTTAATATATAAAGCATAATCACCTGTTGGTATGTTTTATGCATTTTTAATGCACAGAAGGACTTCACACTGTGAGAGATATATTGCCTCCCTAGACAGTGAGAATGTTTTACTGCTCAGGGAGTTAACAATTTCCTGCTGGTTTAGTCAAGCACAAGCTGCACCTGAACTGTCAGACATATAGATATTTCCAAGGAAGTGAGAACAGTTAGTAGTCTGATAAGAAATGTGAAATAATTCTATGAAGAAGGATAGTGGAAAGAGAATGAAACTCAGAAACTGAATGAATCCCCAAGCAAAATCCCTAGCAGAGATGCAAAAACTAGCATATTTCCCCAGGCCAAGTGCCTCTTCGATGAATGCAACTTAGAGGTAGAGGGTCACTGAAGAACTGGAGCCCTTGCCAGGCATCTCAGAATGTCTAATGACCTGTCAGCTGAAGCAGAAAGTATGAGAGAATTTTTTGCAGCCAGGATAGACATATGCTTTATAATTGTGTTTGTATGTTTTAGACTTTTGTAAATTAATGCTTGTATGTGAAGTTGCTTTAACCTGGCTTGAGTTATGAGGGATTTCAAGCTTAGCAGCATCAAGGTATCCCATTTGTGTTGGAGGGCTGATCTTTACAGTCATTGGGATACTGGTTTTTTTTCTGTTGTTCTTCCTGTGCTAACTGTCTTAACAAATTTCCCCAAGATGACCAAGCAGGAACAGCTCCAGGCTCCAGGACCACTTGGAATGCAGGCGGTGGATGGAAGAAATGTCCTACGGTACCACTGCTATCCAAGTAAGTATTCTGGTGTATAGCGAGATAGCAGAGAAAGTGCCAGAAGCCTGAGGGTCTTGAGGGAGTTTGACACTGATAAATATTGGTTCTGATCTCATCTGTAAAAAGAATTTTGCTACAGGCTCTGTGCTGTGTTGTCCTGGACGTTAGTGACGGTATCTTCCAGCTTGCTATACGATCACTACCATCTGAGTCTTTCATGATACCAATACAAAGTAAAGTGTCATGATATTGTTAAATATTGTAATGCTACTAAACCTTTTGGGCAATGAGTCAATGGGTTTTTGAAGGACTACTGATGGAGACAAAAGTCTGTCTTGCTCTTAATCCCCAGCTGATCTAATTTCACTGAGAAACTAGGACTGTTCTTCAGAGGATTTTAGCATGGTGGAGGCTTTAATATGAGATGGCATCAGGAGATATTGACTATCTTCCTTTTCTCTGGGCCCCTGAGGGGCCCCTTATTTGAGCACAACAGGGTATTTTTTCTGTTCCCATCCCAACTTCAGCAGACCCCAGCTCTGGCACTTTGCTGGAGAGAGAAAAAGGCTCTTCTAGCCCAAGAAGCTGGGTGAGGGGAAAAGGGAGTATAACTGCTTCTGGTTCCTTCCCCACTGCTGGAGCTGAGGGGCAGTGCAGAGCAATATTCTGCCTCTAGGGAAACGGATGGGGGCAAGGGATTCCAAGGCACACTTACAGTGGCAACAAGGGGTGCAGACAGGTTTCAAGGCACGTACGGTGACTACCAGAAGAATATCAGCACCTAACAGTTTTGGTAATGCATATACTTAGAAACTCAGCTCTGCTATGGTGCTGGTATATTGACCAAGAGCTAGTTTGTTTTTGCAAGAGCTGTGAGAGGACTGTATGGTTGGAATATGCATTTGACAAGGGATGTGATGAATTGCCTAGAAAATCAGTTTTTCCTGCTTATATTTTCCCTGAAAGAATTTCCTTGGTGTTTGTATTTAAGCAAATGTAAACTTAAAGACATTTGTATATGTTCATGTTTCTGTGAGTTTACATATCCAGATAGCTAGATTCTCTCTCATGTACACGGAGACATGAACACACACACGTGCACACACAAGATGTTTTGCGCAATCAGGTATTATAGGGAGGGTTGATGACATTTTCTATAATTAAAGTTGACAAACACTTGTTATTATAAGCAACTGAAAATAGGGTGTTACAGCTTTCCAAAATTTGAGTTTTGGGGCAAGATTTTCTATACAAGATACATCCAAATTATATATATTTTTTAATTTCAACCAAAAATGTTCAGTTCAGTTTTACAACTGAAACATGACAAAACAAGATTTCCTTATCTTAAAAAAATCGGATGACTCATCAGAAGATTGTAGTGTTCCTACTTTCAGAACAAGGACTTGAAATCTGAAAGGACCATGGAGTTTCTGTCAGGGAGACTCCCATTATCAAGTCTATAAAAATGAGTCTATTGCCAGTCAAACTATAAGTTTTTGAAAATATCTGAATTCAACAAAATTCATGAGTATGACAGCTAAATCTTCCAAAGTTTCTGTGTGCAGGGACATAGTCTAGTATGGGACTAAATTGATGGTCTGGTACTACACATAATGCCAGGTCTGAACCTACAAACAAATGGAGGGATTTTGTTTCTCCTCTCAAAGAAAAGAAGCCCCTGCTGGACTCCAAAAACAGAAAAATGACCTCTGCAAAAGAACCAGGAGCTGGATTTCACCAAGGGGACGCAGGTACACTGGTGCCAGCTTGATGGCAGGCAAGAGGGCAAAAACTAGAAGCTTAGAAGTTGTGGAGTGAAAAAAGATCCTGAAAGCTCTGAGGAAAGGAGATTAAGACTGCTGGGTAAGATGAGCAATAAGAAAATAGGTGAGGGACAGAGTTTTGTGTGAAGAAATGGAAGAGGAAACAAGACTGGATGGACTAGAAAACTGGAAAATAAATTAATGGAGCAAGGGATAAGGAAAAAAATTGAAAACCAGTTAAAATACAAAGTGTGGGTCAGCAGAAATGTCTTAAAGGGGAAGACAGAGGTGGCAATGAGACACTGAGGAACCGGTAAAAAATTTGAGACTGAGAACTGCTGCGGCAACAGAAGATGTAGCTGGGGCAAGGGCGACAGAGACCAGGTGAAGAGCTGACAGGGTAGAAACCAGAGCAATTTGAGCCAGGGCACATACAATGAATGGGAGAAGCAATTGGGACTCTAATCGAAAGTCCTATCATTAATTAGTCACTTAACTAATTTTGGTTGTCACAAGCAGGATATCCAAAATTAGTGAATTTTTCCCTTATTCTAATTTGTCTTGGTTTCCTTTTTGTAAACTGGGGATGGTTCTATCCCCTGACCTCACAAAAGTGTTGGGAAGATAAATCAAGTAATGTTTGTGAAGCACTCACATACACTAATGATGAGCGCCAAGAAACCCCCAGGAGGGAATTAATAATTCTGTCTTCAGAACTGCATTTGTAAATGTGCAGTAAATAAGACCTGAGGCGATACATTGAACAACAAGCAGAAAACAAAATATTGAATTGTTGCTCATTAAGTGAGCACAGTCCATTCTCTGCACAAAAGGCGATAGGAAAAAACACTGTGGAAAAAAATATGATTGTATCCTCAAAGATGATACCATAATTCACATACAAAAGAGAACCTTCTCTGAGGCAGCACTAGTAATCTTAATTCTTTCATTTCCTAAGCCTTAAGAGTTTGTCTTTATGACCTTAGTAAAGTTCTCTTAGTATTTTTGTGTTTGTGATGGTATGTAGATATGTAGCACAAAGTTTTATCTCATGAAAGTTGAGAAGCATGGGAAAGCAATACATTTTAAAGAGCAGATTTCATGTTTTAGTAGGAGAAAAACAAATGATGGCTACTATTAGAATGAGATTTGAGATATGTAATTGCATATAATCTATCATGAGTGTTCCTTTAACTGCGATATAAATGTTCTAATTTCACTCTTCATCCCTGCCCGACCTTCTCTTGCACACTGTTCTGTTGTGAACTTAAGTACAACTCTAATAGGCTAGGAAGAATGAGGCAGGAGAATTCATGATAATCAAGTTGTTTTTTCCTACTTCCTTTTGTGTTTTGTTTATAAGCAAACATGGAGTTGAAACGGCCCCTCATTTAGAAGTAGTGTTTGCAGTTCTATAGCTATTGACTCAGGAACATTATTTTATCTAGCTGAGTGAGCCAGATTCCTCAGAATAATGATATGAAATGTGTACCTGGTGTTCTAATTAAAGTCTATGGTCATTCATCTCTCTAATTGCAACAATGCCCTCCAGGATAATTTCATCCCAAATGTGCCATTCTTCTTTTGCCTGAACAAGTGACTTAAAAATCATCTGGATCCTTGCCAAGCATGAAGAGAAAAATTCACTGACTGTGATACCACACAAAAAAAACATTGCAGGATGAAAAATTGAAGAGGTCAAGCAAAGTAGTGAGATTTTTCTATCAGACTTCTGAAAGTATTGGCTTCTAATGCCTGAACATTAGCAGTTGTATCATCTAGTTTTCCCGCAAATTAGTAGAAATCATCTGTTAATAAGCAAAGATTTTTCTAAGATACTCTTTAACCTTTGGGGTGCCAAACTTTTTTCCTGAGAAGAAAGGCCAGAGAATTAGGCCTGGGAATAGGATGTGCAGTCAAATTAAAGCTGCAGTATGCAGTCAGTGGGGCTTTCTGAACAGAGTACAACCAGCCTTAGGAAATAACTGAAATTTGTAATTTTTATGATAGATATGATAGAAATTTGTAAACCAACCTCCTCAGTGAGCAGGAGTCAAAGTGTTACTGGGGCTGGGTTTTAGAGAACCAGCACACTCTCTAGTCTTAGAATATATTTTCGATCTGTAGGACATAACCTGAAAATCATAAAAAGAAAATAATATGTTTCTTGATTCTTTGCCGGTTGAGTTCATTACTGTCAACAATATTTTACATGTCTGATTGATTTGTTTTTGCCCTAGGATATATACAATAGATTTTCACTGCTAAAGATTAAGAAGTAACACTAAATCTCACTTAATTGGCCTAAGGACATGAACTAAGGAGCATCTTCATTTTTCAATGTGCAAGAATCGCCCCATTAGCTTTAACATTTATTTCACATATTCTCAGGGGTGAGAATTTTCCTTCTGTAGTCTCTACTAAGTTATTAGAGACAGTAGGCATGGCATTAGAAGGTATATTACTAGATCCAAAACACTTGAAGAACTGAGTGAGGGAAACAATGACACTTCTGTAGCACTACATGATTCTGCTGCTRACAACTGCTAAAATGGGAACTTGGTATTTCTCTGACACATATTTTTGCCTCAAACAATCATGCACTGCAGCACTAACATATGAAAGAGCTGAAATGAAGCACAAATCCTGAAAGTGTGGTAACATCTCACATCCACTGATTYTACCGATAATTGGGAAATTATCAACCCTTGGTCATTGGGTTTCTTGCTGATCACACCTAGCTTTGAAACGCTGAAAATGCCAGAATGGGAATGCATTACTTTCTTCGAAGAGTTTAGTGTGTTCTTGTTTTTATATACATATATATTTAAAAANAAGAGTTTAGTGTGTTCTTGTTTTTATATACATATATATTTAAAAAAAAAAAAAAAAAGCTTCGGACTATCTGAACTCCTGCTCTCGCCCGTCCACTTTTTCAAGTGTTCTCTGTGATAAGTCCCAAATGGATCATACACTGCTAACAGTCTGATCCTCACTTTTAGAAATCAGTTTGTGCTTTATAGTGCCATATGACATGTCAGATGGGACCAGGTATAAATGAATACAAACCTAAGTACATCTTCCTGGGCTCTTTTTCTTTTTCTTTTTTTCTTTCTTTTTTTTTTTTTTTTAAGATATGGAGCTTGAAAAACAGTTTTCAGACTAGACTCTCTTTTGCTGAAACACATTGAAAATCAATTGTCTCCTTCGAGCGACCTTGTATGCACCAAGAATATGATATGTTGTTGTTATTATTGTTGCTGAGACATGGAGATTTTATGACTTCAGAAATTACTGATGTACATGGCAATTAAATTCCATGCTGCTTCCGAATTACTGTGTGTCCCAGTACCCTGGTAGAGACAACTAGTGTCATTTCAAGCACACTTAGGCAACTACATGCAGGGTAGTTGCCTGCTCTCTATTAGCAATGGATAAAGCCTTGCAGTAATGGTCATAATTCATAATTTTATACTGTAAAGAAGGAAATGGTGGAATGAAATCATGGGAGGTGCTGCACAAACCTGTAATCACTGAAAATCCCTGCCTCTGGAGGTAGAGAAAAGGAAGATACTGGAAAGTGGGCTAGAAATAGGGAAAAATCCATTTTCTCAGCCTCTTAATGAAGATTTCACCTTGGATTCCATAGTTTCTCTCCAAGATCTTACCCTGTCCAGGAGCCAGATCTCAGTTCTGATGGGCTAGGTTCTTCTCCTACTCTGGTATGACCTGGGAGCAGGTCCATTAAAATTGATAATATTTACACTATTGTGAAATGTCAGAGGTTTTTGTACTCTGATTCTGCAATATACTTATTTCTGTGTCTACTTTATGTATCTGAGTGGTCCTATTAAAATCAGTCAATCTTTTCACACACTTAAAGTTAGGCACAAACTCAGTACTTTGCTGAATCATGTCTTAAGTGAATTAAATGAAAACAACATTTGGCTTTAAAGTTGCTGATTTTGCAAAGCCTCAGTCAGGAAAAGTAGACAGTAATGTTTGTCTTGTTTTATTATGCAGTAAATAACAGGCTGTAACAGAAATCAGAGTGACCATGGTGTAATTGTGAATCAGGTATAAGGCCCAGGATTCAGTCACTGATACTATTTGTACTGTGAACATTTGATAGTGAAATAGTGAAAGCCTTTTTATATCTGTACAAATCACAAGAACAAACTTCAAATAAAATGAACTGTCTTCTTTTTTAATGAAATTTATGAATTATCTAGAAAGGTACCTACGTGTCTGGAAAAAATGCAAGACAGGAAAGCATGTTGTTCATTATAACGGAAATATCTTTTCTTAGGAAGCTGTGTTACAGCTTTCATCTTCTGCTCAGACAGATGGAGAAAAGCTTCACTCGAAATCAGTGGGAACACCACTGCATGAGTCAAAAATATGGAGACAGGKGGGATCAGAGCGATGGTTTACAGCTAGCACAATGCATTCCCATGGTCTCTCCTGGTGACAACTTTGTCCTGTTTCTGAATAAATGTGTTACTGCTGTTATTCCACCCTGATGCCTAGGGAAGGATTTTGTATGTAACCTGTTGAAGAAGCAGTTATTATTATTATTATTATTATTATTATTGATGATGGGTTGACTGATCTTTCCTTTACTTTTTTTGCCATCACCTTCTGTTTTAGGTGAGGGGAAAGGCAAGACCTTAATCTGTCCTTGCCTCATGAGATAATTCACATTCCACATGAGATAACCTAACTCCATTTCCAGAGCATGCATTGTCTGTTCCCTCAAGTTTAAGAATAATGATTAAAAACCATGTATTATTTCTGCTACCTAGCTAATGTGTTTGTAATTTCTCTTTTCTCTGCTAAAATACAAGAAGATAATTGTGTTCTTTCTTTTATTGTCTTGTACTGCTCTACAGGGACAGAGATCACTTGTGTGAGAGAGAGCGATTGCTTATTGATGTAATAGAAACAAATGAAGATAATGTAAAGGACAGGTAAATGACAGTATCTTTCTAAAAGATAGGCATAACTTCTGCTGCTTCTTCTGGGGTCCTTGTGAATGTTGCCAGTTACTTGACCTAAGGTGAGTCTGAAGATGCACTACCACAATGAAAGTTCAAAATATAAGTAATTAAGGAAGTTCATCTTATCACTGTTCTCATTTTATCTCTTCTGTTCCAGTGGTGTTTGTTTTYTTTCCACAAAGATGACAACAGCTTTTAATGCTGATAAAACAAAGCTTGACAGAATCCCAAGCAAGGTCTTGGGACTATACTCAGGCTGAGGACCTCAGCTGCAGGTATGCAGTGATTTTTCACAGGCTGGACTGGCCAGCACTACTAAGATAGATGACCGGGATTTCTACTTGTGGTTGTTCCTCTTTTTGGATATCCTTTGAAAAGAATATTTAAGAGGGTTTTTGTGGGCAGACAAGCTCATTCTGCCTATGCTCCAAGCCAACAGGAGCCTATGTAGGTCTGTTACCATAGTAGAAGAGTTTATTAGCTCAGGCTGGTGCTGTTCTAACTGGGCCTAGAAGGTTTCATGTTGGTGTGAAGCACAGAGCAGATTAATCTACCTGCTTCACAGGAACACCCTTAAATGTACAATGTCAGGTCCTTGAATATGCCAGAATTACCCTTGTGGAGGAGTGAGTGTCCATGGATCATCTCCACCTTCCTCTTTATCCCCTCTTGGACCCAGGATACCTGTATGCTACCAATCCCTGAACAGCTTGTTCTGCTAAAAAGAGATCTCCCCCCTGAGAGGGAAGCCTTAGCCTGAGGTGCTACTTGAATCCAGCCCAGCTCTCTAAAATGCAGAGGTTACTTGAGGCACTTTGTGAGCAATTTCTAATTTTCTCAAACTGACATATTTTTTATAATGATTTCTCATATTAGTTTTAAGTAGTTATTCTTAATTTTTTACTGCATAGCTGAGCAAATTAATCTTTGTTCACATTCAGGGCACTGCAGTGCTTATTTTATAGCGTTTGAAAATTCTGAAGGAATAAAAATAAGCAACTAATAGGTTGTCCCTTCCCCCCACTGGGATAATAGAATTCACCTGGGACCTGATGTAGTTGTTATATATTATCGGATAGCATCTGATTGTTCTAGACTTAAAGAAAAAAGAAAGAAGAAAAATTAGTATGAGGCCACTACCTAGCTCATGAGTGTAGATACCTTAATAAATGAGGAACTTAAGTGTTGAGAAAGAGTAGGAATTATAGACAAAGATCTGCAAGGCCTTGCAAAAAATTTGGAAGAGCAAGAAATGAAATCCATGCATCCCATGTACCAGTCTTGYGTGTTTTTCTGTATGATGAATTCAGATTCATTTGTTATTGCTATAGCTTATATAGCACTTGTGTTTGCAATATGTTTCTGCATATGACCTTACATGTGCTTTCCTTTCCTTGTATCTAAACGAGAACATTCAGATCTTGGATCACTTCCACCTTTAAGGCCCTATCTTCAGACGTTCAGCTGGACTGTTCAGTAACTTTGTATTTTGACTTTTCCACAAGTATCCTAAAGGAAAGTGCATGTCGCTCTGAGGTATCCTATCAGATTCTGACTATGGGTGAGTCAGGCTCTGTTCCACATTACACAGAATCATTTGTAGGCCACCTCAGAAGTCATCATTTTTAAACACCCTGGCTGAACAGGGATATAAGTTATTTAAAAAGCCAGGTTTGCCAGTCAAAGAGCATATATAATAATACAAAGTAGAAGCACTGGTCAAACTGTCTGTATGTGATAACTGGGTGCTAAATCCACACATTTTTATTTTCTTCTCATGTATTTGTTATATGTAGTTTCTGCCTAACGGGTTGTGTTAGAATCAATATTTACAGTGGATGCTCATTCATGTGTTGTTTTCCAGTCCTTGACAAGATGACAAAAACATTTAAAACAGAACAATAAGGAATGCAAAGTGTCAGGATGACTTTTTCAATCAGTAAGATTTCTTGATAAAATACATTAATGCTTTGGGACACACACTATTTTTACAAACACCAAGCATTTGTCTGACATCCAGATAGAATAACTCCACTTGGGTTTACCAGCAAACTAGTGGAACATTTCTATTCACAAAAAATATGAAAAAAAAATTCCAGCCAGGTTTTGACAGCTGTAATTTGGGGCACTCCATGCATTATACAGAGACTGCAAACTCAAGGCAGTTTACTGCAATATGTTTTGACTGATGTTTAAACAACGCCTAATATTCTTCCTTCTGATGGTTTAGTAATATGCTAAGGTATCAGAGAAAGGATGTGGTGTATGAATCAGAGTAGACTAGGGTAGGGAGAGACAGTTGCAGTATGATAGTCAAGATTTGCCTGCAGAGCGTACAAATAGCTTTAGAGAACCAATTAACATTATCTCTGTGCTTCCTACATGCAAAATACAATAATTATAAGCCTAAGAAAACAAAAAGACTGAATCCTTCTTTCCTTTTGGATATTAAACTGGACTCTCACTACTTGGAAAATCTCTGTGCTCTGAATAGCCCACCGTCTCCATGGCAATGAGCAGTTCAGTTTTTAACTTTTCAACACATAAAAATGGTAATTTATTTGTTTTAAGCACTCCCACAGTTGTTATAGCTATGAAACCCTCAGGATCAGGTACTTTCCAGGAGCAGTGGAGCCATCAGGTTAAAGAGTGGGTTAACTGCCAGGAAGTGCCCGACCTGAAGGTCATTGTTGCCTAATTATATTATTATTTCCTGTCAGTTTAGCTTGTGAAGTGGCACTCAAAGCATTAGGCAGTCAGTGCACTCAAAGCATTCAAAGAAATTTTGTCTCTCTTGTTCCTGATTTTAAGGACTTCTTTGTAACTGAATGCAGTCTGTGATGAAGTAGAGGCATAATAAATCCTGTGCCCAGAATGCCTGACTTTCACAGCAGCTACAGTAACAACCTTTTTTTTTTAATTTGTGATAAGGGTACATACTGTCGTTGCCTTGAGGAAGCAAGGCAATGAATATATATTTTAAGCATTCCTTCTGTATTGTTTAATCCTCTGATAGCTTGACTTTCTGATGTAAAAATCATTGGCCTTGAGTCTGTTGGAGCCCTACCTGGTGAAGTGCTAAGCATTCTGGTTTCAATCCAACAGAGCACTCAAGCAGRTGTTCAGGTCTAAGCATGCAGATAATTTTTACTGGAGACTAGGAAAAAATCTCTTGCCCTAACCTCAGAGCCTTCTATGGTTTCCTTGACTAGAACCGGAGCAGTCAATACCTGTGGGATTTAACCTATGGGTCAGCAGTCACCAAATTCTGAGTTCTGAGAAGAGCTTGAAAAAAAATTCAATTTTGCTTGATAGTTTTGCTAATAATCGGTATTGTTATCCATTACAGATGAACAGTTTCATACAATAGAAATTAGGGTCCAGCCTAGCTACGCTTGTATCAAAGCATGTTTGTGTCCCAAGGTGTGTAAGAGCTCTACTAATGCTTAATTATCTCCCTACTTAAATCCTTGAGCAGGGGAGGACCACAGCTCACTTTCAAAGTACGGTCAAAAGGTTTGTAGAATATGTTAAGCTACAAAATATAGTTGAGGGGGGAGTTAAACTGAGATGGGAAAATAATTATTTTGTCACCAGTTCCTACAACATGCTTGACTTTTCTATGTAGGAATTATCCGGCTGTGATTCACAGACCGGGGAAGGTAATATATGGGGAACTTTGCACTGGCCTGCAGAATTTGTTTGGAAAACTAAGCCGTGGCACATTGAGGTGTGGAGAGGGTTGGTAATAGTATCAACTTTTGGTACCAGTAGTACCAACTGCTCTCATGATACAAACTACAGAGTGAGCACTGCAGAAAATGTTACATCCATGGAATTCAGTGATTTCTTATCCATCACCATACCATTATGCAGGTTTTCTTTTATTCTCCCTTAGGCATTCAGTCTTCAAAAACTGGAAATTAAATCTTTGGGAGACAAAGTTACAACACAATTCTGATAAACTGGATATATAAATTGAACCTGGAGATGCTTCTGGCTCAGCTGATAGGGTGACATGGTGGCCTTAGAAAATGACACTCTGCAGTCTGGTGCTGGGGGAAATGAAGATGTAGAATTAGGAGGGTTCTGAACATGCAGGACAATGATGGAGAAACAGCTTTCAAATGGTTATTCACCTCCTTCAAATCTCTACACTGGACAACAGCGACAGACATGAGCTATCAGGGCAGGTACTCACTCCCAGTGAGTATGTTCACTTTTATTTTTATAATTAGCCTCACTGGAGCATGGATCTAGAGACTTTTGAACTTGGAGGGAGACTTGTCATCAATACCTAAATACTCGTTTCAATCTGTCTATTCAGATACTCTTTCAGAATGTAGACCCCGGTATGGGAAAGGGAAGGTTCAGAACTCACAGGAGGACTCATAATTCAATCTTGAGTCTTATTATTTGCATGTTGGAAAAGAAACCCACTTCTCCCGAACAGACTTACACCATAAAATCTACTCATAAGGCTGGAAGGGCCATTTATAGTCCATTATCCCTCTCAACAGAGGAACAACAATACAAAGTCATTCCCAAACATTCCTGTTTTTAAATATCTCATTCAACAGTCTCCCTGGCTAGCTACTAAAGTGCTTACTATCTTCACATCCGGAAACTCCCTCCTTGTAGTAATCCAAGCCACCATGACACAGAAAACAGGGTATTTATTTTCTCTTAGCAGCAACAGTTATGAATTTGAAGTTTGTTACCAAGTTCCCCCTTTTCTCTTCTTTAGGCTTCAAAGATCAAGATCCTTCGATCTTATCTGCAACTTTCCTTTTGTTAAATTTCTTATCAAATTTGCTGCTTGCCTCCAAATTCACTCCAGTTTGTCATCTTTCTTAAAATGCTGCACCCTACATTGGACACTCTACTCCAACTATAGCCTTATATATCCCAGTATGACAACTCTCAGTATTTGAAACAGTATGAAACTTTTGACTTTGTTCAGTGTGTGATTTACTAAGTTTCTCAAACTGTTTTTCACAGTATTTATAGAGAAAGGTGATTAAAATCCTAGGATAAAATATCCAAATGTAAGGAAATGCTGGCATTTTTTATATACTAATTTTTTTTTTTAATCTATGATGTTGTCAGTAATTTCTCTGACACCAGGTGTCRTGACCAATATTTTCTCTTTTTGTCACCTTGTTGTATTAGAAAAAGGACGAAGAGAAACCAAGGTAATCTTTTTCTATTTCTGAAGATTTTATTTTTCACTTTGTTGCTACTAGAATTGATATCATGCTAGGAAGAAACTCTGAAGAGCTTTGCAAAGACATTGAAACAGATGGAAATCATTCTTTTGCCTATAATGAGAAAAGAATCTGGCATTTAATTCATTGGAATAGCCAAATATCATTAAGGAGCTTTCTGAAAATGAAGTCTCTGATTTATTTCATTTGCAAATAAATAAACAAGAGGTCTGGGAGAATGGACAAAAGCTAACTGAGAAAGTAAACTGAATATAGAATGCTTTCTCAGATAGATACAGTGAAAGGATGTGTGTGTGTGTATGCAAACAGATTAAACTGATATCATTAAAAGCAAGAAACAGGCTAGATCTTTTAAAGCTATTCAATTAGTTTAAATGATAGTGGATAGATCATATTATAAAATGGGCATGAACGAAACAGAAATGGATTGATACTAGTACAGAGAGATGTTCAGCACATTTTTTCAGGGCGAAATACCATCTCTGTACCTCCACTCCTCATTTTTTGTTTTTAAAGGTTGTGAACAAAGTTGTATTTCTATGAACATGGTCATCACTTGGAATTGGAATTATTTGAGAAATATCACTGGCAAACACATGTCTGTGTTCACCATGTTCCCCGCAGTCGAATTAGTGGCCATGTGTTCTGTGTCTTGTGCTCATCCATTTGCTTGTAAAATCCTAATTCACGATTAAATCTCATATGTAGTATGGCAAAGGCACAATACCTAGTTTTCGGTTGTCTGTTAGTATTCCTCATGGCAACTGCATGCATATTCATGGGCTGATGAAGCACTTCTGATGGTTTCCATGCCAAGATGTCAGTCAAGGACCTGGGAAACTTGCCAGAAAACCTGTCCTTGTGTTGGGCTAATTAACTCTCAGTACATTTGTAATTGTCCCTATTAGTTAGGAGTGCGTGTAGCAGCATTGAAAAGGTGATGGTGAGGAACCAGAAAAAAGGGAACTTTAGAGATTGCCTGTATTTGAAAACATAACCAAAAGTATTAACCAAAACTACAATACACAGGGCCCTCAGCATCGTCAAACCTGTGGTAGTTAGCATCACTTCATGTTACTGCTATATGTAAGCTTGACCAGCTGGTAAGATAGTTAATGTGACCCTCCCTCTTCTCACCCAGTGCTCTGTGTGATGCCAGGTAGCATATGCTGTAACATCATGGGATTTCCCACAAAGACGTGCCCTCAAGTTCTAGGCAACTGTTCGTGGCAGTAGTAAAAAAGTCATCACTAGCAGCTCAGTATCCTGACCTGGCACAAATGCTAATGGCAGATGCTGGTGGCCTCTAGTAAGGAAACAGCTGTCTRCTCTGGACAAATTTGCTGGAAAAAATGGAGCATCAAATTAATTTTCTACTGATGTGTGCATGAATCAATTCCAACCCACACAAAGCAGAAGGAAACAGGCTACGAATGTAGTAAAGCAACATTTCTGTTTATAAGTCACTAAAATGATCACAAATCATTATGATCACTCTTTGCCCTCCATAATTACAGTTGTGAATTTGATTCAAACCTCAGTGAAGTCGAAGAAAGGCACACATTGATTTCAGTGTGCTTTGGATAGGATGAAAGATAAAAATAATCTTGTGTTCCGTAAAGCAAAATGTATAATATGCCCCAAGAGCTTCCTTCTAAAACATAATGCACGAGTAACTTTCCTCACACTATATCCTCACACAGACAGTCTACTCTATGCATATATACAGTTGCATACTCTACCTATCCCCTACAGCAGCTGCCCAAATTCTGTTTCTCTACAATTTCCTGTTGGTTATGTTTGTAGCTTGAAAATTAATATAAATATTAATATAGAATATGAACAGAAATGAAGCAATTTATAAAAGACTCCTTTCTCTGAATGTTACCTAGAAATTTATAACTCAAGGCAGTACAACCGCAGAAACAAAATTAACTGCTCAATTGCATGATTCACTAAATAAATTTCCACAAAAGCGAAACATATTCATCTTTCGCTCATTAAAAACATACTTTTTCTGGCCACATAAAACTGTCCCTGTTTCAGCTCCGATTTTGTCCAATGCTTAGACCAGCTTTAAAAGAATATCATGCTCTCAGCAGCTTGCTGCTGACTCCCTGAAGACATGTTTTCATGGATGTTGTTTTCAAAGCCTGTCTTAAGAGTTGCATGACTGTCTTTTGTTACATGTTCAACGGATCAGAATTCTAGCACAAGCAACACTGGAGTCATAAATATCAATAAAAATGAAATGGTGAGGATAAATATGCTTGTATGAGAAGGAGAGGGTGGGCCCTGGCATCAGGGTGTGCATTAGTGCTCTTTGTTACATGCTCAATCAAAAATGATAACCCACCACACACAGAGAACATGATTTTCATGCACCATTAAAACAGGAGTAACCACAGAGGTATCTGTTATTGCCCTGCATGTAGGTAAGGACCTAGCAGACCTTTCCCAGAAAATGTTGTGGTGTTTCTAGTGGGTGACATTCCCTTGGGAACCTTCACTTACTTTCTCCTCCGTCTTCTCCAAAGCATGGCTCTTATTTTACAGCTCAGGAATAACAGGCTATAGTTGAATTTGTATATGGTGATTTTTGAATCTTAGACAAGAACAAAAACAATAKAAAACATACAGAATTCCTAATACCTTTTTTCTGTTCCTGTATCATGACTTAGATTTATTATATGTAATCATTTTCATTTTGTCAATGTAAGATTGACTGCTATGGCAGGGTGTGTTATAGATAGATAAGATATGCACTGTTGTCATTGTGTTTAAGCTATCAGATTGATCAGGGGTCAGAGATTAACTTACACCCTTTTTGCAGAGATTTGTGGTTTGAGTGCTATGCAACTTGATTCTTAGACTATTTGCATAGGCAGTAGACTTGTACCAACCTTTTGCAACAAAACCCAGCTGAGACAATTTTAATTCTGTGAGATCTACCTCACTTATTCAAGCCCTGTATTAATTAGGCTTAAACCTGTTATCTTGATTTAACAAGACAAAATGTTCACTGAAATCATTTTCCTCAAGTCAGGATTTCACCTCTTCTTACCTCCAATTAATATTTTAAAAAAGAAGTGAAAATAAGCATAGTTTAAAAAGGAGCTTTATTGAATTTGTGTTTTTTCACTAAAATATGCATGTTTACTTTATGATAGAAAATATCACATCCTTCCGGTACAACTGAGGTTCACTATAAAACTTTCTGTATATAAATATGTATGATAGAGTTTGGAGCCCTTTGGACAAGTTATAACCTGTGCAAAAATAAAATAACTGCCTTATTTTGCTCACTTAAAGCAAATTGTTCCTCCCTTCCTGTATTTCCTCTGCTACCAGTCTGATCTGTGTGGTGCCAGTGGTCAGTCCCACAGTCCTGCAAAAGTTAAAAAGGAATGGAGCAGTAATGGCAAAGCTGATAACATCTTTGAGGCCTCTAAAGTGGATCCATAGCCCAAGTGGAGCATCCTGCCCTACCAAAGGTTTTAGAAGCTCCTCTGTCTCAGGTCAGTTTATTTGGGACACCTTTGCCCAGAAACCTTYGGTGAAATTTTGGGAAAGAGCAGTGAATTTCCATGGATTTCAAAGGAGCCCGTTTTTCAGGTWTGGCCTCCTAGTCTCCTTGATCATAATAAAATGATACTGCCTAACCCCCTTCCAAGGGACGCAAAGGAAGGCAGAGGTCTGCCTTTGCGCAAGTAGTGTCACACTGCTACAGTTGTGTCACTCAATGAGAATCCCGCCACACGAGTCCCATAGAAGTCAGTGGGAAGTTCTCCCACATAACTTTTAATAAGTACTCATTTTATTCCCCTTAGTGAAGCCTGCTGCGGTTTAACTGGATGTTTATAGACAATGGGAAAAAGTCAGACTGCTTCATTAAGTCACACAACCTTTATGAAGAGTTATAGTGCAAGCAAAGCAGTCGCAAGCCTGCCGTGACAAATCAAGTGAGTGAAAGGAAGTATTACAGGTATGTCCCAAATCAGGGTAACTCATTAATACAGCTGTTCTTCTTATAGTAGTTATGAGTGCCCTGTCCCTGTTTCCTCTGCCTGTGGTTTGACTGCCATTTTTTTCCATTGCCTTATAGATCACAATGCAATTGAATAGTAACATCAATACCTAATATTTAAATTATTCTCTCTCCCCAGTTTACTAAATATTAGATGAGAGATGCCCTATGAAAGCTTGAGAGCCCCATGGCTTGTTCACATTCCGGGCTGTAGCTTGGACTCAAAGTTTCCGTTGTGGGTCTGGCTCGGTACATCCGATGGTAGTGTGGGCTGCACTAGGCCTGACTCTGCTGTGCCTGCTCTTTCCAGGCATCCAAAAAGGAAGTTGAAATTGCCCAGAGGTACCAGCTACACACAGGCTTTTCCTCTTGCCAGAGCGCTTTGGAGGTCAGGCAGAGAGATTGTCCTGACAAATGAATGTATTACACTGTGAGCGGTGAGTGAACCTCATGAACACTCTCGTGAACTCAATGCAGATATACTTAGTGTGGCATTGCATTCTGTCTTTCTTTCACTTTTTCCATTCCTCTTAAGACCATCTGGTCTGAAGATACATTATTAAAAAGGACTGTCCTTCCAATAGACCATACCTTTCTGCAAGTTCTACAATTCTCTTGTCAAGAGTTCAGACCCACCCTCATCTAAGTAATCAAATATACGCACAGTCTAGCTAAGCTTGAGGTAAGCAGGCAATAGGGAGGTGAGAGGGGAAAATGTCGCTGGTTGGCAAGAGGGGTGAGATGGAGGTGAGACATAGGAAGGGGGGCTGTCCCCTATGCATATAGGTACATGTTTGAGGTACCACACATGTGATCTGTAGATGATGATGAGGTGGAAAGTTTTCCCTTTATAGAGCTGTTTGCAAAGCCATGAAAGGGCATGGTTGGATAAATCTCTTCATGCTGCCCAGACCTGCATCTAACCATGCAGCTACTCAGTCAAAATTTGTTTGTTCCCATATAACAGATAATTCACAGATTATATGTCATTTCCACAGAGCTTCATTTTCTACTCCTTCACATCTTGTGTCATTGCTGATACCTACAAAAAGTAGAAGGGAAATTCTGACAAATCTCAGTGTATCCCCTTTCACAAAAAGTGAAGAAACACACTAAGTGTGAGGCCCCCCCCGGTTGGACTGGATGGTGTTTTATTTCATCCAAGCCTGAACTTGGAAACTTTGGAGGTTCAGTCACTCACCTCTCATTTCAAGGTTTTTGAACTGCTTTGATGAAAAATGACTTGATTTTAAAGATGAAAGGTCAGTCTGTGCCATCAGTTTAATTGGATTTGGCTGTGGCCACTTTAGCTTTCATTTGGAATAGGAAAGGCAGATTTAGGGGGATTTTAATCACTCTAAAACTCATAAAGAGAAGGAAAAGGGTTTTGCTATAAATCAGTGAAAATCAGTGAAGACTATCACAGAATCACAGAATCGCTGAGGTTGGAAGGGACCTCTGGAGATCATCTAGTCCAACTCCCCTGCTCAAGCAGGGTCACCTAGAGCACATTGCACAGGATTGCATCCAGGCGGGTTTTGAATATCTCCAGAGAAGGAGACTCCACAACCTCTCTGGGCAACCTGTTCCAGTGCTCTGTCACCCTCACAGTGAAGAAGTTTTTCATCATATTCAGATGGAACTGTCTGTGTTTCAGTTTGTGCCTGTTGCCTCKTGTCCTGTCGCTSRGCACCACTGAAAAGAGTCTGGTCCCGTCCTCTTGACACCCTCCCTTCAGATACTTGTACACGTTGATAAGATCTCCTCTCAGCCTTCTCTTCTCTAGGCTAAACAGGCCCAGCTCTCTCAGCCTTTCCTCATAAGAGAGATGCTCCAGTCCCCTAATCATCTTTGTAGCCCTTCGCTGCACTTGCTCCAGTAGTGCCACATCCCTCTTGTACTAGGGAGCCCAGAACTGGAYGCAGTACTCCAGATGTGGCCTCASCAGGGCTGAGTAGAGGGGGAGAATCACCTCCCTCCACCTGCTGGCAACACTCTTCCTGATGCACCCCACAATACCATTGGCCTTCTTGGCCACAAGGGCACATTGCTGCCTCATGCTTAACTTGGTGTCCACCAGCACTCCCAGGTCTTTCTCCACAGAGCTGCTTTCCAGCAGGTCAACCCCCAACCTGTCCTGGTGCATGGGGTTATTCCTCCCTAGGTACAGGACCCTGCACTTCCCTCTGTTGAACTTCATGAGGTTCCTCTYYGCCCACCTCTCCAGCCTGTCCAGGTCYCYCTGAATGGCAGCACAGCCCTCTGGTGTATCCGCCACTCCTCCCAGTTTGTTATCATCAGCAAACTTGCTGAGGGTGCACTCTGTGCCTTCATCCAGGTCATTGATGAAGAAGTTGAACAAGACTGGACCCAGTCTATGGCACAGGTATAAGGAAAACAACTCCCTAAAGCTGCCCCTTCGAGAGAAAGAAAACCAACAACAACAACAATAAAACACCTGTTGTGTTTGGGGTTCAAAACCTTACTGCTGTGGAGGCTTTTAACTTTTTCTTTTGTTTCCAAATGCCTGCTGAGGCAGTCATAGGTATCAATTTCTTTGCATCCTATGTAGAGGCCTTATGGATAACTAGCAGAGAGCAGCAGTTAAGGGGTTTGTTCTCCCCTGAGACACTTCAGTGGGAGAACAGGCTCCCCTAATTTCTGTTTCATCCTTAATTGCTTCTGAAATTACTTTGATGTGTGTAAAACACTATTTTTTTTTAATGTGTCATGGAATCATATTCTTGCTCAATGTATTGCTTATTTTTGGACATACAGCACTGAAATTTTGTGTACAGAGTTATTCATCTTGCCAAAAGACAAAAAGAAATCTGTAAAAATTCCTAGGGAATACGTTTTTGCAGTTAGCAGCATACAGCTGAACTACCATAATGAAACAACAAAATAGCTGTGCTATCATGATTCTAATGGTGGGTATAAGAAGAAGATAATTTAAGATCTGTGCCTCGCTATTCCTCAACAGACTTCTTTTAAGCTAAAAAAAAAATTCATCTGGAATGATTTCAGTTATTGAGGCATGAAGCAACAAGACCTATTTTGGGAAATTAAACAACAGTTCTGATGGTGGTTAAAATGACGTGCAAGAAACTTGCAGGTCGTCAATATTCTGCACCTGAGTTAGCAGGTGATCAATCCCTGGACACAGTCACGAGCTTTTAGAGCAGCAGCTTGTTTCTGGGGTTAGGCTGTAGTCAAGGGGATTCTGAATTGATCCCAGATGGATACATGGTTTGTGTCTCCTTTTCGGGGAGCCTCATCCTGTTAAACCTTGATATGTGAGCAGGGAGGCTGATGTGGATCAGGTAACTCTACAGTGTGCTGTTGTGCTCCTCCATTTTGAAAGATGTATTTTTAAACAACTTCTTTTGTGGTGAATTGCCTTACCTTAGGAGCACTTATATCAGTGCCAGCTGTATAATCCCCACAGGGGCAAGAACAGCATGGGAGTAATACCTAATTAAAACTGTGATGAAGTAGGTCAGCTAGTATTTCACAAACAACAGCAAGCGCTCTAATTGTTAATAGTTCAGAGTTCCTGTATTTACTCCAAGCAACAAAAAATGCATATCACCTAGAAATGTGATGAAAGCACAAGCAGCAAACACATGCCACCATGGGTTACAATTATAAATATTCATGGCAACCAAAGAGTGCCGTACCTTAACTCCTGCAAGAACATTCTGCAGTGGATTAATATTGTTACTCACATCCTTTTTTAACATTGCAGGAGCACTGCCTGAAGAGGGTTAAGCAGTGCCAGGTGAAAGGAGCAGATGAAAAAGCCCTGCTTTCTGGTCACAAAATATAGGATTATTGTAAGGGAATGTAATCCTGCTCTCAGATGCCACAATTGCTCATAATATCACAGCACTGTTTTCARAAGTCTTGAATTCAGAAGTTTAGTCAAGTTTCTGGGGCTTACTCATCAGCCAAATTAGGTGAGAAATGATCCTTTTTCCTGAGATTCATCTTTTTTGCCTCCTCCTAGGGTGGAAGCACTAAGAAAGGCTGTTCTTATGATGTAGCAGCATGTTCACTTTCAGTGGGATCAAGGAAGTGCAGTGACTGATGAAAATTCATAATAACAGTGTTTAAAATGTTAATGTTTTAAAACTCTCAGAAAGAACATGCACTATTTGATTAATTGTTTACTATGACTATCCAAATGAAGAAACGTCTAGAGGCCTCATACAGCCAGATGACCCTGTTATATTGGAACTTCGCAAACACTTTGCACATGACCATCTCTGCCCCTAAAGTCCTACAACTTAGCCAAAATGGTTGCTATATTAGGAGCAGGTTTCCTCAATTAAAGCTGCAAGCAGGAGCCTCTGCTTCAGGCAGAGCCCCTGCCTGATCTCTAAAGACTATCACAAACTTAATTTTATTTTAAATTTTAGACTGAAATTAAGTAGGTATGGTCAGCAGGTTTTTTAACCAGGTCTTTACCAGGTCTTTTAACCATGGTCAGCAAGGCTTTTAGCCATTTAACAGAGGATTGTCTCTAGCATATTAAGACTTTCCTCAGAAGATTGAGGGAGTATTTGATGTGAAAAATCTCATGTATTTTCATTTATAAACATCAAGAAATCAATCTAGAACAGGACAAAATAAGCCCTAGATATCAGTTTTTATATTTATGTATGTATACAAAGACTATTCATCAATGGAGTGCAGAAGGTTCTCTCTCAGGAAAGCCTGCCTGTCATGGGGATTTAGTAATCCACCCTCTTACAATACCCAAACAGTAATTTCTCAATGACTAATTCATCAGAACTATCATCCCTAGCCTCAGTGATGCCTCTTTTCTTAGATATACTTCTTCAGTGGCAGGCCTCTTAAATTTAGGGAAAAGATGCCCCTGGCCCCCAGGTAGAGTGCAAGAGACTAACAGCAGGCTGGGCTAATTTTTCTCCTTTCTAGCCAGGCAAGTATTTGGCTTATTTTTGCTTTTGCTGAGTTCTTGTTATGTGTAAGAACATCTCCTCTTAGCACTTTGAAAGGCCTCCTCATGCTTTTCCTCCCAGGAGGTTTTCAAGCCTCTCTCTGCAAGCTGGACACTTTGGTTGTGATATGAGGTTTTGGGGACTGGTGATACACAGTTAGATATTTGCCYTTCTCTTACTGACGCCTCTCCTTCCCCATCTCCCAGTGCAATACTTGCATTCTGGTCATGCTGCTTTTTCTTTGTGGATGTTGAAAAGACTATCAGTGTGTTACTCTGCAAGCCTAAAAGTTTGCTGAGTTTTGTGTTTGTTGGAAAGAGAGGGATAAATAAGAGCTGCCAAACTAACTCATGTCTGAGGTCTGCTTGGTCTGGCTTTCTCGTAACTGGTTCTAGATGCTTCAGAGGAAGTTGTGGAACATCCTCAAGTCAAGTCACCTATCCAAGCAAAGGTCCTTCCTAACCCCAAATAATTTAGAGAATGCCATCCTTTATTTTCCCTTATTTAATTGTGTTATCTACTAACGTGACTCTGTGGTTAGTTTAAGTAAGTCTGAAATCAAAAAAACAGTTGCCAGTGATAATTGCAAGAAGGCCAGACCTTGATCCCTCTACTTAAGCTGAGCAGTCCCTTACTGCTCAGTTTATATAGTGCTGACACTCATTGAAAGGAAAGGGGAGTAGAGCCTCCAAGAAGCCGTGACATATCAGAGCATGTTTAGTCCTCAAGGTAAAATGAATATAAATTGCACTGTATCCATACCTGATACTGTATTGACTCTGCTGAAGTGGGAGACATGAGATGGGGACTGAAATTCCTAACAGGTGACAGGAGGATGTTTTTTAAGCTATCAGCAATCGAAACTCTCTGTACTGAAAGTGGGAGCTGTCCTAAAAAAAAAAAAAAAAAAAAAATTGTACAGCCTTTCCTCTCTTCCTCATATGGGCTGTCTTTTGTGGGATGCAGTTTTTCATATTCCTGATCTGATGGGCTGTTCTCCATGTCTGGTAGTATCAGTAGCATTGTATTACATTAGGTGATACAGTTAAATCAAATACGGTATGAGTCATCCAATTGGTTATGTATGCAGAGGAGGAAGGCTTTAGGATTAAGTACTTGAAAGAAGAGATATACAAGGAATACAGGGGACTCCTTGCGTTGCTTTTGTTTATACCAAGCTCTTTGTTAGAAGCTTAATCAGTGAAAGGGAAGGTTTGCTGGGAGTCAGCCAAGGGACTCGCTGTCCCTTCTGCGACCCTTACAGCTTGTCTCTCTCTGTTCAGCCAATATTTGGCCTACCAAAATAGGTAAGCTGCTAAATTCTGAAGGAGGGGAATGCAAAGGACATAGGATTATTATCCACACGGGTGACTGTGGTTCATCCGCAGGAGTAGTGCTTGAGTCGTACTTGCTGTCAGAAAGCGCAGGCTATTCCCTCAGGGTCCGACATCACCAGCAGCAGTCCTCGATGTGTGATGGGCTGGCCCTGACCCCGCAAAGCACCTGTGTGAATGCATATGTGACAAAAGAGTCTGGATCCCCTACCCCAGAGAGCTTGTGCCAAAAAAGCCACCCACTCTCTGAAACCTGACCAGGACTAGGTGGGTGGTTCATGCCTAGTATTTCAATCACCGAGGGCAGCCTCGGGTAGGTGCGAACACCAAAATTAGTCAAGCAGGTAGACACCTCTTGAGTGTAGGCATCTTCAGACTTGGCAGCATTTCAGCTGATTTCTGAATCACCGTTTGGGTTTAGGAGCCTCAACCTACTTACATCCTCCTTTAGAAGATGAAGTCTTTCAAAGGACTTAGCCCCAGATCCCTCTCTGCCTCAAGTCCTCATCTTTAAAATGATGATTGCAATACACCTTCTGCTGTGGCTGCAATGTAGTCTGGGCAGGTGCTAACACACAGCATCATCAACATGTTGGGGCTTTAAAATGTTCATATAAATACAGTAGCAGTTCCTGCAGGGTCTCAAGGCTGAAGTATTGATACTTAGTTAAAAAGACCCACATTCAAAGTAAACGAGATTGAGATATTCACACACTAATGAGGAGAATTGTCCTCAGCCAATCGCAGTGTGCTAACCATCGTGCCTGTTTTATAAATGAGATTAATGACTCAATTTACAGTGAATGCTTCAGCAAGGAGCAACTTATTTTGTTATACTAATTGTGTCACATATGTGCCTCAAAACACCAACTGTGCAAAGCTGGATTTCCCTGTGGTGCACAGGATGGCTGGCCTCTGTGGTTTTATTAATGCCATTGTTCCAATTTCTTTTCTGCAGCTGATCATTTTGATCTTTGTGTTTAATGCTGCAGCATAAATGCTAGTGTTGGTAAAAATTATTGTGTAATAGAATCATCATCATTAGTGAAAGGACAAGAGTCTCTAGCTTAAGCTGCTCAACCCTATTTTCCCAGCAAAATGAATAAAATTCTGACATTGCTTATTTAGGCATACAATTAGTTTCTAATTGTAATGAAATGATGAAACACTGCTAAAGCCTTTAATTTACTCAATAGTTCCCGTGATTTTAATGGCATTTTAAAAAGTTTTAACACTGTCCATTTACAGGCAGAGTGTATCATTTTTAAATTGTAAATTTATTAAGAGACTTTCAAAAAATTAATCATTTCACCTACTTTTGCATTTGTTCCCATATTCCTAACAGCTGTCTTAATTAAGTGTGAGAAAACAGGATTTGCTGACAATGGAYCAAGCTCCACAGTGGGTGTAGTAAATTAACCTTGCAACACTGAAATCCATAAGCTACTTTACACCAGCTGAAATTCTGCCTCAGTTTGTCCATTATTCATACTGTTATTCTGGTTACAATATTGGATACAATTCTCCTCACATTTACGGTGCTTTTTACACCATTACAGCTCTGACGTCAGTGGGATTATTCAGAATTCACAGTGGGATTAATAAGAGAATTTCATCTAAAAATATCATGATGGGCTTTTCCTTTTAAAGGCAAATTAAATATTTTTTTTCCCCTGACTTCAGTATGCAAATATTTTTGATGAGAAGTGTACTGTAGGTTTTAATTGTTTGGTGGTAGACCTGTTTTTATAAATCTGTTTATATCCTTCATGCTTTGTTAAATGTGTTTCTGATTTCAGCTGAAACTTTTGAACAGTTGTTACATACATAGCTTCTCTCATATCATGGAGCTCTCCACTGATTTACAGTGAGAAAGGGCAGTTTTTCTTTGTTTGATTTTGTATTTCTCAGCAAAACACTGAAATAAGAAGTATTATCCCATAGTCTGTGGCATATGTACAAAGTGGCCTTTGAAAAACCCTAAATAGATACGAATGCCTCTGAAGCCACATAACYCACAGAGCAACAGCAGCCTCTTCGCTGCCCATTCTAGAAAACGCTCTGAAATAGTGTTTCAGGCTTTTCTTTTTTTTGAAAGTTAGTGTGACCCCAGCTTCATCCCCTCGTTCCCATCCTGTTCCCTCCAGCTCAGCCTCTTCACAGCAGTAAGAATGATTAGTTTGCGCTGTGTTATATTTAGGTGACAGTCTTGGACAATAAACGGTGTTACAGAGTTCAGGGGCTTACACCAAGCGTGTTATATAGCCTAGAGGTGGCCCTGAAGATSGTACATGGACAGTTCCCTTCTGTATGACTGAAAAAACAAATACGAGGGTATGCCTGATGGTACTTGTCGTACCCATGTAACTTATAGCCTGGCACAAAGCCGTTAGCTGTCACGGAGAAGGTGGTGTTTGCAGGCACCGCATGGACTGTGCCCTCCTGGGCCCCATCACGGTGCTCCCTGCAGTGAAKGGGTTGTCGTCACGCTTCCCAGCCTCCACTACTGGGCTGCCATCAGGAGCTGAGTTTGGCAGAAGTGGCTGGAAAATATCACTGAAATAGCTGTTTCTGTTGGAAAATGAGTTCTGGCAAATAGAAAGGGGTTGTAAAAGTTCAGGATCCAATTAACATCTTTGTCTGTAAAACTTGCTTATAATACCTGGAATTTATGCCAAGTTGTCTAGCATTATGGAAGAGCTTTACAGACTTGAATATCTCACCCTCAATTTTGTCATATACTGCGGTGCAAAGTTACTATACTTCCCTCACTTAGCAGGCCTCCAGGAAGGAATAGAAAACTGTATTAATGTGAGATCCCAACTCCTTACGCTGTAAGCAAAGCATCAGCTGAAAGTATTTCACAGAAGTGCAATAAGCTGCTAATGTGATGTTCTGGCTGCTTTCGTACAAGAACTCTTCCTATAAGAAAGATTTCAGGATGAAAGGTTTTGCCTGTCAAGATGTGTGTATTCGTGCTGTGGCCATGACTACCTGGTGGGGAGGAATTCTTAGAATATAAAGATGATTTAAAAAATCATACTGAAACACTGGTTATTTTGCATTCTCTTTTTGAACACTGAGTCCAAACACTGAGCATGGAATGAGCTGATGTCCAATGGTGTAAAAGAGAGATTAAAGAATGGGCAAGTATGGATTTATCAAATGGATTTGGATTAAGTTCCCCCTAGTATTTTATCTCATTACCCCCATCTCCTGTTTCCATGTCATGGTGTGAGAACACCTGCATTCCCAGATCAGCATCTTGAGTTTTTTTCTCCCCAACATTTCAGCTTCTTACCAATATAACAAGGAGCTGGAGAAAAAAATGTGGTGCTGTACAGAGCTCAGGAGCATGTATTTTTTTGCTCTGTCTAAAGCCTTACACAGTGCATTTTTCTCTATCACATAACCCTGTCCTGGGGAGAGGTGACCTGATCATCCAATTTGCAGTGTGACTGCAACTACCTCCAGGAAGTATCCTGGCCAAGGCTAATCTTGTATTTGTTAATAACATACTACTGGAAGGTGCTGGTTAATATAGTGATAAATGCAATATAGGAACCTAGATATTAGATTAAAAGAGATTGTATATTGTTATTACTGCACAGGTAATCTCAAGTTTTGCTTTTTTCTGAAACTGAAGGCTTGGCAACTATAACTTATTTCAAGTCCCCTGGTCCTTGTGTTCTTGTAGTAGATTGATTATCAAAAAAAAMCCCAAAAAAACCCAGCATGAATTGATCATCTCTTTGCTCCCTTCTTTGAATAATTTTAGCTAAGCATTATGTTATTTTTTCCTATCAGGCTTGCAGTCATAGCTGGCAGGCTTCTTTCTGSTTCTTTCTTCTTCTATGTTAGTCTCTGTGGTTTGCCCTCCCATTTCCTATATGTTTCTTAGCTGCTGGGAGGATGCTATTGTGACATATCCAACCTTTGGTATAAATAATTTTTTCTGAAGGTTCAGTATGTTATAATGTGCATGAAGCATCTTGCATTTATATTTAATGTTCCTCTTTTGCCGAGAGCTTTCTATATCCAAAGCTACTATCAGAGAGAATTGGCAATCTTCAAGCAGAAGAGAGAAAATTTTTAGACCATATCATTCTATTTTTCTAGTTATAAATGATACACTTCTGGTGAATAGTGGAGCAAACGGTTGTTTTTTACCCATTTTGAAAAACTTGGCTTAGATAACATAAAAATGGCTGTTTGCAGTCTGGCTGAAGTGTCTATAAGACACTCCTGTGCTCGCAAGCATGTGACGCGCAAACCAATCCCTTACAGAAAGCCAATGAAATCAATGAAATATCAAAGGGCAATTGGGTGACTGATAGGTGCAAGTAGTAAAACAGTAAACAGAGATCCAGTTATCACAGCAACAGCCAGGAGATGTTGTTTCCTCGAGCACAATCTGGGAAGGAACCCACCCATAAGACAGAAGAAGAGAAAGTTCAGAGCCTTCAGGGGGAAGGTGGGTGATGGCTGCCTCGCAGTGATGAGGGGGTCACAGTGATGAGCGAGGAAAGTGCCATCTGCATAGTCAGAAGACAGTCTGGTCCTTCTTTCCTTCATGGTTCCTTCATGGTTTTCTGCCAAAGCAATGAAATGATAAATTGGGATCTGAAGAGAGAAGATTTAGAAATGGGCAGGAATTATGGTTTAGATCAGCTATTTAATGGAAGAAGAGAGTTGTGCAGGTGGGAAGCCATTCTTTTTTGAGGGGTGGGTTGGCAGGCTTTGTAAAATCTAGAAGTCTGGTTGACAGAGCATCTCTGAATTTATMCAGATATATCACTAAAACTGTATTATGATTAAAAAACAAACAAGCAAGCTTGCATTTGTGGGATTTATCAGGCATGTTAACTGAATTAAAATCTCCCTTGTCAACAAATAAGGCAGTGRGTTGAGATGCAGCAGTGAAAGAGACATGGTCTGTACCAGCTTCCACAAAAAAACCACTTGTAGTTGGGTGCTCTACAGTGTTTCTATTGACATGCTAGACAGTGATACCATTTTGCCATTTGCAAACTTTATCAGAAAATGGGACTGGTAATTCAGTGAATAACGTCCAAGACAGATTGAAAGAGGATGTGAAAATTCTGTAGAGAAATCAATAGAAGGATATAAAACTGATGGAAGAAAATGTTTTACAGATACTAATTTAAAATGTAGAGAGATTTAACTATTTGTTACCCCTTTAAGAGGCTTGTGTAATGCCATGCAGAGAAATTGAAACTGAATCACTGAGTGAAGCAGATAGTTTCCCTCAGACTTTTGAACCATTTGCATGCCCAAGTCTTTTTCAATAAAAATATTAGGAGGGGACTTCATGGCTGCAAATCGGTCCTTAAACATGGAAAGTGATATGACAGCAGCTGTTATGTGGTATATCACAACTCAGTAGTTGGAAGGCGAAGCTGAACTAATTCAATTTCAGAATAAGAGGCAGCTTTCCAGGAAGAAGGAGGCAGAAGGAACAAAGAGGGAGCTCCCTAGGAACCAGGGTAACAAAGTGCTGTGATGGTTTACCTGAAAAGTGGGCGCTAGGAGTCTGTCAAATTCATTCCACAAAGTATTTCAGTCTGTGCTGCTGTCTATGTGGATGAATGAAGAAGAAAATAAAATTTTCTGCTTTTGCCTCAGTATATTCCTGACACTTTGGTTTTGAATTCAGCTAGATACTACATTCAGACAGTTACTGTATCTTATGCTTCAGTCAGTTGCCTGCAGGTTTCATAGAGGCTGKTTTTTTTCTCTCTAATGCACAACTGGAGAGACGTAATCAGAGCTGGAAGGAGACCAGAAATTAAGTCTGGACGCGATTATGGATGGACTAATGCTCTCAGAGGATTCTCCATTTCATCGTTCTTAGCTACCTGGCTGCTTTTCTTCTTCATGCTCAGGGTCAAATTCTAATCTATTCTGATTAGAGTTTTTTGGCTCAGTGAATGGCCTGTTCTGTCCAGCAGATCAGCTTGAATAATCTAACGGTCTTTTCCGATCTTAACATTAACAACTACAGCTAGCATGATACCTACCAAATGTTGCTGCTTGTGTTGTTAAATTGCATTGACCTGTACAAATACGTTCCATGAAAATATCTGTGCTGAGCAGTCCTATGGACTAATGGAGTTGCACTGAAATTAAAGGTATTGCCTCCACTTAAAGTAGCTGAGAATTTTGTCTACAGCATGTGCCATCTAAAGCAGTATTGAAAATACTAAAATTCCCAAACACAAAGTGCTATCAGATCACAACTGTATTTGCATACGATTAAAAATTCAGGTACTGTGTCACGTCTCTTTTTAAAAAGCCAAAATGATGAAAGTGTTTGTATATACAGAGCATAAAATATCATACCTCCTATATCTGTTTCTGCCAATACTRCTCTTACTTTGGCCTGATGGAACCTGTAAATTGAAACTGGATTTTTCTTCTTAAACCTTTACTATAGACCAGGCCTAATTCCATTTTTCTCTTGCCCCAGTTTTATTCCTTTGTTACTGCATTGACTTCAGTTGACTTACTCTAGACTTGTACTGCTCCGAGTGAAACARAATCAAGTCCATAGACTTGAGCTTGTATTCATTGATTTTAGATATTCCTAGCTGCTTACAAACAACTCGGGCAAAATTAACTGGAGAATGATGTTCGAAAATGTGGAATTACTTTCAGAGGCTTTTGCCTTTTATTAAGTATTGTTTCCAGGAGATCAATCTTTTAATTACTTTGTGCTTTCTTCCTAGGGATGGTTATGGGTAACAATAAGCACGTTAGCACTGGCTTTCTCTGCAGCATGTTGATGCTATGAAATGTGATGATTCCCATATCTAACACTTTCACTCGCTGACTGCATGCTTCTCTGGAAGTGAATCAGTACTTTCTAAATATGCTGTAAGACTCGCTATTTGGGAAACAATTTCCCTATGCCTGCTCCATTTGTAAAAGTTAATACGAGCAGCAAATGCCACTAGCAGTGTAAGTCTAAAATGAGCTAACCTGCTAGGCCTTTGCTTTCTGTGTATTTGCTATGCTTTACTTGCCCCAACAAGTTACAAAGAGAATAAGAAACATGACTTTTTGAGGGAAAACAAGCCACAACCTCATAAAAAAGAAACAATAAATAATCTGGGTAATAGTCCTTGCCATGCTGAATTAAATACACAATCCTGCCCAAGCCATCTGTAGCACAGAGTGGGCCTGATTTTCTTTTGCTGTATTTCAGCGACTTCTCTGAAGTCCAAGGACCCGATTTCATATGACACAAAGATTTCTATGCAGGTGAGTTTTCATGCTAGCCCTGCCTGCACTCCAAGTCCGTGAGGTGCATGCCAGCTTTGATCTGGGAACCATTTAGACCCCAGAGCATGTCCTGCCTCCCATGAAAGTATGGCAGGAGGCTGGAGCTGCCTTGTACCCATGAGCTGTCAGTGAACGTCCAGACATATCTGAAATCTTTATCACTGTGGCAGTGTGCAGTTCTACTGGTTAGATGCTAGCTGATGCTTATGTAGTGGCTTTGAGCTACTATACTTGAATGAATAACCTTTTAAGGAGATAATCGATATTCAACAGACTTCCCTGCATGGCAGCAGTTCAAAGTACAGAAGCCATGTACACGTCACTTCTCTTCCTGTTTGTCCCTGCGAAGAGTTTTTGGAATAATCTGACTATGTATCAAATGTATACAAGTCTTCCTGACATATCCTGTGAAACAAAACAATAATTCCTAGAGAAAGCTGAGGTTAAACTGGCAGCATTTACATCCAGATAAGAACTGTTTAGCCAGCTGCACCATTCTTCTAACATCATCAACCTGGTCCTTGAAGTTTATTTCCCACCGCTGTGCATCTAGGTGCAATTGTTGAATTAATGTAGTTTTAAAACACAGAAGCTCCTGCCTTCTTGCTCCAAAGACAGGTGGTGTTTTTGCTTCAGCTGCTGTTTTCTGAAGGGGTGATGGGCATATGTGCTGACTGAACTTTTATTGTTCCTTTACACTATTTGTATATCACCTTATGCTCATGTATAGGTTTGAGTAAGCTCTGTGGCACAGTGAGAGGCAAAGCTCAGACCTTTGCTGTTCCAAGTGGTGGTCTAAGTAYACTGCTGATGCCAATCCCAAGCACATTGCCATATAGCATATGGATGAAGTCGAAAGGATATTTTAGCTGTTATGTCCTTGCTTAGAAGGCCATATGCAGTCACCCAGCGGAACGTGTAGCCTGTACCCTTTAACTCTGTGCTGCACAGGCACCCAGCTCTACAAGYGTCTTCTGGCAAGCAAAACAAACCCAGTAGTGCTTGGTCAGAAAAACACGCTGTGCTTTAGTCCTTGGTTCAGCAGGCAGTATAGCCGTAACATGGCTTTGTGAATGGAGGAGCACAACAGCTTCAAGCTGTGTGTTGCTCAGTGTTTTAGCACTTCTAGGCTAGAACGGTTGAAAACGTCAGGACATCTTTCATGTCTGCTTGTCATATTTAATAGGATATAGGCCAGCTGGCTCCTCTCTTCTATGGCCTTGTCAGCAAGCCTCTTGTGCTGTTTTGAATCTATTATGGCCCATTTTTCCCTTGACTGAGTGTTCAGGTTGTTCCTGATATTGCTGTGGCTCAGTAACAGCCCTTCTCTGATGTTACGAATAACCTTTTCCTGTTCCAGTCACCCTGCGTAGGTGGTGCCTGCACAGCTCCAATGGCCTTTGGCAGCCAAGCTTATTTATCATAATACTGCTCATGTCACACAAATATTAAATCTTGGAGCCCTCTGCTTCTCCACATCTCCACTGTAGATGATCTCTTCTCCCCTGCACTACTACTATTGTTTGAACAACTGGAACAGCTGCCTCTTGTTCCTCCTTTCCAGCCCTATTCAAGACCTCCTCTGCCTGTTAAAACTGCTTTTCCTGAAGTTTCTAATGAGACCTAAGAACACAAAAATGAGAAGGGAAGTGTTAGTCCCAATTTCACTTTCAGAAAAGTCAATACTGTGCAAAATAATGTGAGCAGCTGAAACTGTGATCTGTGGTATAGGAGACTCAGATTTGAGCCTCTGATTACTGGCAGAACAAGGAATTTGGTCTGGCTTTCTGTCATTTCTGGTGAGTGTCTTAACAATCAGCGTATTTTATGCATATATCCTGATTTTTTTTTTTTTTAATGATTATTTTTTCCCCATTGCTTGGTTTAATTCAGCCTTGCAACAAAAATTCTCCAGACTCCAGATTGTTCATAGGCACCTGTAGATAGTTAGAAGTTTCAGATCATTTACCAGTGCCATCACTTGCTATTAGGTCCATGATCATCTGGGTGTTTAAGATGATATACCCGGAAAGAAGCAAAGCAACCTAAAGGAGTGGTGAGGCTGAGAAATGCTCTTAGACTGTAAAATTTGAGGTTTTATCAGATGAGGTGATTCTGCTCACATCTTGGCATTTGGAAGGCGGTTAGTTAACATTTCCTTCTATTACAAAACGAACGATGGGGAGTCCCTGTTGTACTGTGCTGTGGGAAACCGCTGGTTCTGTGCGCCCATGCAGGGAAGCAGGGAGGTGCAGAAGATGTCCCTAAAGCTCAGAGTAGTCAGTTTGCGTTGTGGCAGCAATGAGAGCACAGAGCAGTCACCGGGGCACGTTCACCATCTCCTCCACGCAAGCAAGAGGGCAGGGGTGAAGACAGCAAAGGATTGCTGGCATATCAGCCCACATGCTGTARCCCAGAAGCAGCCTCCTTTAGGAATACCAGAGCAATAAGAAAGTAATTTATGCCTTGGATTTTCACCCGTAGGCCATGCAGGTGTATACCCAGCCCCAAGCACCTTTGGCCTGGCCAGCCAAACTTCCTAGGGCCGTAAGCTACGAGGTGATGAGGAGGCAGCGAGAGGTATCTGCCCTTTGCCACTGTTACAGCTGACAGATTTTGTGCCTGAAGGAAGGAATGAGAAGGCACTTTATTTAAATAGCACATTATATGGTTTTTGTGTGTATGTGTGTGCTTGCATGTGTGTGGACAGTGCAGGCATCTTTTGAGTTTTGGGGAGAAACGTGGTTATCTCTGATTAAAATAACTGCACTTGTGCCTATAAGTTTAGAAAATTGTTAAATAAAACAGGAGCCAGTCTATATAGGAGACTGACTGCTAGTGTTTAAGAAGAAAMTGTAGTCCCTAGTCAGCCCATCTAATATACACATGTCTCTGAAGCATAAGGGAAGTAAAGCAATTCCCATCTTGCCCTGGTTCATTGCATTAGGGGACCTTGAGAACAGGAAATGGCATCTAGAAATGTGGAGCTCTCCAAAAGACAGACTTTCCCATTAATGTCAATGAAATGATTTCTGACTTCATAATAAAGCCCTTTGCATTATTCTTCCACTATTTATACATCTCATAAAGATTCAGCCTGCATGGAAAGAAAGGCAAAAGGGGAGAGAGGGGGGAAAGCCTGGAGGAAAAGAAAAAAAAAATTAATCAAATTACTTGTAGGCTGGGGAACTGACAATGAGTGTACCCTGCCCTAGAAAAGAAATGGTTGAAACCACATCATATTTATTTCAGTAGAGCAGATGAGAGATGGTGTGTTGTATTACGTTTCTATACTTCATATTGCATTTTCTCCCTCTGCTGGCAGTTGGATACATCAAGGTTGTAACTAATAGAAAACAAAACTCTTAAAAGACTGAAGCATTTAAGAATATTGAATCTCTGTGGCATGKGCTGAAAAATTAGGTCATATCATACTTTAGCCCAATTAGTCCAGGAAAAGGATGACAGACATCCCATGTACAGATCAGAACTAATATATTAATACTTACAGAGCATTTTAAGCAAAAATAAATGCAGCCCTCTTTCTTCTAGACAGACAGCAAAAATTCTCTGTTCTTAATGTTAAAATAAAYATAGCCTATAGAATCAAACTTGGAAGTTTTTGTAAGAACAATCTCAGGTCTGTATTTTTGGAAATAGTTCTTCTTGGCTTTACATTACATTGACATTCTGTGCACTTAAATGGGTTACTGATTTCTGGATTCTTCCTTTTATTTTTTTCATTCTTTTGAAAATATTTCTGTAACATACAGACCTATGGGAAAAACATTGCTAAAGCAGTTAAATGAAAAAGGTTCTGCCCTGTGTAGGAAGAACTAACATGAAAGATTAATTTTGTTCCAGTGAAATTCTATAAAACATGTTTTAAAATTAATTTATGTAAACTTACTGACAGTAAGTATTTATTGATAATACTGCCCTATAGTAAAGAAAAAATGGTACAGATTTGTTTAAAAAAACACAACACAGCAAATTAAAAAAAAATTGTGTCTGCAGCACAGATACTACTTTCTGCTCCAGGTCACACTGGGGTATTAACCTTGTAAATAATGTTGATTATAATGACTACTAACCATAAACGATAAATCTTGGAAATATGTATCGACTTTTCATGGCAATGATTATATATTCTCTGTGGGSAATCAGAATCAGCAGTACTGAATTAATAACCTTAAGCCTCTTAACTATTCTTTGAGATACCATAGTAAATATTATACCCATTTTATGGTTGAATAAACTGACCCAGAAGGAAGTTTGTTCAACAGAATCTAGGAGTCTTGATTTCTAATCCTCCTTTTATTGAGACATATATCTTCTCAAAGGAAGGTAGAAATTTTTGGTTGTTGAAGGGATGCATTCAGAGCAAGAGTTAGTGAGACTTAGAAGGGAACTGTATTTAGTCAGCATTTAGCTGGGGGAAAATGCTGACAGATGCTAAGGAATATTCAGGTTAAACAAAGACATCTACAAGGAGTGGCAGTGCTGAGAGAACAATTCCACAGTCAGCAATAAAAAAAAAATGAATTAGAGCTGCCGTGGCAGGCGCAGATTGGAGCTGTGACATCAGAGGGACTTTTCTGTGGTGCTGTGGCTCAATTGAAGGGGTCAGTTAGAAGTACAGAAAGTGTACAGATAGGGAAGGCTTAAAAACATAGCAATAATATTGGTAATAATAATGCTTGGAATAGGAGAGGTCAACCCCTCTCCCCAGCTGTCCTATTGTCTGCCAAAGCCTGAAAAGGCTCCATTTATGGGTGATGCTTCTTCAGCACTGGCTGCTTTGGCACCAGTTGCAATTTCACTGTGAAGATTAGCTGAGATGTGCTCTTTTGCCCTGGAACAATACATCTATTATTCATTTATTAACTACCTGCCATGGTGGGCACAAATACCAGTCCAGCTCCCTGTTTTTATTAATTGCCCTGCATTCAGAAAAGTGAGTGTCTTGTGTTTTGCTATTTTACTGAAGAGTCAGCTTTATTATGAGATAAGTTTTAAAGATTAGAGAAGAACTGTATATAAAACGTAAGCATGTAATAATGGATGGGGAAGGGTTACAAATAGATTTAAGCACCTTTGCATTGTTACGGTTGTGTGTAACAA
Organism: Apteryx rowi; assembly: GCF_003343035.1. NCBI lineage: Eukaryota > Metazoa > Chordata > Aves > Apterygiformes > Apterygidae > Apteryx > Apteryx rowi. The sequence continues at coordinate 1,634,849 of NW_020450916.1, read as the reverse complement.
TAATGAATCCCCTTCACTGTTTCAGTCTCCAGCTGTGTCCACAACTTGCCCAGAATGGCACAACTTGGAGAGTTCATAGAGCTACTACAGCCTTCCTGTTCTTAYTGCTGAAGCGGCTACTTTGCAGCTGCTTTAGCCTAGATGGAAAGACCACTTAAAAATTTTTCCTCTTCCTTTTCCTGCACTGTTCATTCCCTATGATTGGGCATAGTGTCATCACCTGCAATGTGGAAGGTTCCTTTCTTTCCTCGTGAAGATCCCAAATTAATGTTTCTATTGCCCAAATAAATTAACATCATGCTGACTTTAGTCTTCAGACTCTCCCTGTTACAGTTTTCTGAGTATACACTGGTAAAATATTATGTATCATATGATGAGAAATATTAAATGCATACTCTTTTTCCTTGATTCATTACTGTTCTCTTGGGAACCTCAAGTAAAGCTCATAGATGATATGATAATGGGGAAGGCCAGGAAGTGGTCCTCAGATTGAATTTAATATATAAGACAATGGAATATTGTTATGAGTGAGTAGATAAATTCTATCCATCAAACAGTAAGGAAAAAAAAGTAAGAGTCTAAGAAAAGCCTCTTAAGTTGTGAGCAGAGGCTTCTGTATGCTTTTCCACAAAGCTTAGAGCGAAAGCGTGTAGTAGAGCAATTTGGAAAAAGAGGTGGCCGGGTATGGCCTGAACCATGACTATTAGACAAGAGCATAAATTATGCCTTGCTAAGATGATCAGTTGTGTTTTCTGAATGGATGAGTGCTTTAATGACTGCTAAGATACTTTAAACATCACACAGATGTTCTTTTCTCTTAATAATACTTAACTAAAATGTCTAAAGAGGTTGTTATTTGTGAACTACTGMTATTTTTATAGCATGTATTGTCATTTCTCTCTGTGGAAAGGGCATGTGTTTTAGCCCTAACTTTAGGGCCACTCTAAAAAGTCATTAAAAGTTGCAGTAAATGGGCCCCAAACAGCTATGGAAATCACAAAACTTTTTGAAATGTGGATCTTGGTGTGAATTTGTAGCTCTGTACTTTTCCTTTGGGTCAAGGTCTCTGCAGTGGCAGATGACACATCTCCACAGACTTCAGTGAAGTTCCCTTCTCTCAGCTGAAGGCAAAGCTTGGTAATTCAGCAGAGCCAAAACCTGAGTTCAAATATTTGAACAGAGGGAAGATCTGAACTGTTACCTCAATATTACATATCTAAGGTCGAGTGTTTCCTGAATCATCTGTTTACCTGTTACTGTCTTTGATTTACTTTCCTAGTTTTCATAGAATATGTCAAAACAGCGTGAATCCTTTATGTTTCTTGAGCCGYGCATGGAAAGGGCATCCTGCATAAACACAGAAGATTATCTTTGATTTGACTTCAGCAGATGGTAATGGTTACTACTGTCATCTCCAGACACTATTATTGCTGCTAACGGCACTGATTTGTTCTGGGTGGTAGAAGCTATATACTGAAACCAATAAAAATGAAATGCTGATTTGAATAGCATGTTGTTGTGATAGGACCAGTCTTGCAGGATGTTGAATGCCTTCAGCTTCCATTGGCCTCTGTGAGATTTCAGGTTTCAGCACTTTTTAACATCAAGCTTTTAGAAAGAATTTATTTTTCTTTTCATTATGGTTTGATAGAGATGTGTTTATGGTTTTGGGCTCTTTTTGATTTTGTTCATTTGTTTGTTTTCCTCTCCACAGAGCTGGATTAAGGACATGGCAAGATTTCCTTTGTCATAAGGACAGTACCCTCATTCTATGCCCTGTGGTCAAATGTAGGCTTCGCGTATAGGCCAGCCATTTGTAAGGGTTTCCTTTGTGAAAAGTATGTCAGCAAGCAGAGTATGACCTGCAGCGTCCTGTAATTTGGAGGGCGTGTAAATGACAACAGCTAGAAGATGTGCAGTTAAACGTGAAGTAACAGGGATTCAGCAAATAGGGTATGAAAGATTCAAACACATACTGAGCCAATTTTTAAAATGGCTTTTAGAAAAGCACCTAGAGATAACTTGCAAAGGAACCTCTTGACTGATCTAAAAGACCTTCCACTTCTCTCTACTTGTTCTTGAGGAACAAATAAATGTGAAAAATAACACTTTGATAACATCAAAGAGGACAATGTAGTCATACCTACTAAGCTATGTATGTATGACTAGTATAGTCAGTATGTAAGTACCATTAAAAGAAAATATATTTGTGCATATTGTTGCCAAGCACCTTAAAGCGCTCCTTACTCTTCATTTTTCTACATGGACAACGTCATTCTCCTTCCCCGAATGTTAATCTTGCTAGAGCAAAGGGCAAATAACACAAAATCCCACTGTATGGAAGATTTTTCTGAGCAGGGCAACATATGTCCAAAATTTTTTAAACTTATTTGTATTGTTTTGCCTCTTGATTAAAAAAAAAAAAAAATACATAAAAGAAATACATATGCATCTCCTCCAAAATATGTACCAGCTGTGCACTAAAAACTTACACACATGTGCTTAAGTAGATAATTGTACCAATGAGAATGCAGTTAACTTTGGCAATTACCTAAATTTTTACAGACAAACTAGGTTTTGCTTGTGCATTAAATGTCTACTCTGGTAGATGGATCTAACTCCCTTTCAGACACTTGAAAAATGGGCCACTAATTCACAGGTGCGTTTTTTAGCCTGGCTTGCTTGGCTAGCTCTAAAGAATTTAGTAGCTGAAAGGGCAAAAAAGCTTGGCGGGGAGGGCTGAAAATTAGAGGTAAATGTTGATCTCCTCCTTTTTTATGTCTATGTGCACTGCCATACGTTAATAGTGCTCTTTCGTGAATTATGGTGGAGCGTATGTTCATGCTGACCCAGCAATTCATCTATTGTGTATGCCTGACAGCCTGGGTCCTAATAGCTTTTTGCACTATTAACACATCACAGTCTGGAAAGACACATTAATGTGTTTTTAATGCGTTTTGACTGTATGCTTCTATTGGGCGTGCAGGATGTTGTAGCAGATGGGCTTCATGTAAATAAAAAGTACTTTTAACCGAAAGAAACAAGAAAAATATGTCACCTCGCCAGGAACCCTTACTTGCAAAGTACAAGAACTTTCTCTCTTCTCTAGCCAGCTTTGCTCAGGTGAGCTGCTCTCAGCCTCCAGAGCCAACAGCTCCTCGCAGAGCTCGGGGGAGCTCACCCTGAACTTCACAACTGCTGGGCCCTGGTTTTCCCCCCGGTGGCAGCTGACTGAGACTTTTATAGGAAAAATTATTGTTTCATCTTTTAGTGCACAATATGCGCTGTCATGAATGTGGGAGATGTCTCACTTGAAAAAGCTGACGATTTACCTTAGGAAACAAAAGGCGTAATGAGAGAGAGCAAGCAAGAGAAGGAAGGAAGCAATAGGAAGGATGGGAGGCAAACAGCARGAGACTGTTTAAGTATTCCCTTGTATGAACAAACTGAAAATAATAATAGCTATTGAGTGCATTCATCCCAGCCATGTGGAATTTTTCTCCACCTTTTAACTCACTTCCATATCTTTTCCTTTTTCTCCTTCATCAGCTCTAGCCTGCCACAGTTTTCGTTCATGGTCCATACTCAGCTATACATGTGTGCTACATTATCATTCCAAATTCAGTGCTTTTCTGCTATGACCCTTGTCAGGTACATTTTGCTTGTATGCCACATAGTAGCCCAGTTCAGTATGGTACTGTAGTATACATGCAATGAAGCCCAGGCAATACTGCAGTTCTTTGCCACTGGATATTCTTGCTATATTAGAGGAGGACAGGAAGGTCTGAGAAACTGGTGGAATACAATGGTACAAATATGCATTATGCAAAGCATGTGTTATTCAACCAATATTGTTGCTTTTCCTATTGGTATTTTTTTTCACAGAGCTGCTAGACATAAAACATGTAAAATGTTATCAGTGAGTCAATACATTATTGACTCAAATTCTTCAATTTATTTTTGCAGAAATTTCTAAACAAGACTGAAGTATTATTGAGAAATTTCTACAGAAAATAAACTGTGGTCTGCAGACTGCTTGCAATCATTTATTGAAATTCCATATTGCAGTAGGTGGCAAAATATATCATGTGATGTGGTTCCTGTCTTCTTTCAGAATGGATTATTGAAAATTCAGATTTGAAAACAAAAGTTACCAGCTGAAGTTCTTAGGTGTAAATCAGGTAAAGAATTGCTTATATAATTCTGGGAATATGAGATAGACATATTGCTTTTTGTAAATAGTTGTGCAATGAAAAGTTATTAGTTAATATACTTTACATAGTGAATAAATGCAATGAAGTGGCCTTCTAAGACAAACTGATGTTGGCATTTTGCTTTTGCATCTCTATCTGAATTCTAAAAGGAAAAGTGAAGCAAAAGGAAGAGAAATTGATATTCTCAGATATAACGTGGGATGAAAGGAAAGCAGAAGAGTCCTATGATTCTTCTGGAATATAATCTTTTTTATGGTATGGAACTTTTTTTTTTTTTTTTTTTTAAGACAGACTGGGTGGTTTTGGTTGCTCTGCCTCTCCAAAAGACAACTGTAGAAAAGTAACTCAGGGTTTGCATGGGATTTCTAACATGTTAGATTCAGCAACTTCATACAGTATTAGSAGCATTCTCTATGACTGTGTTTCAGTAGCATGCAATACGTTCAGGTATCTTATATTACTTCTGTCAATCCATTAAGCCAATTGTTCAAAGGTAAACACATTTAAAAAGAAATCTAGATAAGCTCCTCTGTTTGGCATCTATGAAAAGCAGTTAAATGCTATATTGTTCAAACCAGAAGCAATTACATTCTGCTTCYGTCCTTACCCTTGATTACAGTCATAGCAAATCTTGGGATTTCAAATACTTTTGTAGGGTGCCTCCACAACTAATTTTTCCACTGTCTTTGTAATACGGCCTTTTTACAAGTTACACTGGAACAAAGAAATTTCACCTGGGCAGGGTATAACTCTGCATACACTTGCTGCAGAAAGGACACTTCATTTGCAAGTGTAGATGGGTTATTATTCCTGTTAAATGGTTGTTCCCCATGGCTGAGACCTCTGCACCTGTAGGGAACACAACAACRGCGAAGGAAGACTGTTGCCTTCTGCAAGCCCACAGCCTGGGAGCTCCCTTTCGCCGTGACCGCCTTGTCACTGGAGCAAAGAGAAACATCACAGAGCTCATGGGGGGAAAAAACATAAACAGAAAGAACCTGTGGGAAGGCAGGGTAATAGTGATACAGTTCATTTAATGCATAGTGATGCATTTAACAAACAGAGAAAAGGACAGCGAAATGGGAGCAGGATCAACGAGGTGTCTGTGTCCTGCACACCCACTTCCTTAACTTCCCCTGAGGGCAATGAGGTTTGCTGTAYCCATAAGTCAGCCCTGGCCTGTAAAGGGTTGCAAGGGCTCAGTCAAAGCCCCAAGAAACTGACCCGTGTTTTGTGATTCAATGTAGCCTTTATCATTACGGTAAATAAGGCACCTGCACCGCCTGCATTTATGGTTGCTGAATTGCTCTGGGGAGGCTAGTGTCTGTTTCCATTGATTATGTGAAGCGGCTAGAAAGATTAGCCTCCTGAAGAAGGTGTCTAAAGCAAAGGTTATCCCCATCCCCCCAGTACACCTTCCTTTATCCCATTCCCTACTATGATATTTCAGAACAGAAATATTTCCTCTAGGTTTCTCCCTTAAGAAGGTTGTATTTGGAGACTGCCACAGAGGAAAAAAATCTCTGCAAACTGATGCACTGTATTATTATTTTTTTTATCCTCATTATTTTTTACTTGCCTTGCCTTATTTTTATAGTTCTGCCTTTCTTCCTCCTCACCAGATTGTTTATACTTAAAAAGAAATAAGCCTTCTGCTTGTTGCATAGTCAGTTCTCTTTCTTTACATTTTTCTTAAGTTAACATTGGTTTCTGTTGTCCTTTTCCATGTTTAGACATAGCCAGGATAAATTTCAATGACAGTCTTTCCAACTGTTTCTAAATATTTCTCACTTTTCTTGCAGACAAATTTCCATATGTTATAAAATTCAAATCAAAATTCCATAAGGCATTTTCTCTATCCCTCAAGCCCTCGTTCCAAAAGTGAAGGGGTTCAGTTTGTTCAGGTGGAGCTCGGTTTCTACGCCCCCAGCACCAGCAAATCTGCTAGGAGTGGGAGGACGGTGGAGCAAGCCACCCACCGGCACCTGCTCTGCCAGAGGGCTGAGAGGCTCGCCAGCGCAGTGCCAAAGTGGGAAGCACCCACTCGGGGTGGGAGTCTGGAGGAGGGATGGATCAGCTGGGAGATGAGCTAATCTGCTTCCCCCTCACTCACTCTCTTCTGGGTAACCTTCTCTGGCACAGCCCCTGCGACGATGAAGTCAGAGCTTTAAAGCTGCCTTCCTGGCAAATTATTTGCTTGTCTTGCCTGCAGACAAGTAGTTAATATAAGCATACAGCCTCAGTTGAAAGTTAGGCTGATATCTGTGTAACGCAGCTAGGGTGTAATCACTGTCTTGGTAAACTAGTCAGTGGTATACCGAACTTCTCTATTGGATTAACCACATCTATGTTGGAATTGGGACTGTCAGGGGAGGAATGTTCATCACTTCTACTAGGACATTATTTTTATGTAGACAAGGGCTTAAACAGGGTCCTTGCCTTCCCAGCTTGCTCACTGGAAAAAGGATATCCTGCCTTGGAAGGCAATGAGAGTCTTTAGCTAGAAATTAGGTTACCAGTTATTATTGGTTTAGTATTAGCTAAGCTTACTGCTTAGTTATCCATTAGATTAATTACAGTTTCATGAGGTAAGTTTGCTAAGCAGTTATTATTATTGGCCTCCCAAACCTACAGAGCTCTCTAAAGCTGGGATCCCTTCAACCATGCATTTGCCAGGTACAGACTGCCCCAGGTCAGCCTGCTTTCCACACTGGGAGCATGCTGAGCTGCTTCCAGCTCACCAGAACAGCTTCCCGAGGCTACGAGGTGCTCGGTGCCTGAACTTGCCCAGGGGTTCAGCATGGTCCAAAGAATAGCTGAGAGTGTACTATGGGCTATGTACTAAGCCCGGTTCTCCTGCAACTATCTCACAAGGCCTAGCTGATATCCTATCATTTTGCCCCTTTTATGCTGTTCCTACTGTTTTCTGCAGACAGTCTTAAAAACATCCATTTTTGCTCTGTGAATCTGTACAGCCATGAGTAGTATCTGAGTGTGGGCCATGATTGTTTTCTCTGAGATGGCTCTTCTGGCCTCGAGGAGCACAGCTGTACTTTCATGTCCTTGGGGTAAAATCACATTCCTGGAGATGACTTGGTGCAGAATCTGCTGACTTTAAGGCTAGCCAGGGACTTTTGGAGCATCAGAGAGCACTGGGTACCAGACTCAGCAATGAAGGGGACACATCAAACGCCTGGCAACTGACTGAGCCTGGGCCTGGGGAGGTAACTTCTGATTTGCAGGTGTTTCTGTAACAAGCCCTTGATCTCTTGGGAATTTGAGGGAGTGGGAACAGAGGTAGGGGGGTTATGCAGTTATCGGGGCACATAACTTTTGCTTTGTGGACATGGAAATCCATGTAGGGCCAGCAGGATGGTAGATGTGCAGCCTCTGCTTACAACCACTCCAAAAGTATTTTGACATTACTGGGTATATTGGCACTGCCAGTGAGCACAGCAGTCCTTTACATAGACTTCTGTGAGCAAGACCACAACTCTCTTATCCTCTTGGAGGAGGGGAGGGGCAGTATTAACATTCTTTAGCTCTGCTTTCACATTTTTTTTTTCTTTCTAAATTTCTGACTGTCTTTGGAGGTTAGCTGAAAGATGAGGGCCATGGTTCAAAAATGCTTGTGAGTATTCCTTAAGAGCTTTTTAAATATTTGTATTTCTAAAACGTCAAAAGAAGTAGTGACCAGACTATTACCCTTCTAATGGGAGACACATAAACTTACCATAAGAGGTAGAGCATCTAAAGAATACCATGATTTTATATTAGGCTCTAAAGATTATAATGTTGAGGGGGTTCCAATCCTTCAATCTCCCAATGATTGCTGGTAATAAAGTGATCATTTTGCAATGCCTTCTATTTTCATTACTTTTGTTGTCACATAAATAAGGTGTCAAAGTTTTAATACTTTGTGAATAGTATTCTCTAAATTACAGCAATGTAGTATACTACTTTGACCTTTTCAGTATTGTGTGATTTGGTTGGTTGGTCTCTCTATTTATAGCCACGCTGAGTTGTGTGACATGAGTGAATGGATACCAGCTAATGAAAATATAGAATACTCAAAAAGTGAAGGTACTATGTCAGAGCATAATATAATACTTCACAAAATGCATAGCATTAAGTATTAAAATTCTGATAACTCATTCTTTGACAAAAGGTATAATGAGATTAGAAATCGCAACAAAAAATTAATCCTTTCTAATAACATAGATTTTGCCTAGGCTGGGAAATGGTGTGAATTTAACTTGATCTCATTATAGACCTAAATTTGTAATCTCATTTTCCTCTTTAGATGCTTCACTTAAGAAGGCAGCAGTGTGTGTGTGTGATTGTGCGTGATACATTCTATATTTGGGAAAAGTTACTTAATCCTTCAACTTCAGGAAAAATGAGTAATTCTCTACATAGAGGAAAATTCTATGAAAAACTTCCCTCCTAAGGTTTGAAAACTTCTTTTGGTTCTTAATCAAGGTTGTACAGAATGTAACCAGTGTTGACTGGCTCTATAAATCTTCCTTGTTTCAGTGGTCTCAACCCTTAGAAAGTCTGAATTGGGCTGTGAGAAGAGACACATGGAGATAATTAGCGCAGAGGGTTTCATGGCTAGGACATGGATTAGAGAAGATGAGGTTCTGGCAGGCATGCTGAGCAAGAGCGGGTGTTTGAACTGCGGCATGCCTGCAGTACACCCAGGAGCCGCTCATAGTCAGCTGTTACCCTCTGGATCAGAATTTTTTTTACTCACTTGCTCCATGAAGTGGATGGTTGTGGGAGGAATGAAGAATGTTATTTAACTGGAGCAAGTTATGTCTTCTCTCTTCCCCCATATGCATTCAGATATGCCGTCTGGGTGCTAAATGATGGCATTCAAGGCTCTGACCATTTTCTAGCTGTGTCCCTTTGTCCTGAGAGGACAAAAGACATGTGAAGAACCTGCTTATTCTGGTGCCTCTGTAACCAATAGCTTGGGCATGTGCAGCAGCATCTTTCCTCATGTGCACACACAGAGCTTAAATCACAGCTGAAGAACCCCAACCTAAAAATCTTGTATGATCTGCCTCATCACTGAGAAGGAGAGAAATAATGTAGCATCCAGATTTTAAATTACTGTCAGGGCTGGATATACAGTGATTTCTATCTCATCCCTGTACTAGGAATATGCATGAGCAAGTAATGAGACATTTAGGAGCTCAAATTAGTCTCTTCTCTCAGCAACTTCCTTCTTTCCACACCTCAAAACACTTTAACTAGTCCTTCCCTCTTTATAACCCACGTCCATCATTTGAGTAACATAGGAGTTTCCAAAACACAGGGGATTTCAATAGGAATCTGTCGAACATCAGCACCCTGCCAGAGACAGATACCAGAGAGCTGGGAGGGAGCAAAAAGCCTCTGCCCCCCTAGCCCAGACCTGGGGCTAGGAAACAGATAACACAAAAGTGCTCTGTGYATTGCACAGACACTTCGGGCTCCTCGCTTTGCAGCCTTATCTGTGTAACTAACAGCTGTAGTATAATATCAATGCAGAATTGAACCCTACTTTTACAGTTCGGTCTCCTTCATGCACGCTGTTAATTTAGTGGAGCTCTGGGCAGTGGGTGACCCATGTGTGATTTACTGCAAGCGGGCCCATGTCTTCATTCTCACTCCTAGGGATCAGAGCCCATTCTCCAGGACTTCCTCTATTTCCTTGTCTCCATTTACCCACCACTCATTTGCCTCCAGCTATCCTGCTAACTCCTGGTTTCTGTCTCCCTCCTGGTCTCAGTCTCCTTAAGAGCCGCTCAGTAACCCATCTCCCCATCCTTCTGCATTCTCCCAGTTTCTCTCACTTCCCAGCTGTCAATCTTGGGGCTCCATGTCCCAGACTCCATGGGGGATGTCCCTTGCCCCCCACGTCAACCATGCCCATTTGTTTTGTTAATGCTGACATTCAGATCTCCCTGTTGTCTCCTCCCAGCTGCCCAAGACCGTCAGAAATCTAAAAGTAGAGCACAAGATGAAATCTGCCCCGCTGAGTTCCCACATGATGCTAGCTCACAGTAGCCCATCTTGGGGAGTCTGAGGTGCTAAACTATAAGTAGCTTTTCCTAAGAATAAGCATGTTGGGAGTGGGGCGGGGAGAAAGTGTTTAAAAGCTTTTAAGATAGCTGATTTGGTATGGAATTTTTTTTGCAACAATGGCAATGAGTACATCCCTAACACAAGTACTCCCTCCTGCTGTATTTCAAATCCCCTTTTCAAAGCATGACATGGATAACTGCAATTATTTCAAGGCATCATTTACAAATTGCTTTAATCTGGGCAAAACTCTGTGGGTGCATGGTGTGTTATATTTATACTCTATATTCTACATAGCTAATTATCTTGAGGCAGACACTGGCATAGAACATTTCTGCCCAAATGATGAAAGTTTGGCAACACTATCAGCAGCTGAAAACATGTTTAAAATGGGAAGTACTGGGCAACCTTAGCATTATGTAGAATTAAATCCTGTCAGTAGTAAATAGTTTGTTAATATATTGGATGCCTGGAAACAGCATTCAAGAATGTGTACAGCAGTGGTTATGCAGAGTCAAAAAAACTTGCTGCTCACTGAAAATTGCTATCTTTTTACAGTTCTGTGTGTCCTCAAGGCTACCGAATTTTGGGGGATTAGGCTCTATGCTTCAATTAAAGATGACTGAAGACAGATTTTCTTCATACAAAAAATGTTGACAATTTCTCTTTCCCCCAGTTTCTAGAAACTTTTCATGTTTTTTTTAAATGCTAGCGTGAGACAGGGAAATCAGTTGCACAATATTTTTTTCTTTGTTTACAGATATATTTGGATTAAAAAACTCTGCCACAGTGTCTTGTCATCTCCTGGTAGAGTGATACCTCTGTAAAACACCAGCGTCTCCCCTGAAGGTAAGGAAAGGTTGCATGTAGTCTAGCTTTGACTCAAACACTAGGGACACAAGGAATCAAATGACTCCCATGAGGTAATCAGAGAAGATAGCATTTCTTTTCCCTCCTTCTCCTAACTCGCACAAAGCTGTTGCAATGCATGCTGTCCTCCATGCCAGTTATGAAAAACTGCAGGGCTTTGAGTGTTTGTGGCTTGTGAGATTATGCTCACAAGCTGGACACCAGGAATGGGATGAAGGAAGGACATCCCAGTACTGTTGGGGAAGGATAAATGTCAGAAATTTGGTTTTAAGGCAGCAGCTGAGCACTCTGCTCCCATTTTGCAGCACTCCTTCCTTGGAGTCACGTTCCTCCAGGGAAGCAGAGCATACAACTGAGGAAAGGCTACTCCTCCCCCGTGCGGCTGAACAACTTGAGGACAAGACAAATTATGCAAGGTTATGAAGCTGGTTCAGGGTCTCAGGGACAAGTATTCACAGGAAGACAGAACAGTCCACTGGAGGAAGTGAGATGAGCAAAATCCAGGGGACAGTTGGAGGGAGCCAGATARGAGAAATGTCTCAGAAGTGAGGCTCCTTGGTCAAGAAGGGTCAGAGTTACAGAGGGGAGAAAAGAGGGAAGGAAGGGTAGTCCCCTGAAATAAAAGGGTCTTATTCTTCCTCCAGGGATGAGTGTGTGTGTGTGTGTGTGTGTGTGTGTGTGTGTGTGTGTTATGCATAGTCATCAGTTTATGTATTTCACATAAAATTCCATGATGTGTACACAAAGAACAGGTCAGAGTCTAATGACAGGCTGTTTCTTCGGTAAGGTAGATCACAGAAGCCAAATGTGTTTTGTTCTTGTAGCTCATCTGCCAGGCAGAAAACCTGCCTCATTCCCTGCTGCTCCATCTGGCCAACCCTGCATGATCTGTTCAGGTCTAGGGCTCAGCGGGGCCCTTAACAGACCACGAACTCCAGGGCACTGCAAGTTCACAGCTCCCACCTGGTCCTCCTTCAGGGTTTTTTTCGGTTTCCCAAAGCAATTTCTCCCTAAGCTGCCCAGCCCCTACTGCCTACTGAACCAGCAGGTTCAAGGTGCCAGCCCTAGGCAGCCAGAGTTTGGGGCAGAACTGCTTCCTCTGTCGCCAAAGCACCTTCCCATCAAGCAAATACACTAGAAGTATTTGCATTGCTCAGGCTTATGCAAGCCCAAAGAAGAACAAGGCAGCTTTAACAGCAAAAATGCAGAGCTACTTTTGAGAACAGGTCACCTTTAACTTTACCTTTTGTTTTACTTTACCTTTTGCAAGGCGAATCTTTTTTGCCAGTCTTGTCATAAAGCTGGTTGAACTGAGAACAACTCAGAAAGCCACTGAAACCTGGCACTGTCCATCTAAGTCCTTAGCAAAAGTTCCCAGTTTTCAGCTGTGGGATATTGTCCTTGCAGGAGTCTGGGCTCTCTGGTGTTGTGGTACTTGGTTTGAAACACAGCAAGCCTGTGTTCAGCCCCTCCTCTCCCTGCTGCATCTTCAAACTCCAGTAATACTCTCCTCAGTCGAACCAACACTTGCTGTGATGGAAGCCAGAAGAGCACGTTTTCTTCAGAAGATACCAGGTTTGTGAAGCAACCACACATACAGTGTGTGTATGCAGTTTTCCACCTCTTTAGCAAAACTGAAATGTATTGATGTATCTGAAACAAATCAACTTTCTGCATCATCAGGAACTGGAGGGAGGGTGGGCAGGGGGCTGGTTTTAGTCTGAACTGGACTGAAACTGAAGTGGACTGTGCTGTAAGTTACCTCCCAGTTGGAAACATAGCCTCAGAGAGTATTCCTRGTGTGGACGCACACAATTTTTTCTTGAGTTCAAAGAGAGAAACTTGCTTTTACTGCAAAAATGTCATTTAACTTCTAAAACAGAACATAATGAGTTTTAAGTTAATATCATGCTTGTTATGCCTTTCACTTTTTTTGAGTTTATAAGGTTGGTGATGCTTTGTGTGATTTCTCTTCCTTACTGCCCCATTTCCCCACCCTCCATTAGAGCCATTATGATGATAATCATACCTAACCGGATAAATGTACTCACAGCTTTTGTTTCAAGGTACATTCATTTGCTGATTAAGTAGTTTCCTGGCAGCATTATGTCTGGTTAAACATGTATATTTCTAAATTTACTGCACCAAAATAGAATTCAATTAACAGCATAAAATGACTTTTTGAACCATTATTATTGGATAAAAATACTGAAGTACAGTTTTGAACAGTCTGCAAAATTTTTAGGCAATGCAGAGATCTATTTCTCTGGAGGAAATCTGAAGTGTTAGGCCAAATTCAATGCTGGCAGTGGCATGCAACAATGATTTGGTGGCCTAGATGCAATGAGCCTGCTGTTCTCTGCTGTGAAAGCTTGTATGTAGTAACAGGCAGTTTATAAATCTTTCTTTTGTCAGATTGTTCTACTCTCTTAATGTTGTTTGAAAGTAGCATATACTTGGTAGACAAGCTCTTGAAATGAAGTTCTTCCTGATTTGTCATGATCTAGTGCCACATGCACAAGCAATTGTAATTAATACAATGAYCTGACTTGTTTAGTGGCAATGACATCCCACTTTGAACTCCTAGAAAAGTTATGAAAGCATCATCTGACACCTTCCACCCCAAAGATTTGTTGAAATTGTGCCCTTCAAACCTTTACCTTATCATGAAGTTTTTAGACATCAAAAATCAGGCATATTCACCTTACTTAGTCTGAATGGCAAAGTCCTTCAGCCTCCATTTAAGAAGCAATGATGACCTACTCGGTTATCCAAGTTCATATTCAATTACTTGTTAAGAATTCCTAATTTAAATAGCTTTAGGGAAAATATAATCTCTTTAGAAGAGATAGACAAATTAAGCATGATTTATATTAACAGCAATTTGTAAAAGCTTGGTTTCACTGAAGATTATATCTGTTGTTAAAAAGTGTTAACTTCAATGGGCAGAGACTGTGGTGATTACACGTATTATCCTTGCTGTGGGGGAGCTGCTCTGTGTGTTATTATTTAAAGGTAAGTTTATGCCATGTTACTGTATTTGGATTTGGATCCAAACTTCCAGAAGTGTGGTGGTGTTTACACTAAATATTTTTGTTGCCACAGTTTCCAGCTTGCACTGAAAGTGGTTTCTATAAGCTGTAAGGGGAAAAATTGTCCGTCCTCTTCTGGAGTGAGGATTTATGGGCGATTTAAATCAAAGGAGCAAAACATTAAACATACATACCCTAAATTAATTTAGTGGTTTGTAGGATTTTCTGTGGTGAGGCACAGCAGGGCCTTTTAAAAAGGTCTTTTTGGACCTGTGCTTGAAAAAGAGCACATCTTTCAAAGACTGGAAATTTATGTCAGTATAAAGCTACAGGATCTGAGCGTAAGCCAGCCGTCTACGCAAGTGCCGGGCAGGGACTTCCGCAGGCACCGTGTTCATGGACCTCAGTGCTTCACGTTCCTCCTGGAAACAGACATTACAGCAGTTGCTCTTGCGTGGCTGGATGAGGGTTGGCACAGTGCTGAACGAGAAGAGACTGGACTAGTGACTGGTCTGTTGCAGATTTTATGTAAATTCCTGTCCCTTTTTGCAGGTACAGTTCCTATTCCCCACCTGTGGTGCAGGGCTCCATGCAGTGCCAAAGAAGTGGCAACAGAAAAAAACCACCAGGGCCAACTCAAGCTCAGCCAGCCTGTTGTGGTGAGAAAATGATTCTTTTTTTCCTTAGTACATTTTTTTTGCTAGATAATTAGAATTAAGCAAAACTGTAGTCTAAAAATTAACCGTATCAATCAAAAAGTTTTCCATAGCACTGTACAGAGTTATAGTTTTTGTGTGTGGTTTCTTCTTTTTCCTTTGGATTGCGTTCCTTTATTTGATTAGGTTTCCTGCAGTACTGTGAGTGGCTGTGGATCCCAGTGTGCTAGGGGATATATTGTTCAGTTGGGGAGCTCACTACAGGGGCATAGACGGGAAAGAAATAAGAACTATTTGCAATACAACTCTTATGAGTTGTTGCAATAATACAAATAAATAAAAATCCCTTTTGTTTTCGGCTTCCATTTTCCATTTCCGTGTCTTTGTATTTTCCAATTAAAAAAAAAAATCAACCTTTTTTTCCATACACTGTTAGGAGGATGGTTTAGTTGAAAAGTTAGGTTTTCTTGTGGAGTTTCATGAGAAAATTTTCAACCAGCCACAATATTAAAATATCCACATGATTTTTTTCCTTTCCTCTCTCTTAAAAATCAGTTTTACCACTTGTTAATGAATAAGGAGGATCAATGTAGTAATAAAATGAAACTAGTTAAAGAAAACCACTTTCCAATTTTTCCAGTATTTCCCTTGTTATGTGTATATTATTCTGTGCTACCTTTCATCAAAATCAGCCTGTGCTGTGAAATTAAATCGATAACCATTGTGCCTAAAATGAACTCTGAGAGGGAGAGAGGGGGAACACCCTACACAATTATTATTTTTGTTTTCATTTCTTATTTACTTTTCCTTGTCTTCCTGTTGCACTCTATACCTGATCCAAATGGTAACAAATGGATATAAAACGCTGTCAGATAAGGATAGCAATGTTTTACAGCTACTTTGCACTCAGACGACACTTTTGGAAAAGCTGAAACAATTTTCAAGTGATTTCAAATTTGCATCCTTTTCATGGAAAATGACAGACTCTGCTATAACTGCAATGTGATTTGCTGAGGGGAAGAAAGGTGTGGTTGCTGAGAGGTTTAAGAAAAAAGCACGCAACTCTCCTTGCTTGTTTCTTAGCTTGCTTTCTGGCAGATGGACAATCATGCAAATTATAGAAGAAAAAAAAAAGAAAAAGCAAGGCTGAGTGCATTCGCATAACCAGCAGCAACACAAGTGAGGTCTGAGGTGAGCAAGCTCCCACATGACCATTGAGAACGTACCATTTTTGCCCACAGATTGATTAATCTCAGCTGGAGTTTGCAGAGGGGTTTACTACATCTTGGGTTTGAAGTTACCATTTCACTGCCCTGTCTATGCAGGAACAAATGCACAGCTGACTGGATGCATCCTGTAACATATATATCCTGTACATGCCAGCTACCCTGCTTTGTCATCACATTGTCCTCTTCTGCTATCAGAATGTTTATTTCTCTTTCACAAAAATTTTTGGCTTGGTTTGACAAAAATTCAATCGGATAGGAACATGTTAAATAAAACCAAAGTTTGAAGAAACCTCATAGAATACTGTGTCTGCTGTATATCATGTTCCAAAACATTAAAAACTCCACAGGAACAGGAGTTCACAGCATACACAGTGGTGGTGCTTGGGGTTTTTTTTTGTCTTTTGTTATTTTTTCTGTCGGAACTTATTCTGAACCTCTGTGCAAAATGAATTATTAAGTAAAACCTTGAGCAACTGCTGCTTATGCACTGAGTTTATGGAATGTTTTGATCAGTGTATTTATTTGTATGTTGCTTGTTAACATATTTAATAAGTTATGAATAATAACAGTAGTTATTGACCATGCATTTGCACCATGCCGAAGCTGATTATTTTTTCCCCCCTCTAACCGGTATTCCTGACCTGACCTTTATCCCTACAATGTTTTTGTTTGGAAAACACTGAAGAAGAAATGTGATTGAAGGGGTTGTGCTCTCCTTTAGCTATCTTCTCTACCTTGGATCATATTGCAGTCTGGCCACTACTGCAGACATGCAGTTTTCACTGAGCAAGCTTGCATGAGCTAGTACATATTACATGTGCCTTTTGTCTCGCTAGTGAACCTAAGGCTACCTTAGTATCCTCCTTTTCTGTGCTGCATTTGGGGCCACCWGCATCTGAGAGCATTTTCCGATCAATGCTGTGCTACCCCCATGCTGACGGGTGCATGGCATATGGAGGGAGTTAAACAATTGCATGTCAGGAGATCACGTTACTGTCTTGCTGTCAGTGAAAAGAGCTCAGGCTGTGTCTATCCAACACTATACCTTTTCTGATTTTTTTTTAATTTGTTGTTAATTGGAAAGAACAATAGCAAAACACAAACTGCAGCCACATCTATGTCCCTAGTTGTTGATCCTAGCTGTTCCTAGACCTGCCTTTCTGCCCTGGAGGTCAGGTAGCCAGGCTACAGTAGCATCTTAACCATGTGGTTAGAAATGTACTTTGTCTGCCTTCTTTGTGTCACCTTTTCAGCATACACTGAAACCCTAAATAGGCTGAAACATGCAAAATATTTAAGTAAGGCAGCGGGGATGGGGAGTGACTGTGCTTGCAGTTATGCTGATGCATCTGAGGYACCATGAAGGGTCATGACGAACAGCAGGGAAGGACAAGGGACAGAAATGTCAGTGACAACAGAAACAGGACATGTGACTACAGCCTTCTTCTATGAATTGTCTCAACTTCAATTTGAATTTTTATTCTGACCTAGTGTGAGCCCTGGTCAGGAATACAAGTCAGGCATTGTTTGTTTGGGGAAAAAAAAAATGGAAATGAGAAGTGAGATGAGCCAAGAAGTTGATGCTACTCAGGCTGACTTCTCTCAAATTAAAAATGAAAAAAGGAAGAGGGGAAAGGCAGAGACAACGGAAAGAAAGGTAGCATTATCCAGAATGCTCTGGAGAAGAGTAATTGAGAACCCCTGCTTGCAGAATCGCTCCAGGAGGAAGGGACCTCAGGGTGTTTCTTGTGCAACCCCCTGCTCTAAGCAGGGCCAACTTCTATGTTAGATCAGGTTCCTCAGGGCCTGGACAATCAAATTTTGAAAATCTCCGTGGACAGAGATCCCAGAGCCTCTCAGGGCACCTGCTCCAGTGCTGGACCACCCTTATGATGAAGAATTTTTTTTCTTTACATCCACTTGTAATTGCCCTTACTGTGACTTGTAATCATTGCCTCTCACCCTTTCACTGTGTGATTCTGTGAAGAATCTGGCTCTTTCTTATCTTTAACATCCCTTAGTAGTTGAAGACAGTAACTTGATTCCCCTTTAGCCTTCTTTTCTCCAGGCTGAAAAACCTAGCTCCTCCTATGTCATGTTCACATGAGGACTAGCATTTAACACATGTGCTCTCAGATCGAGGATAATACTTTTCATGTAATGTCTCTTTTCAGATAATTGATGAGCATTTAAATTATGATGTTACTGGATCTGGTCACTTCCCCCAGCCCTTTCACTACTGAGCCCAAAGAACACCTTCCGCCTGCGAAGCTGATCCTTAGATAGCTACCCCATCTAAGCAGATGTGAAATTTAACCAGCAGAAGAAAACAAAGGCCATTTTCCATGTTTTCCCATGTCCTCCTGCTGTCTAAGCTCAGTGGATGAAGTTAATGGAGGAAGTCAGTGGCTCTGAGAATTGGTTTCTTCCTCCCTTCTTTTCCACCTTTTTACAGGCTTTTAAACAGTACACATTGACGCCAGCCCCGTTCCCTGCTGCCCTGCCCAGAAGGACTCCTGCCTGACAGTGAAGGGCTGGGGAGCTTAGCTAATGCATTTTTTTTTTTCTTGAGAAGGAACCTGATCTCAGGCCTTGGAGGATGTTCTGGTGAGTGAACAGATGGTTTGATTTAACCACCTGGCCCTCCTCCTGGCTGCTGTGCATATCGGCCATGGACATATCAAGCGCTACTCCTAGCTTTCTTTTCTACTTTGCCATGTCAACAGTGTAAGATTTTTACCCTTGCTTTTAGATCATGAAAGTACTTACGCACCTTTTCTAAGCTGATACATAGATATATGTGATTTTTCGTGTTTGGAGACTCACAGATTTGAGTCACTTGCCCAAACTTCTTACAGTCTGACTAAAGATTAATATGTTATTTCCCATGTTGTTGTTGTTGTTGTTGTTATCAGTGTGAAATTGATGGCTACCATGAGTTGTGAACATGGCTGAAGTTGATAAGTGTGCTAACTGCCTTTTTTTAGGCTCAGTGAAAAGAAAATGTAATGCAGTGTATGCAGCGATAGCTGAAAAAGAAGTTGCTGCACAAGGTAGTAATTAGCAGCTAGCCTGGCAGCCTTTAGCAAAAATTGAATCCTATGGCCCAGTGGTCCTGTTAGTGACTTACTACAAAAAAAAACCCACTAGGTCACAGATTTTATACTGCTGTGTGTGCTTCAGGGGCAGAAAGCAGTAAGAAAGTCATGACAGAGGCAGCAGACTGAGACCAGGCTTGGATAATTTTGCTTTGGGAGGAAACAGAGGCAGCATACCTTCAGGCATTAGGCTTACTAGGAACAGATRAGAAAACTGTGGTCATACAACCTGCCTCTGTATTTTGCTCTTAGGAACACAATTTTGTATACATTCTTTATAAATAGACATGACTGTACAAAAGGAATGCTGAACTTTCTGTATTTCTCAATGGAATATTCTGGCAATGCATGGTATATTTGCTTTATTTTCTGGACTGAGCCAAATATATCTGTTTTTTCTGCAGTAATCTTTACCAGTCCAACTTCCCATTGAATTAAGCCAAAATTTGACCCCAAGTCTCACTGCAAACTTATAAAAGCCTGAATAATGGAACTGTTTATTTTGCTGCTTTATATGGAGAGGTTGTGGACACTGGGACCAGAAACGGCTGAATACGGTAGCACGTGTCTCCAGATCATCCGCAATAGGTATAAGCACACCTAGAGAGAAAGCTTGCCCTGGCGCTTTATGACCACACAACACACTGATTGAAACCTATTGCATAGGGGGATTTCCAGGGGTCTATTTCTGCTCCTCATGAAGCTGCAGCATGAATCTGGGCTTGAGGGCTGGCCCTAGTATATATACTACAAGTTCTCAGTTTTTCTTTTTGTTCTCTACCGAGTTAAAGATTCCCAGTCTTTAGGCATGAAATTGGTGTTTTCCTATTTTTATTGGAAGTGCATTTATTTCTAGTTTTGCCTATTTTCCAAATCTTGCTGTCTCTTCACTCAGCTATCATTTTTGATCTGCAGTGTGTATAGTGCCTTTTTGTGCTCTTCTGTACTTTCAGGAAGTATTCTGGCTTCTGTTGTGTTCACATCAAAGTCACAGAAGTGTTTCCTTAGTGAGAATTACAGGTCATCAGGATAGCAGTAACCGGCCTAAGTATATTATTATTTTTTATTTATATTTTATTACAGTGCCAGAACTATAGTAGGTACTTTGAGTCTGCTCTGTAGCACGTGAAATCGATAGGAAATGATCCTTAATTAATTGGGCTTCTGTTCCTAAAGTAATTCAGCACTTCCACTGAGAATTAACTTATCAGCCTCTCTTGCTAAGTAAACATCACAATAAATAATATAAACTGTTGCTTTCAGAATGTTTTGTTTTCCTGCAACTCAAAAGGAGCTTTTGTTTAAAGTTTAAAACTTTTATGGTGCTATGCCTCTGGGTATTTTGGAGATAAAATGAATAAAAAATGATCTAGGGTTTTATTTAGAAACCATTCCTGTGCATATATGGGCTTGTCATTTTGAAATGAAATTTTCATACAAACTTTCAGCCCACAGGACCAAGGGGGATCTTCAGATTTAAGAAATAATAAGTATTCTGCCACTCAATAGATCCCTGAGCAATACATCCACACCAAAATCTATCTTTGTCTACTGTCCCTGAACACTGTGAGGTTTTTTTTCTATCTACTGGGAGTAAGTGCAATGTGATTTTTAAACAGTGCTATCTGCGGCAGGCAATTAATCCAATAAGACTGAGCAACTTCTCAGACCCCTAAAAGCTACTAATTAATTCTAACTTTAAACATCTGTAAAGACACGCTCCATCAGATCATGATGAAGCTTACAAATATGGTTGTTATCTGTCACAGGAGAAAAACAACTTAAAAATCATCAGGCCCCTCAAACAATGGCTTTGTCTCCTGAGTTGTCAGCCTGTGCTCTTTTTCAGGTTGCCAGGTAGGAGTGAATGAGCTGGCTTGAACACAATGAAACCACCCAGGACTTTGTAGGTGCACCTCAAGCTGTGAGATTTGGAGTGGTTGCATAGGGATCTGTGCTCATACGGTATCTGAGACACACGGTTTCCTTTCACCTACCTCACTTGTCCCCTTCCTGGTATCCTGGTTTTTCATATGTGACAATCTGCTTAAACTGTGGGGAAGCTGGATATGGAGAAAGAGGCCCCTTGTGAAATCCCCAGGCTAAATTGGTGTGTCAGCTGCCACCCCATGAGCACCACCTAGCTGACTCCTGACACAACAGCACGGGAAGCCGAGCAGGTGCATCTACTAAAGTCGATGAAATAAGCTTCGAACAGTAAAACTTGGTGATATAAGCTATATAAATATTGGGAAACTCCTGGGAGCCTAATATACATATAGATTGTGTGCTACAAACACGTTTCTGGTTTCTTCATGGTGCGGTGCTATGGCAAAAGTTTATCCTGCTTTGGGACATCTGCACGAAGCAAGTTTCACAGTCTGAGGATCAAGGTTTTTCACCCTTTGTACTGTATAAATACCAAGTGTATTGCATCCCATTTGTTCTCAGCCGATCAATTCTCGTAAAGACAGCATTGTGCTGAGGGAGATGCACTGAACTGGAGCCTGAAAACCTCTTTTTGCCTGAATATGCTATGTGATTCCTCATCTGAGAAACAGGATTGAGAACTTATATCATTTTTCTTCAAAAGTGTTCTATAAAGATGACTTAATTATTTCCTGCATAGTAACTGGAAAATGGAAAATTCTATCATGTTCAGAACTGGGAAGGGGTTTTTACTCCTTTCTGAAGTGGAATGGTAGCTCCACCCACTTTTTTTTTTTTTTTTAATTGATCTTACCTTTTCAATCCCGATTTAAAAGTTTTACTAAGGAGTTTCCCTGGAATGCTGGCAAGGCAGCTTTACAGAATTACCTCTTGCTGCCAGTGTTAGTGCTGATACACAGGGAGGATGATCTGCGTTGTAGGAATTCATTGGACTGAGCCTTGCACAGTTGTAGAACTATGAAATTGTATCTTTCATATGTCTCCCAGTTTAAAAGGGTATCTGTTAATATTTTTTTTTGGGGGGGTGTGTGGTTTTTTTGTACCCATAGCTTATGGGTTCATCTTTTCTCAGGCAAAGATGAAATACTGGCTTTCCTTACATGTGTCCCACTTGGCTRTACTGAGTGTGGAGTGGTGCTGTGAAAGAAGATGTTGGGTAGGAGTAGAGGGAGAACATTGCGAGGACGTATGGAAGGGATGTATTTGTCATTTAATATATGAAAAGCAGCTTCCAGTCTGACTGTTATTAATTTAAAGTAGAGAAATTCAAAATACATAATGCATCTCCCTATGAGAACTTGTATTTCAAATGAGCCAAAAATGGTGGATAGTAGCAGACACCAAGAAGTGTGGATGTTGGGTGAGTTAAATTCAAGAGTTATTTACGTGATCTACATGGATGGGTTCTCCAGACTGGGCAGCTTGAAAACATTTCTGGTTAGTAGATTCAAGAGGAGCTGGAACTACCTGAAAAATACACAATATCAGTCCCTCAGGTGCACAATTATCAATCTGTAAAGCCAGCCAGGAGCAGAGTGTGAGGAGATGGTGATTAACTGCACCACCAGCAGCTACATGCTAGTCTGTGCGGGGGTTTTACACTGTTTCAACATTTTTGAAGGAAGGAGGATAAAATACCCCARGAAAATTCTTAGCTTTTCAAATGACAACACCAACTTAGACAAAGCAGCCAGCAGAAAGCGTGGTAGCGAAGCGTGGTCTGCATGACTGGGCAGTGAAGCGCTCTGCTCGTGGTGTGAGTGGCTCTCCAGGTACCACCGCTTCAGCTGCGACCTCGGCTCAGCACTGCCAGTGATGCTGCCACGTGACTGTTGCCTGCAGTCTACCTAAACAGCTACTGTATTCTCTGCCCTGTCAAAAGCAATTTGGCTGGTAGTACTTCTTTTGATGTTCACTCTGGTCCAGCTAGTAGTAGCTCTCTACCAGCTGTTTTGAAATGATTTTGGCTGTCTCTCCTTGTACTGGCCAGTATCAGTGAATCTGTAAGAGCTGGGTGTCAGTAGATTCATTCACTTTACCAGAGCTCCAGCAGACTCTTTTCATTACTGTTATTTAATTTAATCCAAGCAGAGAGATTCTTCAAAGCTAGTATCACACTAGCGTAAGGGTTGTCAGGACCAGCAAATGCGTATAATTTATGTTATCTTCAACATCCCCCCAACACGTGAGCAAAGCTTGCTTCTTGACAGCTGGGTAGCTCCTGCCATCAGCAAGAATGTGGTTCTCTAGCCCGCAGGAGAGTTGCTACAGGGTTGCCAAGGAAGACTAGAAATGTTTATTTTTTAAGGTAATAAATGATAATGTATAGATATATTCATTGTGGAACTGATGTCTTGTTTCTCTGAGAAAAATGAATTGTGTTTCTTCTTTCACCATTTTTTTCTGAATGCCTAGTTTAAAAATGAATTCCTTCATCTCCAGCCATCCCTTAAGGTTTCTTTAAAACAGGGGTTGGTTTAAGCATAAAAATTGTGTGCAAGCCCGCAGGTGATCCTCATATCGATGTGATTTTTATTTTCTGGAATTCACTCCCCAAACACCTCACCTGCAGTGCTGAATTTTTCCATGCAGGGGAAGGAAGTGACAGTCCTTCATAAATTTTTCTGCCCTCAGTGACTTGAGGCAAACTACAAGAAGCTGCATAGATTCAGGTATTGGTGYGCTTAAAGATGTAAATGAGTGCCTATGTGCTTAAGGCAACAGTTACTTTTGCCTTGTTCTTTGGTGTGTGTTGATCTGGAAATTAGAAAACATCTTTTCATGATTCCCTTACCCCTGCATGATATTTCAGTCCCTCAAAATGACTAGCCATGCCGTTAAAGGACGAGCGCAAGAGAACTGAATTTCTCTTCCCATGCATGTTTCAGCCTGCTGGTTTGGCCTTTGGCCAGTCCCATGATTTCTCTCGCCTCTATGCTTGATTAGTGATATAGTAGTAATGCCATCTCTCTGCTTCCCTGGGCTGTTGTAAGGATAAATTTATTGATGTTTATAGGGTAGTCATGTACAATGACTGGGGCATATAAACTCCTTGCTCCTCGGGGAGCAGTGAGTTAAATGCACACAGGGCACAAAGAATTTGTAAAATACCAAACCTCTGTGAATTTATTCCTTTTAATTGTATTCCATATTGTATTTTTGAGTACCTTCTATTGAAATGGTGCATAATCTTTAATGAATACAAGACTATAAGGTCTCCTTTGGATTTAAATTCTAAGTATTTGCATAAATTTAGCTCCATAAAATTATTTTATTGGCAAATCAAAATGCACACACAGATGTACCTTCAGAGTTTAATTTTGTGAACAAGGCATCATATTCTGCTCTCAGTAAAGCTGGCATAACTCAAGAGTAACATCAGTAGATTTACTTAAGATTTATTTTTGGGTAACTGGGAGCAGCATTTGGCCTAAAAACTATAAAATAAGAAGTGTAGAATTAGAGTCGTCTGCCCAACTAGTGCAGTCTACTTAGAAAATTTATGACTGGACTAAATATTTTGCTCCAATCAGTTGTTACTCTGTTGTAATGTCCTGTTTTTCATCCCTGTCTCATTCTTTTGTTACGTATATAAGATTTGTTTTTTCTTGCTTGCATGTCAAGGAGCTCGTAGAATCCTGCCTTCTCCAGATACAAAGGCTCAGTGCTATTTTTATATGGACAAAGAATCATCAGTTTAGTTTAGTAAGAGATTACGTGCAGAGACAGCAATGGTCTAGTTAGGGCCAAAGGGCTTTGAAATATGAAGCTACTTTTCTGTTGCAAGTTATTCTTGTTATCTACTTTTTCTATTAAAACATGTTCAGTAGAAGGAAAACCTTATACATGGCCTAACTGCTTTGTTAAAATAACTACCAAAATTCCCAGCTGATAAATAATGTATTGTAACTGTCAGTCAACTGCAAAAGAAGATACATACATGTCCTAGATTACCCTAACCCTACTATTTGATGAGTAGTTATTTTCCTTTTTGCATTGCAGAGAGTTTTCTGTTGTTCAGGCAGCAGCATGCAGTCACATGCCAAAGTCTGGAGCTAAGTTAGCTACCCCTTTTTAATCATTTGAGAGCCCTGGCTGTCCACCCTTATCTGACCTTCAGTTTTTCTTCCAACAGACCACGCTGAGACTTAAATTTTTAATTTCTTTCAATCACTAAGGCACATATACTGGTGTGACTCAAAACTTTAAACTGTGAATAAAATATATACTAAGGATGAAAAAATGAAAGAAAACCAACTTGAAAACTGTAAGACAAAATCCTTCGAGTGTTTTGTTAAAATATGTGGTGGCTACTACCAGCTAACAAAAACACGTTGTTTTAAATGCCTGCTAAGAATCCTAGGTAGCATAAATATAATGGCCTCATCTTCTAAAGTATACTGTTGATAAAGAACTATTATATGTACAGTGCATTAGCACATCCAGAACTAATGGTGACCTTTGCTTTAAGGARCACTTACTGAATTGGAAATAACATTTCTCTCTGGAAACAGATTGTTTTATGCTAGGGAGGAAAGATGTTCAGGCAGAAGGATGCAGAGCAAACCTTTGCTGTGCCAGGGCAGCTTGTAGAATAGGCGACAAATTCTGAGGGTTAGTCCAGAATCCTACCTGGGGTAGTTGTTTATTCCTCATGATTTTGTTAGTACTGTTCATCAATCGGGCATTACAAAAGAAGGAAAAAAAAGGAGGAAAGGAAATAATCCCTATGCATGCCCAGGTGCTCCCTGAATTTAAAGAGCTGATATCTGACAAATTATTGTATCTTCGCATTTAATGTTGCTCTTCACAATCTTGATATGAGAATAGGTGGAGGGGTTTGAGTCTATGGTTCAGAGTCAGCCTCAAGCAGTTCCCATCCTGAGCGTTGAGGGTACTCAATGGAGAACAGTGGTATTAAAAACAGTTTCTCAGTGGATTTTTTTTTTTTAATGACTCTTGGTGTAACAGCGCAGGTTGGACACTTCTGGGAAAATGCAGCGCAGTGATTGCTCTGTGATTTGCCRTGAACTCACAGTGAGACAGTGACCAGTGCCAGGACAGAGGTCCCAAGGTTCCCGCTGCTGGCTCCTTACTGATGCTCGCAGCTGTCCTGGGCTGCAGATGCTTTGCTTGTCTGAGTCACCTGGCATCAAAATGGAATGGCAGGTGCTGTGTTATTTCTTATCTGTGCTAGGCCTGACTCCTTCCCCTGTGTTAAGTAGCCTGTGGCAGCAGCAGAAGTAAGTGGAAGGGAACGACTGCTGTGTCAAGGGCTGGCTGAAGCCAGAGAGGGCCACACAGGCTAAGCCCTGAGACCTGAGCAGTAAACACTGCGCTGGAATTAGGCTAGGTCTGTTGACAGATAACGTACTTTGGTCACTGTTAGCATCCTGCACACTTTTGGTATGGGGAAAAAAAAAAAAAAAGGGAGGGGGAAGAAAAAGAAGGAACACCTCACTGCTCCATTTGAGCTGTGGTGTGAGGGCTTGGCTTTCAATCTCTCCTGTGATAATAACCTCAGAAAGAGAGAAAAACACTGTAAAAATGAATTGGACAAAGTGCGTGTATCGCCTGTTACACAAAGGGCTATTATTTCTCACTGCATGTGTACTTACCAGTATAAAAGTTTTAAGGATAATATAAAAAAAAGAGATGACAGCTGCCAAAGGCATTTTAAGATTAACTAGCATAATTGTACTTCCAGATGGAGGGAAGTTCAGAAACAATTTGATATTTTCTGACCTTAGGGTAGTGAAGGTGATGTGTTTGGTCTCTGGAAGAAGCATTTACTTCTTCATGCAGTAACTGTATCTTTATTCCTTCTCCACTTGCCGGTATATTGCGGCAGCAGTGGCACTGGCAGGGCATCTGGAGGGAGCTGTTTGTCTGTTTTGCAGAGATAAGGTTGCATCGTGGATAGTGCCGAGCAAGGGCAAGGGAATTGAAACAAGGGAATGGGCAGCAGGCAGCAGGTGTGAATAACGTGTGCTGAGAGCAAGCACCTGCTTCTCATATGAATCCCCATGTCTACAAACTGATTAAAAGCAGAGCTGTTTTCTTTATTGAGGTGAGGAATGGGGCAAAGTGGGACTCCACTAAAGGTGATAAAGAGAAGTGCCTTCCTGGATAGCTAGGAGTTTAGATATGATTATTCTTTTGGGAGAAGCATTTTGGTCATTGTAGGAAGGTGAAAGCTGATTTTCAAAAATTTCTTCTGCGTTACCTGTTTTTCCTTTCAGATAAAATGCTCATCTTCATTTCCAAACAAAGCCCATTTGATATATAATTATCCTTCTTGGTGGCAAGCTGCCTGCTTTTAGGGATGCTGAACATCAGACTCTTGATCAGTACTGTGTGATCAATCCATACACCAAATTCACTCGTTACCACTTAGCATCAGATTTTAAGTTGTCCTACGAAAGAAGCAGTTGCTCAGACCTTCAGCCTGTTGTTTCATGATAACATCAATATATCGATCCCCCGGGACGTGCGTCAGAGCAGAACACAGACAAGGCAGTCCCTGTGCCTTTGTGTCCTTTCTTCATTTATTTCCCCCTGACTCTTGCCTTCCAAAAAGTGCGATACTAGCTGCCGCGTCACAGTCCTGCTCCAGTCTTTTCACTCAATATATATCATGTACCATAGGTGAATAAAGGTAGCACCGGGAGCGGTGTGAGCCCAGGACTCCTTGAATAGTAGCAAGTGCCAGGCTGTGCCTTGGTTTCCCCAAGGGCCGTGTTGTTGCTAGTGTGGGGTGTGCAGCTCCTTGCAGAGGAGATGGCCACAGTCCCCCCTTTTCGGTCCGGGCTGCAGCAGTCCCTGACTGCTGTCTTTAACGATAAACCAGCATTTGCCCCCCGGTTGCTGTGCAAGTAACGCCAATCAAGGGCAGTATTTCTTCTGCACTGGCAGGGTCAGAAAGAAGTAGAATTTGTGGAAATTCTGTGGCTTTTTTTGAGAATCCTAATTGGTACACGTCACTGCCCCACCTCTTTGCAAATAAAAATAATTAGGATTTCAGGGGTGCTACACTTATTAGGTGTGGACCTCTGACAGCCAGAGTATTTCTGTAGAGAATATACATTAATGTATTTGGCTCCTAAATGGTAGACATCTGTCCTCAGTAAGAGTATTGTGGAAATTGCTCTGCTGACAGCTTCCTGGCCTCCTTGCTGTTTTTCGTGGTCAAAATGGAGTGTGTCTTTGGATGTCCTTAGATAACTATGAAGCAGAAATATAAAGATCTAATTAGACTACAGTAATTAATGATCAAAAGACCTAATTAGACTACAATAATTAATGATCAAAAATTGAAGATTCCTTGGACAAAAATATATTTTAAGAATCAAGCCAACCCTTRTATCTTTCCCTTTTTTGAGTATTGGAATAGTGCTGCTTTGTTTTGTTTTGGAAGTATTACCTCTGATTATATAGTGTTAAGCAGTGCTAAAAGCAAGAGGCTTTGAAATAATAAAGGAACTATTTGTATTTCCTGTAGTCTTTGCAGGATATTAGATAATGGAAATGATGTAGTCACTATGTAATGGCACTCATTTGAAGGGGAATGCATCTATAATATTATCTTTTGGATGCTATTCTGGATAAAGTTTTAAAGCCTTGTGTCTGTTGATCATTATTTTAGACTTTGTTTGAGCGTCAACAAAATGTAATCATGTTTTCTTTTAATACTAAGACACCTTGAATATTAACGCAGATAAAATAAACAGTCATTATAAAGATATAATTTCAAGCTGGTATTCAGATCTTCCACTAGAGCAAATTCATTTTATTCTGGGTTGCATGGTCTTATGTGATCTGAAGCTGTTGTCAGGTGTTGAGCAGAGGAACACAGACACTCTTTAYAGAAACTTGAACTACAAAATTTTGGTGTGAGGTACATTCCCGCATAGAATCAGGCTGCTGTGAAGTGTGCCACTGTTAGGGACTCTTTGTGGTCCTCTAAGAAACTTAACAGTAATAGATGATCTGGTCATCTGAAGGTTATTAAATAAAGCAGTAGTAACAACAGAAAATGTCAACTGAAGAATAACCTTTGCACTGATCTTCTTGTGTTATATTCAGATTTCGATTTTATGGTGTATATGTGTATCTTCATACTTCTGCTATGGAGATATTTAGTTAGAAACTACAGCGTTATTTTCTAAAATTAAAGATGTTACTAAATCCTTTATAAAGCAGCTTTGAGGAAAAGGTGAATCAATGAATTTTATGAGTAGCAAATACATGAATCTATAATGTATTTCTTTTAATAATTACAATCCATTATAGTATTGGTGCCTTTTAACAAATCATAAGAGAAATCTGGAAAAAGTATTTTAAAAGTATTTTTATTTCTCAATAAAACTATTGGAGATCATCTTTCATTATTTCRACTCCCTGATCATTATGAAAAATGCAAATTATTTTAATTCAGTTATTCAAATTCCACATAAAAAGGAAAAAGTAATGAATCCTACTGTGGAACAAATGACTACAGACAACTTTCATAGGGGTGTAGCCCAAGCCAGGATTTTAAATTTGGCTTATAAGAGTTTTAATTAAAATGTACGGACTTTCCTCTATAATAAAATGCCATTGGCCAGACTCTTAGTGTATGGGTCATCATGAAAGTGGGACTTGTTATGAGGGTTTTCTGCATCTTTATAGTCTGTTCATTTATTTCATTATAAATACAACCCCCACAAATCCAAACCTCAGCTATACGAAGTTATCAATAGTGTATCATTTTGGTGGGGGAAGAAAAACAGAAAAAAACCTGAACACCAGTTTTCATTCTTTAGCTGTTCTCATTGCTTTTAGATAAGGTGCTAGTAAATGACACTCAAGAATAAGTAGCGCAGTTATGGCTTTTTTCAGACTGCTGGGTTGGTTCACTACAAACAGCTTCTGCTTTCTGCCATTGTGACCATTGCTCACTCTTTTATTTTGAATTTTCATTCTTTCCAGCTCTCTTCTACTCAACCAGTCCAAGATTTCCCCTACTCSCTGTGTTTCCAGGCCATATCCTTGCATTGGACAATACTTGTCTTGCTGCTTCAGCTTCTCCCTGCCTTCAGACCCATCCCTTCTGAACCCAACAATCCGCTTCTTCCTGGTTGTTCCTCCTGGTTTCCCCCTGTGCCTTCTCATCCTCCTGCAGGAAGGAGCGGCCACAGCACAGCTCTTGAGCCCTGGCAGGAGCCGAGCAGGTGTTGTACGCACCACAGGAGAGCCTATCCATGAATGCTGACTTGTGTGCTTAACGGAGCAACTCCATGGGGGAGCGCAATGCTTGCTGAGGGGACATCCATGGTATTCTCTTCTACCACTGTCTTTCGCCTGGAAAATGTAAGCGACATGAGCTATCAAGAAAACAATGGGAAGTTGTTTTGGGTATTTCTCCCAGTTACAAAATAATTTCCAGACACCTTTGAGTTTGTTATACTTGTATTGAATTTTTTTTATATCTTTGCMCAGTCTATTGTTTATTTACTGAACAAAAACGTTTCTATGGGGGAGGGGGAAACAGTAACAGACTTAACCTGCTAACCAGTGGGAAAAGGTTCACAACATATTCTCTAATGACCTGCAATCAGTGCGAGTTTTACATTACAGACCAGCATAACATTAAACTATATCACCATATGGCTGACAATGTCTGCTTTGGGTATCATTGGGCAACGTGAAATGAGTCAGAGGAGCACATCAGATACCCTGCAAACCGTTGTGCAGAAATTCAGGGCTTACAATTTCCTCTCCTGGGAAGAGAGAGTTTGGCTGAAGCTGTGCTAAATTATGGAAGAGAAAATCAAGTGCTATAATTGTGGGTGTTTATCACAGTTACAGTTTTTTCTATTYATAGAAATTTTATCTGAACAGGGTAAATCTGTGCCCGCAATATAAATGAGATCATCAGCAAACAAAATAAATGGAAGGGACATTCTTTATTGCTTTGTTTTATAACTCTTCTGTTTGAGGAACTACTCTATTTTACTTTTTTCTCATATTCCTTCATGTTRAAGAAAACACGATGTATAATACCTCTTCAATTAAAGCAATCTTTGTTTGAGGAAGAAAACAAAAAAACAAAAAACAAAACTTGACTGAGCAGTATCACCATAGCAGATTTGTAGAGCAAGTAGGGAAAGCACTGAAGGATGGTGTAACTCCTATTAATGTCTATGCTGTCAATAATAGATATCACTTTTTCTTGCTATAAGCACCTGTAATTTTTAAATATTTTGAATGCTGAGGCTTTGTCATTGAATGACAGAGTAGGTAAAGAAGCTTTGACCATAAGGAATCCCTACAGCTTGTTTAAATTTTTGTCATATTAAGGCAACAAAAGTTCTTCCCATCAAATCCCAACACCTTTGCATCACCTGAGCAGCCTTAACTTTTAAACAGCTRGACCTTTCCATCAGTATGTTCCCTGGTGAGGGAAGCTCTCAACTAGGACAGAGCTGGTGTATTAACCCATACTCAGCCAGCTGTATATTGATCCACAAATAAGTGATATATTAGAAGTAAGAATGTTTGGGAAAGAACTATGGCTAGAACGTGATATACTTAAGCTATATTTCACTTAAAGATGAGGTGAGAGTCAGTTGCCTGGGCATAGGTGTGTACTTGAGGCACCTCAGGGGATCTCACTGGTTCCCCACTGCTGCTTCAGAAGGGCATCATGTCCCATGGTTACTGGGTCTAGCTGTCAGGCTTGTGTCTCGGTGGGCACTAGTCACCTCTGCACCCAACTGACCTGTGTCTGTGGTCTCTTAAGAGCAGAGCATTGCCTTATTGTGTAGGCAGTGCCTATGCTGCTCCTGCTAGCTCCAGGGTTTATGGTGGCAGCAGCTTGTTCTGGGAATTGAGAAGCTGTAGCAAGAGCTGTTCATACTGTCAGAGCTCTTGATCTCTTTGGCAGGTCCTGTTGGCACCTGGTGGCAGAGATGAAAACAGAAGTTGACTTTAATCACTAGATGGCATTCTGGTGGAAGATGGGAGTCCTTGATTTCCTGAACCCTGCTTTTCAGACTGTTCATGCATTAAATTTGTGAAGAAAATAGGCTCCACTATCATTTGGGTATATCATTATCTTTGCTGAGGCCTGTTAAATTGACCACAATGTATGTGAAGGACAGCTTTATCTACTGGGTTTCAGTTATCTTTTATCTTTCCAAATAGACCACTGTCTATTTCCTCTCAGTCCATCACAAAAAAAATATCCAACAGTCTGTGCCTTAGGTTTAGGAGAGCAATCAAGGGATGAATGCACATCTGCCTCATCTCTGCCCCTTGACACCAAAGGAGCTGTTGTCTTGTCTGCTCTGCATTGATTCCCATTGGTGCTACTTTAACCTACGTTGACCCTCTGCTGTCAATGGGAAACTCTGGGGGGGGCGGGTTGTTGTTTTTTTTTTCACTGATACTAAACATACCCACAATGTTGTAGTCTATAACTTGTCTTAAAATAGCTCAAATCCTCAGTTGTGGGTTGGTCAGTCATAATTTCTTTTTTCAGCTTTTGTATTATCTAGTACAGTGCCTTGTTTTAAGAATATTAGAGGAAGAACTGATTAGTAGAAATTGTATTGTAAAATGGGGAAGACTTGCTGCTTACCCTAGTAGGGTATGAGCCTAAAACCCTTTTCTTTTTAACTTTAAAGAGAAAAGCCCTTCATACGGATAAGGAAAGTGTAACATATTCAATTTTCTTAGCTATAGAGTGTCCCTCACAGATTGAMCCATGTTGCTATGCTTTTGTCACAAATCATTGTCAGAATGGGAACATCGAACTGTGACATACAGCTCTATTCAAATCACACCCTGTTTTCCACCTCTGAGGGGTTTGCTCGTTATGGAGACATGTGAGTTATAAATAGGACAACATATAATGAGCCTCACTGCAAAGATATGCCAGAAAATAGTTTCTCTTTGGGGAGAAACTCTTTTCAGGAAGCTTTCCTGTTCTGGTGCTTCAGYATGTAATTCTGCTTTTCCTTGTCCTGGGACTAAATCAGGGCAATGGGACTTGACTCTTCAGAAAGTGCTCATTCTTTCCCCCAGTTTGTCACAGACCTTCATGCAGCTTTTCAGTTTGTTCATCTGCAGAATAAGGCATTTCTCTTAAACTGGATTATAATTTGAGAACCCGTCCAGAGCGAGGAGGAGATAACATTACCACACAGGACAAGGGCTGTCTGTGACAGTGTGAAATGTCTTTGAAGGCGCTTGAAGCTTCATCATGCCAGAAGCAGAGCAGAAAAGTCCAGCTGCAACTGGGACCCACTCTGAGTTAGCAGGGGAGAAGGGAGGGAAGGGAAAGGTTAGCCTGATGCCCCTGTGAGGATGGAGGCTGGTTAGTGCTCCRTGGTGTAGCACAAGTGCAATAGTTAGCTGGGATAGTAACAGCCATTGAACCCTGATATGAACTAGCTTCTCTGTGCACGTAGCCCACGCTAAGCTATGTGGCAGTCTTCACGCACAAGAATTTTGTGATTAGTTCGCTGAAAAGCTTTAATAGCTGATGTGTAGTGAAAAGGACACAGGAGACCTGCGTTCTGATCCTGACATTGCCACTGGCTTGCTGAGTGACTTTGAGCTTGTCACTTCATCTCTCTGTGACAGTCTCCCCCTCACTCTCCTTTCTTGATAGTTATGAATCTCTTCTCGGCAGGAAGGACTGACTCTTGCCACGTGTTGGTATCGTGTCAGTCATAACTCCTGTCTTACCTGTGGTCTCTCAGTGCTGCTATAATCTCCTAGTTAATATTCTTAATAAAACTACTCTTTAATGCAAATCTAGATCATTGTATTACTACCAGTAGATTATTTGCACAATTTTTTTCTGAGTTTCTCAAATTTTCTGTGTGATGCAGTAAATAGGAGCAGTGAAGTACTAAAAATACTCTGGATTGTCTGGAGATGTGAAGTAGGTAAACATAAGTCATGGAACAATAAAATCTTAATTTTTAATGCTTTTATTTTACTTGCTTTTGTGATGGATTTTATTCCTTCCCCTTAACGTTCTAGTGGCAGTTGGTTGTTACACATAGCCTCCATTAGGAGAACATACTTTGTTGCTATAGCAATTCTTTCTCACTCTGATATTTTATTGCACTTAGATGCTGCTGGCAAAAAAGAAAAAAACAAAAAAAAMMAAAAAAACAAAAACAAAAAAGCATGACTGACCTCCTTGCAAATGGTCAGCCTCCCTGAYCTCTTATTTCTGAGCAACTTTTAACCCTATCTCACAGCAATCTATATTCTGGTAAACACTTTGTGCTAGGCACTATCTAGAAAGGTTTATCATTGCTCTATAAGTGGCATACTGCACACAGCAGGACACACTGCAACACAGTGTCTAACATAGCAGATATAGATTACTGTTAAGATAAAGTCATCCTTTTTGATCTGAACATTTCACCAGCTTCCAGTCTGAAGTCTTGATATCACCCTGTCAACCAAAGGGATGTTATTAAGCAAGGAAAGAGTTATCAAAGGTTTCCTCAAAGTTCCTTTTAGAAGAGTTTCTACAAGAGCAAAGATATATATTTATTGGGGGTGAATGTAGGGCTCATCAAAAGTGCTAGACTAAAATCCCTGTAGACATAAGGCCTCTGTGAAGCATCAGATACTGAACAGAAGTTTCAAGTTTTTTCTACTCTGTCAAAGCCAGATGCCTAAATCTCCAACTAATTAGGCGAGAAAAAGTCATTTATTCTGGCTTCTGCTGACTGCAGGCTGGTGCTCTCTTTCCCACACAGGACACCAGCAACAGCAGCATGGGAGTAATCATTTGTACCGGTGCCAGTGCCACCTTCGCTCCGGGCTCTCACAGTCGTGTGCCTCAACCTGGGAAATGGAGAGAATTCGGCTCTGCAGGATGGAGCCTGGCTGTGCCTCYGCCTGGGGCACCAGGGGACAGCGAATTCTTGAGGACAGGTCCAACCCCAGGATTTCCAGTTTTGTTAAGGGCTGCCTGCTGCCTGTTCCGTAACTCTGCCGGGATGGAGGGGAGCCATCCAGAAGATGGTGGGGTGAAAGTCGGTGAACACAATGTGAGTCATGGGGAGTCTCGGCAAGAGTCAGGGGAAGGAGAGCCCGAGTGTCCCATGCGAGCATTGCATGCAGCCGCCCTGCCACTTGTTACTGGGTGCAGGACCACCAGCAGCATCCGGGGCCCAGCCTGTGCGAGCCTGCAGCTTTCCACCGGCATGCAGGCTCCTCCATGGGTCCTGTGGGGCTGCCCAGGTCTGCTGGTCCTCGTCTCGCTGCACAGCCGCTAGAAAGCGTTGCCATCCCCATGGCCAGGAGACCAAGCACAGTTCTCGCGGGTCTGATACAGGCCCCTGCCTCCATCTCTGGGCCTGCATCGCAGCTCATCAAGGAGACACAAATGAAAAAAGAGCTATTTCACAGTCCGCTGCCTGTGAGACTCTGTGCAGGCTGAGATGTGAGGGTGCAAGGGGGGGAAGGGAGAGAGCAAGGGCAGATGCTGGAGGATGGAGAGGCCTGGCAGGAGCCGGTTCGGGCATGGTTTGCTTCCAGACTTGCACCATGCTCCTCACTGCGCTCTTTGAACAGAGCCCCCGGTGCTGGTGCTAACACCTCCGCAGTGTGTGTCATCGCGCTCCTGCAACTGGACTGAGACCTCTTCATTCGTTACACAGAGAGAAGCATCAGGCAGTAAAACAAAACAAAACCCACCACTTCCAGCTTGGGTACGTTTGTATTGTGTGTCTGCATAAGACTGGTTGTCGTTATCCAGGTCCACTAAATCAAAAAGTTTGAGTTCCATTTTTAACCTGAGGTTATAATGGGCATTTTTATTTTATCAATGGATGTACATATCAGAGGGGAATTTACAATAATCCTAACTCTGTCTAGTTACTGTTTATACCACAGGTAGGTATAAACACTGCAGCATTATTGCAACAAAGCCCTTATTGTTTAGGTGCTTATAATTTTGGCAAATACTTGCAGGCTGAAATTTTGCATGCTTGGACTTAGTCCATAGGCAGAGCTTTTGGGAGCTGGAAGTAAAATGTATTCAACTATCTTTGAATTGTCTGAGCTTCAGTGCCATATATTCCCCCCAAAACACAGCGTGCTGCTGTTTAGCCTTGTAGTAACATAAAAATGAGTGAGCTGACTCAATTAAACTGTCTTGTTTTGTAAATCTTAGAAAGATTTACAAATAGAACTAAAAAAGATACAATTTTGAAATAAACTGCTTGCCATGCTAAAACAATGCATATTTGTTTTTCTGTTTGTTTTTTTTTCACATACACATGGTAGATGGAGYTGTTTAACACAACAATTTAAAATATCTGGGCTTTTGTGAGATCCTATAACTTGATTTCAAATTGCAAGAACTGTTGCTATTACCTAGCTAGCAGCCACACAACTCCTAAGGAGACTCTTTCCCCAAGAAAACAAGTTTCTTTGTTGTTGGGTTCCCTCTTGTAGGATCTTCTTCTCCCAGCATGCTTGTCTGGTGCTTACAGTTCAGCAGAGGCTAGTAGTTAAAGCCTGGAGGCTAGCGTTTTTAACTAAGCTGCAGCTTGCTCAGTCTCTTCCAGCTGGTAAGCAATTTGAACTCCAGTTACATTTTCTTTTTATTATTCTTAAGGGTTGATCACTGTCTCACATCAATCGAGCCTTAATGAAGCCAGGAAGCCAGCTGTGAAGAGTGATGGGAGGAGAGGGTGGTCCTTCTGTTCACGAGCACGTGGGCTAAAGAGAGAGCGGGTCCTGGAGCAGAGGTCTACTCCCACGTACTGCTGYGGTTGGCTTTCATGAATATTTCTGCTTGCACAGTGTGGTGCCCCTTGAGTGTTATCCACTTCTTCATGTGAAGTAAGTAAATACAATTACTCGCACTTTACAGATAGGGACTGCTGCTTGACCAAGATTAAAGGTGAGGGAGGAGTGTGAAGAAGCAGGGTTGAGATTTCTTCAAAGAATTGCTGTGACTTTTTGCATGTAACTTCTACCTGAAATCTGTAGGGGGGAAAAAAAAAAACCCTCAGATGATAGCTTTATTAAATAAAAAACAGAAGGACTGTCTACTATAATCTGTGCTGTATAAGAATCACTAGAGCTGGGTTTCTCTGAGGAGCTGTAAACAAAATGGAAGCATAAACTTTTAAATTCAGGCTTTGATTTCCACATTTATTTACATACTGCTTTCAAACTGCCAGAAACTTTCTTGCCATGAAATTTCTATGGGTGATTTCACCAAAAAAATACGCCAGCATTGTCTTTATAGATTTGTGAAACCAAAAGCTCTTCTGTTTTCATCTCTTTTAATCCTTGTCCAGCAGGACAATTTTTTTTAATGTGCAGTCTCATCAAAAACAGTGTAGCAGCATTTATGGGGCTGATTGCAGAATTTTTCACAATAATGAATATGATCAATCAAAATCCAAAGAAGTGATGATAATTTCAGAATTCAAGACATGGTATCTGTAGTTAATACCTGCCCCAGAGGCTGGGCTGCACAGCTTAGTGATGTAAATATCTTCATAACTGTTAGAAAATGCATTTTTTGATGGGGTTATGTTGTTTTCAGTAAATATGTCCAAAATTAAGAACATTGACCTAAGCAGTTCTCACAAATCTTACCTTGGCCAAATGTTAACAAGGCTAGTCCTTCCACCTAAAACTGGGTCTCTGACCGGTATTGTGAATGCAGTTGCTGAACCTGTGCTACAAGGCATTTCAGTGGTGCGCCCATCGCTGGTGGGAACACACCCTCAGTACACGGTGATGCTGCCTTCAGTCAGGCAGAGTAATGCCGCTGCGTCCACAGCTGCAATTGCCTGCTCTGCCAAGAGCCGCCCACGTTGATTTCGGACAAATGACCTGATCTCTCTCTGCTGTAGTTTCCCACTTGTGAAATGTACAATAATAATTACCTAGCTCCAAATATGTTAACATCTCTGATAYTCCAGTGAGGATCACATACAGAGCTCAGCTACGTTTGGTATCATGCCGTCTAACTGGGATTATTCACCTCTACATTCAGAGCGGTGTGAACCTTTTTAACACATACCTGTCTCAGGATATTTCCATTTTCATTCAGTGTCAAGTGCAAAGATTTGCTAACAGTTAGGGATGTTATCCCACAGGCAAGTCCTCTTGGCTTCTTTCACTCCGAGAGAAAGTACTGTCCAAGGAAACTGGATGCTTGCAGTCTGTCATCAGCTGTGCTGCAGGAGGGGACGAAATGGGGTCCAGTGACTTTTGTATGTAAAGTACAGCTAAGATGAAGTTTGCCATCAGTTGGCTAAAAAGGACACGTAACAGGGTTCGAGGGAGCAATATAGCTCGCCATAAGCATTAAGACAAAGCTCCTTAATAAATGCCATGCCACGGCTGCAAAACAGCAAAAACTTCAGCTCAACCGTCAATGGGTTTCATGCTAGATTATGCAGAGGTGATAAACTGATCTTAATGCCAAAGTAATTAATAATGAAGTATTTTTAATATGACAGCTAACACTGATCTATGACAACTGCTGTAGCACTAACAGCTGAGCAGCTATATTATTACGTCTTTTCCTGTGTAATCTTTTCAGTGTGAAATGTCTTTAATTTTTGTTTGCTAGAACTGTGAAGGGGCAAGAGAGTCAGAAGATATAAAATATCCGCTAGTTTACAGAAGGCACCGTTCCATTTATATATAGTAATGCAATATGAACAATGGCGTATTATCAATTGCTTGAAGTAACTTATATGCTGCACTTTTTTGTGCTCTATTTTAGAAACAACAACTACATATCTCCAAACCCTAGTGTATCCTTTGTAGGAAAAGCAAGAAAAAATAACAGAAAGTGTTTCTTGTTATAGCATAGAACAGCCTGGTCTAACAGATATGTTGAGAGTGCTTTGAAATGATGCTTACATAATATGAGGCTATGTTTACATCTTAGAGCACACAAAATGCAAACCAGTTCAGTCCTATCAAAAAATCTGTCTCTCTTCTGAAGAAACTATTTTAGCTGAATATTTAGAAAGTAGCTCCTTAAAACCACATTTGTATTTTTAAGTCTTGTGAAGCAGCACAGGCAAGTGGAAGATAGTTTCAGGTGCAGAAAGGATATGTTAAATTAAACTTGGTCCACTGCACTTAAATAATTATTCATTAAACTTTCAAGCACATCAGCACGACAAAATATAGTGAACATCATGCAGTAACGTGCAGTAATACAGTTACTCCAGCCTACTTTCTACTCATGTTGTTGGGGATTTGTTTGTATCACATGTGCACATTACAAACCATCATTGTGCAACAGAACATATATATGTGTCTATCTGCTACTGCATACCCCAGGAACACCTTTTATGTACCTGATGCTGTAGCAACATAGAATCCAAACAGATTACGTTTCTCAGTTCAAACATTTTTCTTATTTTCTGGGGATTTGGAGCACAGTTTGTCTTGCTTTAATTTTTATGAGAGCTTTGGGGCTTTTCTCTTGCTTAGCATATTGCAGCGTAGCAAGACTTCGTTCATGATCATATGCAATGTGTTTTTAGAGGAAAACAGTGCAGAAAGACAAAGCACTGTTTTATTAGGGCCCCCTTTTTTGCAGACGCAGCACATAAAGTGGGTTCCCCTGATTCTGCTCTCAAGGGTTCAGGCCAGTCTCTGTTCTATGGGAGCTGCAAAAACTGATTTCTAGGAAATCTGTGATCTGGCTTCCTCAGGGTTATGAATTATTCACCTGGGTAGTCATTACTTTGCAAAGCATAAAAAACAGGTGCTGCGGTCTTGCATTTCCCATCTTCACCAAATAGAAGAGACTGGGAGCCCAGTTTGATTCTGAGTAGCTGAAAAAAGTTCCAGYATATGAGAATTTTAGAGCCACTGATACAGGATTTGCCTCCCCATTTCCTGCAGTTTATCTAAGACAGATGCCTGATCCCTAAATATTTTTTAAAGCAAAATGGCCTCCTCCATTCAGGCCTCCTGGAAATCCCCTTTTCCAGTGTTACTCAGGTGCCTAATCATTATTATCTTCTCTAGCTCTTGGCCTAAAGAATTTGTGAAAGGTGGAATATCCCAAAGCCCATGGGGAAGGCCAAGCAAATGGGGCTAGTCTTCCCTTTAAACATTTCCATAGCATGAGATTGAGATGAACAGAAGAGTCAGTTCAGAATGTATTTTATTTCTGTTGTGAACTTGTCTTCCATAATAACCTTTTGAGAGTTTCTTGTTCTAAACAAGTTCCTCAGTCCTACAAATATATCTTCAAATATAGATGATAAAATCCAGAAGCAATACTAACAGTATTCAAATTGCTGAAGGCAAAAATAGGAGTGAGAGGAGTGAGAAAGAAAATTGAGAGACGTTGGAGAGATGCCTGTGAAAATGTAGTTGGTCTGTAGCTGGGCCATGTATTGGAAAATATGTGGCTTGAGCAATCAGTATTCTACTTCAGGGGATGAAATGAAACTTTTGCTCTGAAACTAATGTGTGAAATTGTTTCCTTATGCCAAATCCCACTTAGCATGTAAATTCAAAAAAGAGAAAAACTTAGATCTGCTTGCAGTGGTTTTACTAGACTCTTTCTATGGTCACCCCTAGTTGCTGCCACCAACAGAGAATCATGGTTGTGTTTCTGCTGGCCCTTTCATTAGAGATTTTGGTCATACATGCAGTGGTCATCTGTTTTCTGGTGCTGAAGGCAAGAGGTGGAATCTGGCCTTGCATTCACACAAGTGAACTCCCTTCAGCCCTCCCTGGCCACAGACAGGGACTTCCCTTACCTCAGTCTGCCAGGGCGTCAGCTGGGAGAAAGCAAGCTACCACAGGCCAAAATGGCCAGGGAATGAGCTAACCTTTAAGCACTAGGGCATTTGCTAACCAGTGTTTGAACTCTGGCCCTGGCCAGTTTGTTTTATTAGCCTGAATTTCACCTGCCAGCCTCCTGCAAGCAACGCTGGTGTCTCTCATCATGCCTCTGTGGTCTGAAGAGCAGAAGAGACAAAAGGGTTGTAGCTTAGCCCCGTTGTCCACATGTTTGGTGAGATGCCAATGACAAAAAGGACAGGCAGAAATGACTGGGTGAGGCCAGCTCTCCAAGGGCAGCCAGATGGCTCAGGACCCTTCACTAACCCAGTGGCTGCCTACATGGGCTGTGATGTTCCTGCAAGCCCTTTCAGCTTGAGTTACTTAACGCAACCCAAAGGCTGCTTTCAGTTGGGCCGATGGCTGGTTTCATCCACCTTGACAAAGGCGGGCAGAGGAGGAAGGTGTCTTTGTACCGCCTTATCTCTCTAAGTCCTCTGCTGACTGCAAAACAGGTGGACTCCAGGGTTTTTTGGTTTTTTTTGGGGGGTGG
>NW_020450916.1:1344732-1593012 GCF_003343035.1 Apteryx rowi | reverse complement strand
GTTGTTTTTTTTAGAGAAGTCAAATTTCCAGAGGAGTTAAATTTTCAAACAAAGCAACTGGCTTTGGCTTCCATAGTTTTCAGGCACTGCCTTGAGATAACAAAGGCTTTACTTCAGTGAGAAGTTAGTGATTGCTGTGGTTGGGCTGGAGGTGATCAGTGCTTATGAATATCAGGACCAAGGTGCTTCAGATATGATGCCAAAAAGTTGAGACAACTGAGACAAGAGGCTAATTCTTGAAGTCTGGGTCTAATTGATTTTCATGAAAGCAGAGCTTATTGCGGAGGTGGTATATACTAGACATACTCTTGATAATTCTTTTAAATGTGACCGTAGCTTTTTATTATTCTGTAAGTTTCTGTACCTGGCACTACCTCTTTGTTTTATGCTACAAATGTGTGTCTGAGAAAATGTTTCTTGTCTTGATAATTCTCATAACTGCATGATGCATACAGAGATGGAAACCGGCTTTAAGAAGACTAACTTTCCAGTACCATATAAAACAAATTCTGTCTGTAGTTACATCCTTGGTGTCCCTTGGTGTCTGCAATTCTGTCATATTTCTGTGAAAGCCAGTTTTGCAATAGTGGACAGTGGTGACAGGTAGGGCTCCTGTCCTCGTAACTGATGCCCAGTGTGACCAACTGGAAACAATATACGATATTCAGTGCTGAGATGGGCTCTTGCTGAGCTCACTGCAAATTGCAAGAACTTGAGCAGAAACTCACCAGGATCACTTAGCAGCTTGCTGGTTTGCAGTTTGGGTGGGTTTTTTGCTTAAAAACAAAAGAAAAAACACGGGAATCCCAACAATAACAGTTTTGCTAGATTCAGCAACTTTGCCAGTGTGATGAGCCTAATTAAATTTAACAGAGCATTTTAATTACGTTGTAGTCTTTCTCTCTAATGGATTGCCCTTTCAACCTACCCTAAATGAAGCCATGTGGTGCATTTTGGAGAGTGCTTGGCGCTGGCCTGCAGACAGCTGAGCACATCTATCACACAGGTGTTTGAACCACTACCTGTGAGCCGGCGAAGGGGGAGAGCACTACTGCCCGCTGCTCTTGACCTTGTACCGGTAAGTCATACGCTGAGCTCAGCAGAAAGCTAGAGCTTCCCTTTTCCATTACTGCGCTCTCTGGGGAGGAGCTGCTTCGGACTTCAAGAGGCACAGGTTGAGTCACCTCGCTTGCAAGTCCTCTCTTTAACGTTGGCTTTGTGAAAGGTTTTTGTTCACATCTGTGAACGGTTTGCTCAGCAAACGATGGAGGTGTACACGCCGGGCCCTCTGTGCTCCGGGTTTTTCATGCTGACAGTCATAACGTGTCGCTGTGGCTCAACTGTTTTTTAAGCAGTGTGTGAGCACCACAGAGCCCAGAAGCCTTTCAACCAGAGATGTCGTACAGACTTTGAACTGAATGCGTTCACACTCATGTCAGAGTTACACATGTGAGAATGAATTTAGCCGAACAACATGACCGTGATAATAGTGTATTTATTCCACCTCACAAGCAAGCAAGCAAATTAATAYTTAAAGTATCTATGGCTTCCACCAAACCAATGATGAACCTGACATCCTGGGATGCACTGCGGCTTGTTCATCCACAAGACTGCTTTCTGTCCTTTCTTTTTTTTTTTGCCTATAGCTTGGCACGTGTCCTTAAATCAGGCTGACTCTTGTGACCAATGAAGAGTTTCAGATGCTTTCTGGCATGAGGTGTCATGCACTGGAGCTGTGCAAAATAGGTCCTGCTACAGTAATTTGACAGCTGCAGTGAATCTTGCTGTCAGTTTGCTGGGATGCGTGCAGTGTCCGGGTGTAGGCCTCGGCACGGAGATGTGCCCCACTTGCACTCGATAATCCTGTTGCTGGGTCTGCAGTGCTGGTGGGTGGAAGCCATCAATGCCGTTCATGGTTATTTTGCTTCCTGGCAACCTCGTGGGTTAATGTGAGGTTTCTGAGGACAGATTTTTTTTCCTTCTGAGTAAGCTAAGAGATAGCTCAGGGATCTGTCTCTCCTTCACCTAATCTTAACACCAAGTGAAGGTGAAAAGGCCCTGTGGACTATCTTGCTCCCATACTCTGCTTTCAGCCTATGTGTGGAACTTCCTTTTCTGGTGACTAGATAAGGAGCAAATGGTTTGAAATGGTTTCTCACATCTGTCTTTCACTCAGCCTTCTCTTGATGTGCTGAGAGGGGGGAAGAGGACCCGGCCACAGGTCTTAACCGGCAGGTGGAAAGCCTGGCTGATAACTGCAGCCACCTGAGCCAGGGGAGGCTGTAGCCCTTYCCCAAGGAGGAGGGGATTAAACAGGTAAAGAGCAGTGCAGGGCCATAACGGACCTAATCCCCTTCATTAAATAAAGTAGCAGTAGAAGTAAAGGCACTGCTGTTTGCTGCAGGCATCACCGCCTGCCTGCTGCCCCCCAGAAGCCCCCCAGTGCTGCCTTTCGGCTCCCTGGGGAGGGCAGGAGGCAGACCCCAGGGCCAAAGCCCTCCCCAGCTTCTCCTTCCTGAAAACCAGCCTTTCCTGATGCCTGCAGCTCGTTGCGCCTCTGAAGTGGGTACAAAGTCATGACTAGCTCTCCTTTTACTAAAATGCAGAGCAGGACTTTAGTACCCTGGGATCTGGTATCTGCCAATTTGCTTTGCTGACTGCAAACCCCCTGCGTTGCCGCTGCTTCTGCTACCGTGTGAATTATTGTGATTTGTAAGTGCGCTTTCAAAACGCGGTTTCTTTCGTTACGTTTTGTCCCAAGATGCTAATTTACAGTGAAAAGATTTAATTGTGTGTCTGGAGACTGTGAACTTGCTCTAACAAAAGCGCATAGCTATATCACCCATCCTAATGGTCCAATTTTAAGGAATTCAGACTTGTGCAAGTACAGTGGTATTTCACTAGTGTTTCTTCATGCTTTATCTGTCCTATTACTTTTGTTTTGTATCTGTGCCGGGTTATCGTGCCATAARCCACGTGAGGAAAGTGTGGTCTCCTTAAAGAGCATGAAGTGTCTGCATCCGACTAGAATGACAAAACAAGGCCAAACCTGCAGCCTTTCTGTGAACGGATTGTTATAAATACCAGCTCGTTAGGAATCGGTGATGAGCACAGATG
This sequence comes from Apteryx rowi, assembly GCF_003343035.1. Taxonomy (NCBI): domain Eukaryota; kingdom Metazoa; phylum Chordata; class Aves; order Apterygiformes; family Apterygidae; genus Apteryx; species Apteryx rowi. Next base: position 1,589,895 of record NW_020450916.1, on the reverse strand, counting down.
GGAGGGGACAGGGAGGAGATAGGAGGACACATATGGACGCTGGACAGCGATGCACAGAGGTTTCCCTGGCAGCAGGCCAGGACGCGGGGCCCTTTCCTCCCTGCTTTCCTTGCTCGTCTATGGCTTTGAGGTCTTGTTTCTGCCCCAATTTACTGTCTGCCCCACTGTGCCGAGGCAGCTGTGTGGGGAGGAGGGCTGTCCTGGGAACCGTACCAGGATTCTGGGTGAAGAAAGCATTTAAGAAGCTGATGCTTTGATTTTTTGGTTTTGTTTTTTCCCGAGTCCGTGGTGCCTTGCTGGCCTGACTGCAGGGTTCGGCACTAAAACCACTGCAGTGGCACGGCTGAAGGAATCATAAAAACCGGAGGGTGTGTTGGGGGGGAGAACAGGGATGTCTTAAATTGTCTCTGCTGCCAGGGAAAAGGCAGAGTCACGCTGCACGGTGAATGACTTATCAAGGCAGAAGTAATATATTGAGTTGAGACTTGCTGCAATAGCGGAAGATGTATTTTTTGCGAGGAAACAGCCCAGATAGGCACTTTAATAGAACTGCAGTGTAGTATATGTACTACAGTTAAATATTATGCTGTTTACAGCACAGAAGGGTTGAGTACAATAACATTATTGCCTCACATAAACCAACAGCAGAACTTCAGGAGTCAGACTGAACACAAAGATGTTGTTGCACAGTAGCTCACAAGTACTTAAATTTTCCTCTGTGAACAAATAACTCTTTTCCTTAAAGAAATGAAGAAAGCTGGTATTATTTGAGATTTGCGTAATTTAATATTAAGGTATGTATCTTGCGGAGTAAGGGTTTAAAGGAAAAGTTAATGTTAGCTCCCACTGGCCTTTTTGTACTACTATTTTGACTTCCTTTGTTCAAAAATAACTTTTAAAAAATCAGTAATTGGCAGATAGAACTGTGCTTAAATAGCTGTAAGTGCAGACTTTTTAAAATAAATGCTGCCCTCAGCCAAAAGAAAATCTCTTTCTGTCCTTCCCCTAAATCCTATTTTTAGGTTGTTACACAATTTGCAAACTTTCTTCAGTAAGATAGTAAGACAAAATGGTACAGTAAATTCAGCCTTAAATTATATTGAGAAGAGGATTTCTTTGGAAAAGTTTATTTTTATTGTGGCATGTCTCAATTAAAGGTTGAAGCAAAATACAGGGTGAAATTTGAATCTAAATTCCATTGAAGGTAAAGGGTGACATTCAGCTCCAAAGTCCTATATCCAAAACACAGCACTGTAAGTTGATTTTGTGCAATAAGGCATTTGCATGTGCATTACCTTGGTTGCCAGTTGCCTGATCTTCAAGCCTAGTTTATACAACAAAGGCTCATCAGTACAGCTTTTCCAGCAAACCCTCCCACAGGACACAAAGGCTATAGCAATACAGAAGTCCTTTCACTGGGAAAACTTGGAAAAGCTGTTGTAAAAATAAATGTCACGCTCAAGTAATATCTTTATGGGGGTTTTTTTGGGGGGGGGGTTGTTTTGGGGGKTTTTTTTGGTAATGTAAACCCTGATCTCAAAGTTGATGCATATATGTGCAGCTAATAGCTAGTTCTGCAAGCGCACTCTTCCATCTGGCAGCTCTCTGTGAAAGAAAAAGCCCTAGGCTGATGATCGAGTGTTGCCTACTAAGCCCAAGCTTCAGCTCGGCAGGTCGCGCGGCTGTGGGTGAGCCAGAGGTGGATGTGAGGCACACCCGGGATYGTAGCTGCTGGCTTCACCCCCAAAATTTCCTCCTTCCCAGGAAAGCTGCTGCCACGTGAGCCTGGTTTGCTTCTGTTTCTAGAGGTCTACTAGTTTTTTATGTCCTGAGCTAAAGGGCGCTGTCGTATCAGTTCAGGGTTTTTATAATTTGGGTGGAGGCATAAGTGAGATAGGCTTACTGTGAACCTAGGCTTGTTTCTTTTCCATCCAGTCTGATCTCTGCTAGCTAGCCAAGCAGCTACCTGCTGCTGCTTGTAGTTGGTTCACGCTGCGATGATTGTTGGCTTAGCAGGATGCACGTTAAGTAGCACTAAAAWTAAATAGGAAATCGGGCTTTCTCGCCTTGTTTTGGGGCTTTTTTTTTTTTCTTTTCATCCTTTGAATGAAAGAAATTTTTAAGTTCTTAGAATTGTTAAAACAGAAACAACCCCCCAAAGCCCCTAAATTGCAAATACCTTGGGAAGGCAGCACTACGCGGGGAGGAGAGGCCCTTCGCCGGGGGCAGCTCCCAGGCAAGGCGTTACGTGTGACGCTCCCGCGAGGGAAGAGCTCGCAAAGCAGCGCTGCTTGCAGACGCGCCACCCGTTCGTGGGGCGACGAGTCGGCTTGAAACGTGGCATAAGCACTTTCAGAAATAACATCTTCTGACTGAGGCGCCCCAGAGTCTAGGGTAGGGYTAACAGAGAATTTAATTCTAAGTGACCCATTTGTGGGAGACAAATGAGACCATCCTAACTCCCTCTTCTTTCCCCCCAAATGTTGTAGCTGTATAGCAGTCATGCCAGACTGAATGTTGACAGTCTTTAACATAATTTGTCTGTGCTAAAATTAATACTGTACTTATGTACTATATTTATATCTATCTGTCCCCTTTCATGTCAAATAAGTTCTGGTGTGTGGGATGCATAACAAGATTGACTAAAAAAAAATAAGTTTTAACCCTGTGAGAACTAGTGCTTCCTGCAGGTAGAGAAAGTAGAGGTTATTTTGATACCAACCTGTAATGATATGTTTTACTTCTTGCCTAGATTTTTATATGGTTGCCTTATTATAAAACGGTAATGTGAAAGTTACAGAAAAAAATAGTGAGGTTTGTATGCAGTGCAGCAATGCAAACTAGGAATATTCTGAGGGCTGTCTATAGCTTTCTTTAAGAAGCAGCTCTGGAAATAAGTTTGCCTGTAATTATAAATCCTCTAAGAAAACTGTGACCTGAAAAAACAAAAAAATATTTTTAAAAGTAGAAATATGCTTCTGTTATAAATACTTAATAAACCCAGGGGAAAAAAAMCCCTGCTGAATCTGTTTGATACCTGTTGGCAATTGTTTGCTAATTGGTATATAGGGAAGAACAAGGAAAGATTTCAAGAGGACACAGGGTAACGAATTCAGGTCCACCTTTTTAAGCACCAGTAGTCAAAGGCAGCTGTAGCACGTCCCTAGTCRAGAAGGTATCTTGGGTTCAGGGAGGGGGCACGGGCTGTGGTTGGAGTGATTGTCGCACACCGGAGACGGGATCCTGGCTCGGGAGGAGGATTACTGGGCACTGTGAGCACTCTGCTTAGCTGCAGCATCACTACTCGCACTAGACCTTGCTGGAGGGGAGGGGAAGAGGAGGCTTGGAGTCCTGTTGGGGTTAAAATCTGGGAGGCTTCCTGCCTGTCCTGGGGAGGTAGGAGCTAGCCTAAGACTGCTTTCCCAGGTGGGATGAGTTAGGGTGTAGAGGTGCCTCTTTATTTCTGTCTCTGTTGGCTGACAGGGAAGTCGGCTTCCTGGTGCACAGGTCTCTGGTGAGATGAGTTGGTGTTGTCCTAACTGCTCCCACTGAAGTTGGTTGTCTGGTCACCATTTCAGAGGATGAGACAAATGGTAAGCACCTCTGAAAGTCTTCACTATATATAAGTATAATATACATGCATGTATTAATGTTATTGTCAAAGATTCATCTTTAGCTTTGTGCATGTAAGGCAAAGGGCAGCAAAAACGGTGAGCAGAAGAGGGTCAAGACTAACCATTCAACATCTCAGGATCCCTCTCTGCAAGTTCAAACATGCAAGCACCCGCACTTGAGTGACTGTCTGTTTTTACTTTCTCGAGACCAAATTCTGACTAAAAGAGTCTTTCTAAACCTAAAACAAAACTCTGTCTCATTTGCCTGCCTTCGCAAGTGGAGAGCRCTTCAGGAGAGATGCTCAGCAGCTGTAAATAATCTTGGCTCTGACATCAAGACAGCTACAACAATTGACATCAGCTGAGGACATGTCTATAGTATAACCCATAGGTATTGCAGCATGATTTACAAATGCTCTTGGCAACATAAACCCCATATGTTTTATAGCAACTGAGAAGGAATGGAAACTCTGAAAACAAGTGGAGGCATATTTAGTAGCATTTTTATATGGTTGAAATTGCCCAGTTAAAGGTTTTAAGAAATAGATTTGCTGTGATACGCAGCACCAAATAGTTCAAGCACATAATACCCCAAGCACTCCATTCATCTCAATCTATCATGTTAACTTGGCTAATTTGACACTGTTTCCTGTCAACTTGCTCTCAGACAATTCGACATTGTCTGCTAATCTCCACAGCGTGCAAGCCTGTGGGAAGGGCTCTAAAGGGAAGGAGCTGCCTGTACTATGAATTGGGGGAAGTGGGGGAAAAAAGAACAKGTCTCATTCACATTAGTATTACCCATAATTCACTTAATTTTTGAAGTAGCAGTACTGAAATACTGTTGTTCCCATGGTGTGAGTAAATGGCAGCAAATTTCAACTAAATATGGCTTGAAGGAAGGGTGATTCTCCAATGTCTCATTGTTGAAGTGCTGAAATATGAGTGAGAGGCAGCAAGGACACAGCGAATGCTTCTCCTAGAGAGGTAGGATGCTGTTTAAAGGTCCTGCAACCATCTGAAACCTCCCTCCGTGCAGTTCTTTCCTTGCTGAGCGTAAAAAAAGGCAACTGAATGGATGCTCCTGCGAGTCTCTTGCGAAACACAGCAGCAATTTAAGTATTTCCAAGTGTCAGAAGTTCAGATCTGATATGGAGACCGTGTTATTGCAAAAGCCATTAGGGGGACAGTAATAGTAGTATCCCCAGGAAAACACTAATTGCCCAAACTGCAAAAATAGTTTCATTTACCAGGCTCACCTCAAGTATAATGGTAAGTAAGAGAGATGGGTTACTGCACTGTCTACAGCTGTAGTTTTTCATAATTTGGCTAAGAGGTAGTGGGGCCGCTGGCCAGGCCTGGACTGGGCAGAACAGGGAGGCAGTAAGGGGAAAACAAGAGAATATAGAGAGGTGTCACCATAGCTGGTGGTACTGCAGTGGTCCAGTGGCCACAGGTCAAAGTACAGATGGTGTTGAAGAGGTAAGGTCACCTCTTCAGCGCAGCCAAGGCTGCATCTTTTTGGTCTGAGCTGGAGATGCTTTTGCCATGAGGGCAGTCCCTGACAACATGACAGGAGAGAAGAGAAAAGAAGCTGAAATTAAGTTGTAACTTTGCTGTAGATCTGATAAGTATTTAAGGATGGAGAGAGATGTAAGGAGAGGAAGTCTCTTTAAGTAGGCTAGCTGATCTAATTCAGATATTTTCATCATTAAACATTCATAAAGACAGCTGAAGAGCCAAAGGTGATTATTTGCCTATTATTAGCTTGTTGTTGCTGAGCTTTTCTTAATTGATACTGTATTGACTCTTCCTTTATTAAACATTTCTAGTTTTTTGCAGAATTAGCACTTGCAAGTATTGCCTATAAAATGTACTCTGGAAAATTTCTCCTTTTTCCAGAATTCTAAGTACACAGCAGTGTCAATTTAGTTTTGAAAGTTTAAGAAAAGTACCGAACTTGGAGTGTGCTGCAGCCATTGCCTCCTCCTGGCAGAAACTGATGCTCTCACAAGACTCTTGTTGTTATGGTCTATCTGCTTCAAAATACAGTCTTTCTAAATCATGCAATACACAGGAGCGTCTGCTCAGTATATAAAAATACATAGGCATACAGGTGAAATTAAATACCCTGACAAAAGCTAGGGTTGTAGCATCCAGATCTTTTCTTTGAAGGATGTCTTTGTAGAGGCAAAGTTTGTGATACCTTTTCGTCCTGAAACTTCAATTGTTAATGTGCACAAATAATGGAGCTGGGCTTAAAAAAAAAAAAGCCAAACCCTGGTTTTAATTATAAAAGAGATGGTATTTCATGGCTGGGTGCARCCTCTGAGCAGAGAAGTGAAAGAAGCCAGGGAAAGATCAGTAGCACTGAAGTAATAATTCTTTAGGCATATGTCACTGTAAGAAATCCCACTCCGCACTGAGCGTATGTGAGGAAGCTGTGTGATGCCCTGGATTTATATTGCCTGAAATAATAGAACAAATAGGATTTTTGTCATAAACAGCACGTACCTTGTACTTGGTGTTTTCATATTGGCTTGCTCACAATTTAACTTGTCAAAAGCAGAGGTCTGCTGCCACTTCCACACTTTCTAGCTTGAAGGTCAGAGAAAAGGGTCAAGGCACCACAGCCCATGTTTTAGGGCAGGCTCTGTCCCCGCTGCTGCTCTCTGGGGAGTGCTGGCAATGTCAGCGAGGAAAGCGTAACAAGTACCTGGAGCACAGCAGACCCGCGCCTTGGCAGATATTAGGCTGAGTTAGCTGGCTGGGAGGTTCATTTACAGCGCCTGGAGCGAGGGGCAGTGTCAAGCAATTCAAAGGAGGCTCTGTGGAACATATTTTCAGTCTGTAAAACTAGTCTCTCTGCTAACATAGTTGAAGTATAAGGTTTCCAAATAAACATCTTCTGGGTTATAGGTGAACAATTATTTGCATGTGCTCACAGTGGAGAGGTTACACATGATCATGTATAAAAAATAGCAACAAATTTCCAGAAGTAAGTTGTAATTTTAGGTGTTCTCTATTGTAAATGTGTCTACTATTTTCACCTGCCTTTAAAGACAGCATATATGTTATGATAAAAAGAGACCAAATTAGGGTTGTATTGATAGAGTCAATTCTGGCATTTCCTTGCTTCTGAGGCCTTGCCTGCGTGCGGGCTTTGGGCTCCCCTTGCCAAGGTTTCAGAGGCATCTAAAAACCCAAACCAGCATAATATGTCTTGTGGGACTGCTCTGTGTCCTGTAGGGTTCACCAGGGTGGAAGAGCTACAGCAGAAAACTGTTCTCTGAGCTACCAAAGTAGAAGGCACCTGTGGTGGGATGTTGTAGATGTCAGCCAGCCACTGGATCAAGACAAAGCATCGATTTCACTCTTCCTCTGTTGCCAGAAAGCACCGGTGCGTGCTGCGAGTTCAGGATCCTGCCGCCCTCTGCAGTCGTAGCCCTTCCAGGTCTCAGCTACCTGCTTATCCTTATTCTTTCTCCAGCTGCAGTAGGCTTCTGGTTAAGTCCCTGCCTTCACTACCCAAGCAGCTGGCACCTGTTTCTAACCTCCTGCAGCCTGTCTGGGCATTGCTGAGAGAGCAGGCAGGGTTTCCTCCCTGCTCTAAACTGCATCTGCTGCCACCTCCTGCAGCCAGGAGCAGTGTCCGCAACGTGCCCAGCCCCGCTGCCCTGGAGGCAGTCATCCTAACCCAAGGCCTACCCCTTTCTCAGTGGAAGACTGAGATTCACTTTGTTTTCTTTCATGTGGGCAACATGTTTTCTGTAAGCTCATACCAAGAAATGGGTGTGTGATTCCTACTGAAATTTTCCAAAAAATTCAGAGTAATCCAGAAGAACCAATATTATTCCTCCATGCTACTAGACAATCTAGCTGGACCTAACTTGAATGCTATCTCCTATCACCTCTCAACATTTTCAGCCAGGTTTCTCTCTGAGATCTAAGTCAAACTTCTGAAAGATAAGCCTAGAGCAGAGAGTGAGCAGTATCTAGTTTTGAAGCAAAACAAGCAACAGGAGCTACATATTTTGGTTAATGGCCTAGGTGAAAAAGAAACAAGGCAAAAGAAGAGTTAAAAAATGGGGATAGATGCGTAGCATTTCTCAAGGGTCAGTAGATAATTGGTGAGTTTGGATTTTTATTTTTTTTCTTTTTAGATGTCATCTGGCAATTTCTTTGTCATTACAACATATAAAAGAATCATACTTTCTCATTTTATACCAGAAATAAAGCTAATATATATATGGAAACCTGCCTTAAAGGCATATTTTGAATAAAGAACTTTTCTCTTAATGCCAAATTAAATCTTTTGCAGAAAGGACTTCTTCACAGAATGTGTTTTTTCTCAGTAATTCATGTCTGTCAGCAGCAAATTTTGGCAGCTGTTATCTAATAAGAAAATTTTATCTGTTGATGTTCTATTTTGAGGCTTATTAATTTTAAAAATGTAGAAGGGGAAGATAGCAGGGAGTCCTTTCCTCTAAGACACGCATACACGCAGCCAAATTGAAGGCGAGGAGTTCACGTGAATTGCCTCTGTTATCCAAATGCCACTTTTTAGGCTATTACACTTTTGCAAATATTGCAGAGGAGGAACAGATGTAGGAAAGGTGAGATAGAGAGAATGCCAAATAAGGGAAAATATGCCTGAGCTCTGCAGTTACTGTATATCGGGAAAAGGGACGTATGTGGTTGGGGTGTGAGGAGTTAGTCTTGCAGCAAGGGAGCACCAGGGAGCAGGGAGGAAAGGCTGCCACAAGGGAGGACAGACCTGCCACTGCTCGGTTGCTATTACAGCTCCTGCAAGGACTTTGAGTATTGCTTAAACATGTAGTGCTTGTAGGGGTGAACCCCTTGGATGAACTCTGACTCTGCACAGTTCAGGCATAAAATTTGCATTAGCATCAGTGACTCCAAGGACTTGGCCCAGGGAGCCCTCAAAAATAAAAGGAAGTAGTTTCTTTCTCTTCTCAAGTCTATTGGAGGTATCTTAGCACAATTTAAAAATGGAAATAAATGAATTAAAGGTTCATTTCCAAGGATCAAGGGAACTCTCCACTCTGAGAATAGTACCTGGTGGTGAAACAGGAATGGGAATCAACAGAAGAAAAGGGAAGGGCAGCTTCATTAGCATCCGTGAGGAAATAACAGCTTCTGAATGTGAGCCCAGAGCACCTAACCACCAAAGATCGAAGTCCCGGGGTTCATCCCCCTTGGCCTGAGAATGTATTGAAATAAAATAATAGCTCTGACTGTGGATGTTACAAGTTAACAACATTTCCATGCTAGCAACCTACATACAAAGCAATCATTCAAATGCAGGAGAAGACTTGAAAGAAAATTAAATAGCCAGAGATGGAGTATTCAGAGAGCACCAAGGATGCAGAACAGCTAAAGGTAATTAAATTACATACAAATAAATTAGTTGCCATAATGGTGAGATTACGAAATAAAACACAGAAGTATAATCCTGCTAAATATTTGAGTAGAGCAGCAGAACTGGAACTGATAGAGAGATTTATTGCTCTTGCCTAAATTTACAAACAGCTACAAGTATTCAAATTTTGCTGTCACATCTGAAAACAAACGCAACTCATCCTACCTGAACCTTGTTAAAAACCTGAATTTAGTTCTTTTTCTGTAAAGTTTTGAGTAAATCCCAGCTGATGGTTTTGACTGAAATTATGTTAGACCTGATGGTCTCTGAGTCTACTTTGAGTTTGGGGTAAATATAAACTCATGAATGTATGAGAAATAAAACCTTGCTCCTCTAAACACCTGTGAACTAGAACGGGTGGGATTTGCACAGATCTACTAATAATGGACTCTTGTACAACCTGAGCCATACCAGTGACCTAATTTGACTACTTTGTGCTTGAAAATAAATTGTGAACAAAGATACCCCCTCTGCAGTTTATCTTTTAGCACTTACTGAAATCATGAGGGTGAATTAGCTGCTGCAGTTTCATCTATGCTCAGGCGTTTGTTGGTGCCCCTTCAGTGGAGGCACCTTGAATATGTTCAGAGGGAATTAACGTAACTGTCAGAGGGTGGCCAGGTCGCTAGCATRGCCGAAGCCGGTTGGAAGAGCGGCCACATTTCCTTTGCGAACGTTGTGTGTTGCTGCTCCCCAGGCTTAGGGGTTGACCCCAAAGCAGCAGCTATGTGGACTTGGGAGGTTCGTGGTGGTTTCAGAACTGTGTTGACTTCTGAATGTGTCGGGATCCATCTGCCCCCGCCAAGGTCAACAGCTCTATTGTTATCGGAAGGAAAGGATCTTACGGCCTGCGATGATGGGACCCTGTTGCCTGCCGTTGGGGCTGCTCACTTTTTCTTCACTAACATTTGAGCTGCTTTGGACTGAGTGATCTTTCTGAGAAGGTGCTGCCTCTTTTTTTTTTTTTTGCAATGGTATTTTGAAGGAAATTTTTACAAGTTTACTTTGTTACAAGCAAATATTATCTGAAAATCAATGATTAAGTCTCACTGACATACTAGGAGTTGGTTTGGCTGAGTAAAATTAGCCAGAAAGACACCCTCTCAGGAGGCAAAGATTTAAACTGAGTTGTACATAATCTCAAATTATACAGTATGCTCCCTGTTGCTCTATAAATTAATAGTGACGTCGCTATAGGTGATGTTAAGATAGCTTCTGTCACCAGGAGGTCCTTCAGCTGCGCACTAATGTACTCAGCCTTCTCTGCGTGTCTCCAACAGTATCCCTGCTAGCCCAGTTTTAAGTGTCTCTCTAGATTGCTATGTATGCAGATAGTTCAGTGTCTTTTGTGGTGACTTTGGGCTGGCTGGGAAACAAATCATTTTTTTCAACAGTGACACTACATGCGATAGTTTTTGTGGGCAAGAAGTGTGAAGTAGTAACTGATATGTGGGAAAAATCCAGATATTAATAAATACAGTGATCCTAATGAGGACTGAGCAATGTAGAGGAGATTGATGAATAAATGGCACCCATGCTGATATGGCCAAAGGCAAAATTTGACCCTAAGGAAAAGAATCAGTGTTATGGGTTTACAACAGCAGATGTATTCCTACCTTCTTTTCTATATTTTTCTAATATGTATGCATGCAAGAAATTTTGAGCTTTTTTTTGGCTAAACCTTGAGAGACAACGATCATATACCAAGGTTGCTGGTGTTTGTTTATTTTTAAGGGATGGTCAAAAAATGAAGAACCAGATGTACCTTGGATTCATAGAGTAATTGTGAGACAGATAGTCCAAAATGGTGGAGACAGAGAAATGATTAGGTTGGAGTTCCTGGTCATTCATATTCTGTGTCTACATCATAGAAACACTGCAGAACCATTCATGATTTTCTGTCTGCTTTGTATTTTTCTTGTTTCTTGTAATGGATTGAGTGAGAAGGCATGTGCTGCCCTGCATTCAGTATGAAAATAATTTTGACAGCTAGGGTAATGGATATGCTTAATGTTATGAGGGAACAGTATTTATAAGAATACTTTAAATAACATATTTAAGCAAACAGTTGGGCAGTCAGCACCTCCCACAGATATGAAATTATCTGTAGCTTCCAAGAGGGGAAGAAGTTTAGTTTTTCACTTCTTTCATGGTTTGTATTTATTCAAGGAGTTAGCATTCCTTTCCTCATTAAAATTGCTAACTTGCTAAAAGCTTTGGCTTCAAAGAAGAAAAGAATTAAAAAGGAGGGGGAAAAAAGAAACTAAAAAATACATTCTGCTGCCAGAAAAAATGTGTAAAACAAGAAAAATCTTTTATGTTTCAATAAATGCAAAATAGAGGCTAGTTCCACCACGATTTTAGTACACTAGAAAATAAATGGTAGCTTAAGCAAGTGGAGACATTGGCTGTAACAGCCTCTATACTGTGGTTGGGTCATCACAGCAAATGGTCTTAACCCCCAGTTTTCCACTGCTGAAGGTTTGAATTCATCTGAGCTGATGTTGCCTCCGAATATGTTAAGGAAACATTGGCATTGCTTTAATTTATATCTTCCAGAAAGGTTTGTTGCAATCCACTCTGCCGGGCTCATCTCTGTAAGAAGAGGTTGGCGCTTTCTAGATGTGCCTTTCTGGGTTGCACCCTGTCCCTTGTGTGCACCGCTTCAAGGCTATGAGGCAGAAGCAACAAGTGGCTTTTTGCTGTACGTGTTGCTTTTGCAGCCCGCAGGGACGTAACCACTCCAGAAGTGTGAGAAAGGGGAGGAAAAAAATCAGAGCTGCCACTTTAGCCCTCCGTTTCACCTGGGTCGGTGGGGTGGCCRGTTTCCCACGCTCCGCGTAACCCTGCGGGGATTTCCCGGCACCCCTGCCTTGGTCTCTGCACCCGGTCTGTTGTTGACGTCTCCCAGCTGTGCTGTCCTACGCTGGAAGAACGCAGCCCGGCTTTGTGCCGTCTCAGCAGCAACGGCAGCTGCTGGCCGCTCGGCTCGCAGCAGAGCACTGCAGCCCCGCGAGCGCGAGCAGAAAGTATCCCAACAGATGGGTTGCAGAGAGTGATTCATAACCGTTATATAAGCTGCAAGGTGGTAAACTTTGCCTACCAGAAATGTTCGCAAATCAAAAGTCTTCTCCTCCTCCTGTCCCAAAAATCATGAAAAGCATGTAAAAAGATCCTAAGATTGCACACATCTTGGGGGGGGGGGGATTGGGTTTTTTTTGTTGGTTTTTTTTCAGGATACACATAGTTTACAGTTCTAGGCCTATCTGCAATCTCTAGGGCTAGAAACATAATTAAAAGAAAAGATGTATTTGTATGTGCGAGTGGGCGTGTAATATTCTCAGACTTATGGCCTTAAGAGGAAACAGTAAATAGCATATGAAACTCCATAAAATGGTAAGCGTTGGCAGTTTTGTTCCTCAAGGATTATGTACCAGCCTAAAGAAGTGAAACTGTTTTACTTAATAGGAAAGACAATATCTTGGCAAAGAGGAGATTGACAGATATTACATACAGGCAGAGAATTGTCAGCCTTACGTTCAATATGATTAAAGTTTGCTGCTAGAAAGTCTATGATCAGAAATTTTCAGCAGTGACTTGTGTTGACTATTTGAAGTAGTTATAAAATACCTGGGGCTTTTTGTTTGGTTTTAAAGCGTAGGACAAATACTATTTTTCTTCAACTGCATGTGCTATGCCCCCTTACCCCTCCCAGAGAGCAGGAGAGAAAGCAGAGTCAAATATAATTGCAGTTGAACTATGCTATTGCAAARCATGCTCTGCCAATAAATCAATATTTACTTGGTGTATATGTAACATACAAACGGCACATTCACAGATGTTGGATCATTTTTCTTAACTACAGAAACTGTCCAATACGCTTAAGATCTTAGTAGCAATGATTGAAGTATGACCCAAGTAGCATCAATTGAGGAGAAACAGCCTTCAGACTTCAGTTGCTCCTTCTATATTAACAGTGCCTTCCAGGATAACTTAGATTATCCCATTCAAGCACACGGTTTTGTCACTAAGTTTTGGGTACTTAATTAAATTTAAATGTCTACAATTTATTTTTTATTTGAAACCTGCAGGTTTGACATTAACTTTCTATCTACTGTTCTGCCCTGTTACAAACCTTACATGTTTTCTTCCCCAGGAAATATAAAAGGAAGATGCAGGTTACAGAATTTGTGCGTTTTCTCAAAAATTCGTGGAACATGGGATTTCTTGCTGTGAGAAAAACAGCTAAGCGATTGCTGCTTTATCTAGTAAAACAAATGTGTCCTTTCCAGCAGAGATGATAATTCTTACTGAACTGGATGCTTATAGATTTTGCCACTAAATATCTGATTTTCAAAAGAGCTCAGATCCTACTTCAGCATCTAAATGAAGCTCTCATAATGCTTGGCAACCAGCTGCTCTACCCAAGGGCTAGATGCCCAAATGAAAACAGTTTTTTCCCTTGGTGTCTGAATTGTGATCTCTAGGTGTTAAGCTCATTCAAAGTTCTAAGATATTTGAAAGAATAATTTGCCAAATTGCTAAAAAGTTTGACACTAATTACAAAATAAAATGGCAGCTTTTTAATGCTGCCATTTTAAAAAGTAGGTACCCAAAATTAGTCCCCTTATTTAGACACCCTTCCTTAAATTCTCTGCGTATACACACAGATGGGGATACAGCACTCATACAGTACCTATTTTAGGTTGTTAGCGCATAAAAGCTAACATTTTTAATATAAGCTATCACTAAACAATAAGCTATTTCCACTAAATTGATGCAGAACTGCTGTGTTGAGAGGGGGATGTTAGAGGAAGCATTGAGAGCCTGTGCGGTGCCTCTCTTGTACTACTAAGTAAATGATAAGGAAATCATTTGAAAAACTAAACATGACTCCTTGTGTGCTAGCTTTTTGGCGCAAGACTCTCCTCTTTACTAAAATGATAAGACCTTCCTGTGAGGCAAAGGCATAAATGGGTGATGAAATCCAGGCTAGCAAAAGGAACCGGAGATAAAGGGTTGTAGCAGAAATTGAGGGTATGCCAGGACAGGCAATAAGAATAATTAGCGTTATGGAAAGTCTCTCCCATGTATAATCGGACTGTTTACTAAAGAGAAAGAGATGTAAATGAGGGGACATTGGGATAGTATGCAAAATAATATTGAAAATGTAAATGAAAACCTCTATTTACCCTTCTTCACAGGACAGAAACAAGAGGGGAATTTGTGAAACAAAAATAATGCAAGTAAAAGAGGGACTGTAARCATTCACAGCCTGTCGAACTCATGGCTGTAGGATTTCGAGATATAGGACTCTGCTGTATTAAAAACAAACAAACATGGCTTAGATAACATGGATATCTAGTGTTAAAATTGGCGAATAGCAGAAGCAAGCACTGGGGTCTCTGAAGGGATGTAAATCTTCCAACTTGGGACCTCTTGGCTTAAATGGGGAGATTTTAACCAACTGCATGTTCTCATGTAACTGCCTCACGAGAGGATTTTTCTACTGAAGTAGCTTGTTTTGGCCAGTGTTAAGAACAAGGTGGCTGACAACTGCTCTGAGCCCTGTTGGCAGTCCATGGAGTCCTTTTCTGAACTTAACTCACAATAGTGTTGCCCATAGTTTTATTTATTTATTCTTTCCAGAATAATTATAGCAAGACCTGGCACATTTCTTCCAGAACCCTCCCAATATACGGCGAGGCGCTACGGAGCCTGCTGCACTTTGATGAATTCCTCCCTGTGGGTTTTGTGACTTCAGATTACTGTGGGGAGGGGAGGTTATTGTCAGCATTGAGGCTATAAATTCATTTTCGTGTTTGGAGTCTGTGCTGTAACCTATGGCTTCTCCGGAGCATCCTGGGCTGCATCTTGTCAATGTGCAAAGGCAGAGAGCAAGGGGAGAGCAGTGTTTGAAGTGAGGCAGGCGCAAAGGACTGGCGCTGGCCGCGTTGCCTGGACCGCTCTATGTTTAATTCACGAGGAGCCTCTGCAGCCTGTAAGGTTTGTCCATCGTTATAAGTGTTTGATTCGAAATATATAAAAAACACCTTGACAGATCCATCCAATTTAAGTCAAACAATCATGCAGATACTTAGACTGACATCTGTTCGTTTTAGCTCTCTTCTCCTGTTGCTTTGAAAAGAGCTGAGCTGCAGGTCAGCACTGCAAAAAATCTGAAGTAGATGAAAGTTGGAGACAAGCAGCAGAGGAGGAGGAGGAAAAAAGAGAAAATGGCTATTTATAGTCTTCTAACTTGCTTGACTTTGGGGTGTGCCTGTAGTAGTTTGGGATGTGTGCTTAGCTTGGAGAAGGGGGCCACAACACCGGAAGAAAACTCACCAAAGCATACATGCTTGATATGATCTTCATAATAACATAAATCTAGTGTATGTGAAGATGATTTCAGCTGTTTCTCATACAAAAAAGGCAGCTGGATTTAGGGACTAGGCCACCCACTGCAAGGAGAAAAACGCTTGAATCTTCAGTACCTTTGATTCACTGGCTTTAGGAGGTGAGAATCCTACTGTCACAGCATGTGCCTGGGAAGCAAGTTAAATTTCATATGCCTCATCCTCTTCCCCTCTCCCACAGTCTGCTTCTAAATCGAAGCCTCTGCAGATGAAACTTTGTTTCTGATACCTCTACATAAATTGTGTGTTTTCAATTTTGACAGGAGTTTCCACTGAAAAAGTTCTTCTCCCCTTGTCCCTGCAGCGCTGATGATTTTGTACTTGTCCTTTCCTGAAATATCTAAGTTAATTTTGTAGCTATTGAAGAGCACTGTGTAAATGCAGCTTTATCACCTTTAACCACAACACCCTCCTCTCTGTAATCACCACCTCCTGTACCTATTCTTTAGGAAAGCCTGAAGCAATGTTTCTACTTCATAAATCTGAGCCTTTAAGATAGAATATTTCAGCTAAAACAGTGGTACAGTGTTACCTATCTGACTAATCTTCTGATAATGTCTTTTTGATGTGTTGCTTGTAAACACTTTTGTTTGTAATAGATTAGTCATAGTAAAAAATCTGATAGTCACAAAATAACTATTAAATGCAGTGGTGTATTTCCACTCATTTGGAATTTACCTTTGACCTACAGCTAATCTTGCTGTCAATTATTTTTTGGTATCTGCTAAATACAGACCATGAACGGGGCTTTGTTCTTGTTCTTCCATCAATTAGGGCAGGAAGACAGTTCTTTGACAGTATTTGAATCCGAGCAAACCTAGAATGAGCAATATTTTTCTAACATGCACATATGAATTTTCTGTCTGCAGAGAAACTGCACCTGTGTGGAAAACAACYGGTAGCTTTTCATGTGCGAAACTCGTAAATGTAGCAATTACATAAACCAAATTGTGAGTGGGTGTGGTTTATTGGTAGCTGCGTTTATTGTACCTTATCATCTGCAGAAAATGAATCATCTGATACAGAAATGGCTCTTCAGGGACCAGCATATGCAGCTGAGCCCAAAATTGCTGAAGAGAGAGCCGATTGTCTGAAAGATAGCAGAGAGATCCCTTAGAATATAGCTGGAGCAATAATACTGCAAATCCATGATTTTCTGGCAGCTAATTAAGACAAAAATATTCATATTAGGTACTTAAAGTTAGGCATCTAAGAAGAATCTTGACTTTTTTCCATATGGCAACTCTAATGAGAGCTGTATGTTTTTAGCAAGTTAAAAATTAAGCCACTTATATAGATGCCTACGTTTACTTCCAGAGTTTATATGTAGCTGGCTGAATCACAGGTTAATGGTGGAAACCCTTTCCCTTTTTGAGAAGGGAACGGGTATAGATGTCACGCCATAGGAACCTGCAGGTCTCTCTGGGCACGCAGACTYGCACAGCCAGGCTGATACGGCAAAATATGCTGTTGCAGCTTTTGTGAAATCATGATCAAATTGAAGACTGAAGGTCTATCTGTGTGTGTGTGTGTGTGCGTGCGTGCGTGTGTATGTTTTAAAAGCATAGCTTCAGAGTTTTGCTGGCACAGAGCAGCTCGCTTTTCAAACAAGACGCATTAATCATAGCTGCAGAGAGAGAGCGGGAATGGCCGCTCAGGGTTAATTAGTGTATGACAGCAACGAAGTCATGCGTGTGTGTTGGAAGGAGGCTGTGGATGTAAACCTTAAGACAGCTGTCACCTGCCTAACTATTGATACCGCATAACTGCGTGAATAGAGTATTGCCTAGTGTCCGCTTTATTTCTTATGGGAAGAATGGAATAATTGTTTTTAAAACAGTATCTTTGGAATACTGATCTACTGTCAGTTTATTTGTTTTTTTCCATGCCTTGTGTCCAGGTACTGGTAGTTCATAACTCTTTTGGTCTTTCAGCAAATCATCCTGAACAACCTGTCCTTATTGTTTGGGATTGTAACAGCTACTTCCCTAAATCCCACTTGCTGTGTCTTGGGTCAGTATTTGCGCTGTGAAAATGTTTTCAACATAAATGTAGCTCTGCTCAACAGTTAGCTCAAAAGTTTCATGAGTGGTGTCTAACGACAGTCAAGATGTTCACAACAAAAGGGAAAATATTTACCTTAGAGAGATCTGCAGCCCTAGCCCATTTTGAAATAAGAGCAATGACTATCTGCACCATATGAAGCTGACCTAATTACAGATGAGATTCTTAAATCCTATCAGTGAAAGCCTCCTTCTGGACTTTCTGTACAACTAGAAGACATCATTTGGAGAATACTTCCCTGTGTGTGCTTCCATGTTTTCCTGAAATATACTCACCCATCTCAGGTGAGGGTCTCACTGAGTGTGTTTTGCAAAACTGACTTATAGCTGCTCTGTTGACTCCCATACAGTTTCTCTTCCCTGCAATGAGCCTGGCTGGYTGTGAATTTGCATGTAGTGCTTAACTCCCAGTCAAGACACATAGAAAGAATGGGATTTGAAAATGATTTAAGCACATGCTACCAGACTTTATTAAGAGCATAAGGCTAAGATCAGGTTTTGCTCCACCCTTTGTTGGCCACCTGTCTCCTCAAAGACGATCTCCAAACTCCCACCTGAGCTATACATTTTTTTTTCATCTCACTTTATCTCCATGCTTACCTGCTGCATTTCTGCTGCATTTCACAATAACAGAGGTGGCATCCAATCCTCTTTCTCCCATGTTTGTTAAGAGGTGACAGAAGACTTCTGATAAGCTTGTGATGTGTGATCAGGAAGAAGTATTGGTTAGGGAAAAACATCCCAAATGACTCTCCTGTTCTTAGATTACTGGAGTGTGAGAAGGAGACGCAGAGAAGTAAGTACAGTGATCTACAAATCATTTTGTCATTTAGAGATTGAATTACTTAATGACAAAGTTCTTCCTCCCCAATTCTGATGGCTTCTTGCCTTCACAACATCTGCACTAATCAGTAATGTCACTTACATAAAGTATTATTCTCATGTCACTCAGCAGACAGCAGTGCCTTGCTAGATGAGAGAGCAAGAGCCTCTTACTTAATTCGTTCAATGAGATAGTTGAGTGTGTATCTAAGTGCTGCAGATCAGAAGACCATTCTGGTAAATGAGTTCATATGGCACTACAGTAGATGAGGTTACACAACTCCAGAATAAGAAGGCTTTTGCAGTAGGAAGAACCTATCCAGACTAGGGTAGGCTAACTTAATATAGCTCAACAGTAAAGCCGTGCCCAGAAGGCAGTATCTACACCACGGCCAAAAGATATGGCTGTTGCAACTTGAGCTAGCGTTGCACTAGCTAGCTTGTGTATTGATAGGAATGAATTAACAAGAAGTGTATCTTTGTATGGGCTGACTTTTGGGCAGCTTCTCAGATGAGTTTTGCAGTATGTGCTGTACTCTGTGCTGTCATAGCTATGTTGGTATCATTAACTAAACTAGCTACTTAAAGGTAATTCTTGAATATTTTTGTGAACTAGGACCACACTTTGAGCATGATAGAAATACTACAAGCCCAGTTTCCTACATAACCGGCTGTTGTGGAAGAGTGGTGCACTTCACTTGCAAGAGAGAAGCAGCATTATTGYGGTAAGATAGCAACTTAACAAATTCAATCATAAATAAGAGCGATTTAACGAGGTTTGATTGGCAAGGTTCACTCAGTTATTTACTGCATGAAGGAGAGGGTCAGATGCACATGCAATAGAGACCCTCCCATTGAGTCATGAGGTTCAGAAAGGACCCCCTTGCTTTCTAAACTCCCCCTCGGAGGAGCCTGGGTGTGGCTGGATCTGATCCTAGTCTCAGACTTGGTCAACGGTTTATGTCTAAGGGATTATGTGCACAATTAATCAGAGATATAACTTAGCAAAGTTTCACGAAGTTCGCAAAAGTTCAGCATGCTATAAATCACTTATCAAGGATCTGTCGCGGGTAAGGAATCTCTCAGCCTTGAGGGTAACCTTGAGAGGCGTCCCTGCTCAAGAGGAGGTTCTGCAGTGCAGCCTGCTGCCATGCAGGAGAGCTCAATGGGCTCTGGGCTGCCCCCTATTTATGGGGGGGGAGATGATTGATTCATAGTCATATTTGCATGCTAGACAGGCCTTAGTTGGCACATGCTCAATTAGCCCCTGCATACCTGCTGTTTACAGGGAGGTCAGCTTGAGATGGAGAGAGCACATCGGCGGGGGGGAGAGGAGTACACCATCACACTGGCCAGATATCTGCCTTTTATAAAATTAATAACTTTCCATATGAAGAAAGCATAGCATATTTATTTAGACTCTAGTGAAGAACTGGATGGTATATGTGAGATTATAAATTAAACCAGAGAAGCAGGAGAACTGAAAAGATAGGTAAGGGAGTGGCTGAAACAGAGCTGGCAATATGCAGCAATCAGCAGGGACATCAGCTTTCAGGGAAGTTAAGAATGAAGTTCTACAGTGATTGATCTTGGTATTGACACTACTTAATGCTTTCAAGGATGACAGTGGCAAAAATGGTGGGAGTGGTCCACTGACAAGCAAAAGGGCAGTATCAATATAACAAAGAGGCAGGACATTATGTCAAAGGAGTGTGATGGCTGTGATCGCTGAAGCAGAATGAAAAATGAGTTGTCCACTAGAGCAAGATTATGAGCTTTGTATCAAGAAGAGCTTTTTTAGTAATTTGGGAGTCTGTCATTTGAACACAACTGAAGTGCATTAGTTGTGAGTACATTAGTTGGTCACAGGATCAAGTATGATCATATACTAATCATGTCATGCAGGCCTAAAACAGACAAATATGATTGGAGAATGGGTCAAGATAAAGATGTCCAGTATGGAGAGATTTCAATATCTGGGAATATCATATGAAATTTGTCATCAGTGTTCAATAGAAATACATTCATAATTGAAAAGTTGCGAAGAAGCGCTGGTGGGAATGGAGAGCCTATATCAGGGGAGTGAAAGTGCTTTCTTCTTTAGCCCAACAAAACAATGGCTGGGGAGGGTGAAAGAAGAATTATTTAAAGACAGTGCTGACCTAAAAGTATTCTGAACAGCCTGCAGTTGGAGTGTTAGAGACAGAAAGCTGAACTAGCTGTAAGATAAAGATTGAATTTGTTTAAGTGTTTATATGATATGGTGCCTGCAATAATATGAGCTTGGTTTCAGTAACCCTAGGAGATTCTTTCCAGTCCCATCTTCTTCTGCCTGCTCACATGGGAATGGCCTGATCACTGGTGTCATGGTATATATTTTCTCTTGGTATATATTTTATACTTTTTCACTCCAGCTAACATCTAGATGAAGAAGAGAGGTGCTACTTTTCTTTAATAGGCTTTTGTCCAGAGTTTTGGGGTTGGGGATTTTGGCGGGGGTGGGTTGGTTGGTTGGTTTAGTCATTTTTTCATAGCTTTCAATTCAGCACTGTTGTTTGTCCTCAATTGACCTTTATGGTTTGGAGTAGTGTTTAATTATTTAATTTTTGCTAGATTGTTTTGTCTGGGTAATGTAATTTTTTAACAACTATTATAGCATATGACAGGTTATTTTAAATTGTCATCTGCTACCTGACTCTATGATTCTGATTATTTTAGATCTTTTTTCTCATCACTGCTTCAATACTTTCTTGGGATTTTTTTTATTTTTTTTAAAGCAACCCCCACCCCCAAATACAGATCTTAAAAACATGAAGATGATAACTATTGCTTATTTTTCTTCTTTTCATTACTCTATGGTTCTGCTTTAAAAAGTGGTTATGTTAAAGAAAAATATATAAAAGCTATAATCCCATTTGTATTTAATCATATCTGCTAGTTTATGACAAAACTCAGTTGCTCCTGTCAGCATTACAGCACTAAGACAACTGCAAGAGAGTCCCAGAGAAACTGGGGCAGTTCATGGAGCAGCTAAATACACAGAAACCAGCATCCAGCTAAGGAGGCCTCCTGAGTGGGAGGCTGGGAGAGTATTAGCAGGGAGTATCATATATTGATATATTGATGCCCTGTTCTTACTCTTTCTTAGGCATTCATTTCCGTCTGCAGTTAGACACAAGATACTGAGCTACACAGAACTTCTGTGTGATCCAGATATGTCACAGAACAAATTCTGCCACCAGTGGCTAATCTGTAGGAAACTGGGTTTTGTTTAAAAAAAAAAAAATCAAAACAACAGAAGACAAAAAAGTAATCGTGAAGGACTTTAGTACTGGTAATAGGATATGCATTTGCATTGATCATAGGAACCTATATTTTCACCTGTGAAATCACTGTCATTTGAAATCACTATGATTTGAAACAAGTGAGACAATAATTCTGAAATCTTAATGATCATTTTAGATTCACATTTCCACAAATTTTTCTGCAGAATGGTACCATAAATTCTATTTACTTTTTACCATAAAATGTGTTTTCTTCATTCTAACTTACTGTACTTTTAGTTGTTTAGTTTTTTCTACTTCTTTGAACATCTTCCTGTTCTGAACCTATCTCATTCATATGTCGTCTTTGGAGTTTCCAGAACATCTTACCTTGTGTGGTAGTGACCAGAAATGATTAAATGTCTTATGACAACTCGCTTAGTCTTGTAATTTATCGAAGTACAAAGTTTGTTGGAAATTTTGAGAGGAGAGGAAGAAAAAAAGAAAAATTTGACAAGGGAGATTAATTGAATGGGCCTGGGCATCAGGGGTTTTCCTCCAACTTTTCAGGAGTTAATGTCATCACTGTTGTAACTTGCCAGACTGGTTTTACTGTTTTGTCCCTCAAACAGGGGGCTGTGAGCCTAGGGAAGCTGAGAACTGATTTGGAAAGTAAACTGTATTTAAGATAACGTTCATCTGAAGGTTATCAGGACATCAGTTCCAGACAAAGAGGTTCCTGAGCAGTTATAGTCTGGGTTGAAAAAGAGGCATCTCTTTACCAATTAATGTGAAACCAAAGAATTATGGTTTACTGAGTACCAACTGAATGCTGTCTTTGTTAATATTGATAGTGTCTTGGATGACAACTTTCTTAGGACACTTCTTTATTTCTTATTTTAGAATTTACAAATAAATTAAATATTTACTGAGGGATAAACTGTCTAACATTTAGATAACCAGCCAGCTAGAGCAATGCATGTCACTCAGTACTCCAGGTGCTCTATGTGTAGGATTTAGCAATTAGCGCACACGCTATCTTCTCATTTTTCCCTTAATTTTATGCTCTCTGAACCTAGATTTTTACTATTTTATCATGTGTCACTTCTTCCAGCTTATCATTCACAAATCCTTTTTTAATAAATGAATACTAATGATCAGTCAGATGAAAAGAATGCTGATGTAAAGATCTCTCCATAATTGCCACCACACCATTGGCAAGTGTGGCGAATCAGCTATTTTATACATCTTCCTCTTTAATATTAAACATATTGAATTTTTATAGACTAACTGAAATAAAAATAAATGACAAGGAAAAGCCCTTTATGTAGCTGAAAATGTGTATTGAGTGAATTTCAGAAGTTTATGAATTCATTCATGATTTCTTATGCAGAGCAGCAAAGTAATGACAGATTAAAAGCTGTGGGAAAGGAAGGATTCCAAAAATATTCAAAAGTCAGAGTTGATTTAGGTTATATACATACTACAGTAATTCCTGTGAACTTCACATTTAAGCACAAATAACAACTTCAGAGCCACAGTATGGTCTTTTGTTTCTATTTATATCAGGTTATCTCATATATAGAGCGAGCCGGGTAATTCACAGTATAATTTTAGTAGAAACCCAGAATTTGCACATACAAACATATACAGTACTATATATGTTGCAAATATTGTATATATGTGGAGACACAAGTTTACAACAAAATTGAATTTGCCATGTGTAAGCATTATACCACAATTCTTCCATACTCTATGAAATAAGTTGCTTTTTCTTGTTATAATTGTACACAGTTTAACTAAACTTACCTGCTGAAACATTTTAAAGGCAGTTTGCCAGATGAGGGGTTCGCACATCAATTGCCTAATATGCAGGGCTTACAGTTCAATAGCTTTGAAAACCATGACAGTAAAATTGAATTAGTAGACCTTTTTTCTTTGTTCATGTTTAAAACTCAGTTGGACAGCTTAAGGAAGGTATTTCTGGAGAATAAAAACCATTATGCACCCAGACAAAGGAAACTATAACAAAAGAGTTACAAGCAAGAACTACACTCAATATGTTTGTAAGGTGTTGATGAGTTATTGAATGGATCTGGTATTTAAGTGTTGGTTGATGAGCAAGACTCAGTTACTCCAACAAAGCCTACTCAGGCCTCTCTTTCACTCATACTTAATTTTTCATTCTCTCATGCTTTAGTTATAAGTAACTACCCTGGATAGACAGGAGAGATGGAAATGAGTGCTCAAAAAYGTCAGTTGACATATTTTGCCATTGTGCTAAATGAAGAAAGGGAGTTAAAATATTTGGACAGTTTATTTTGGAGTGCAATCGATACTCCGATTTTGCTGTTACCCTTTGACAGGCCGTGCACACTAATTTTCCACTGTTCAAAGCAAGGGCAAATATGACATTAAAATAATAGAGCTGTGATTTCAGTCTACTTTTTCTATGTCATTTATATTTTAGCCATTACTATCCTCCTCCTGGTGCCAGTTTCCTATCAAAGTTGTTAAGCCCTTCTTTCAGATGGATTCYTCCAGCTGATTTCTGTGATCAGAAGACCAGATTTTCTGGTTATTGGTGAACTAAAAGCAAGTCCTACTTTTCCTTTGAGATCAAAAACAAACATTGGTCAATTTTCCCATTTTCCTTTTGTAATAGCAGTAGAACAACCTCCTTTACACCACGGGCATAGGTCAAACAGATGCCTTTCTGTGCATGTGTTGTGCCTATGAAGAAACACAGAGCTATACCCAGCACTTCGAGAACTTTCCCAGAACAACGGTGGCCATGAGTCTCTCTTGTCTTTCTGCAACTCTTGATCATCTTTGGTAGTGTTTCATGGAAATACAGTGTGTCCACAGTAAAAATCAGTGGCTATATTTAAAATCATTTAGGCTGCTTGTACCATGGAAAGAAGCTGATACGAGTAAGGCAGACTGTTGTCAGAAATCTCTTAAAAAATAATATGTCGCTGGGGTTAGATCTTGCATTATTAAAGTGTCTTGTAAGTGGTATAGGTGAGAGAATCAGAGTGAGAAGGCTTGTGAATACTATGCAGCAGTGCTCACTTCTAAAGCTACATATTAATATATTAAACAACATTTCATTATTTTTAGGCATGGTTAATAACCTCTGCATTGCCTCTTGCTTGTCTCCACTTTTTAAACAGAAAGCAATAACAAGACCATCACAATAGAATATCCTTCAGAAAGACAACTCATCTCCTGCATAGCCAAACTCCCCCAGCAACTTGAGAGCGATACAAGGCCACTTCTTAGTCACAAAAGGGACATTTTTGTCCTTGGATGTGTACAGATGGTATTGAGTGAAGTACATAGAAGCCAAGGCACATCTTAGTAGTAGGAATAGTTCAGATTTGTGGAAGATTATAGTCGGAAAAGAAAAAGCAGCCTCCCTTTCTTTCGTGCCTTTATAACCGGTATGACTGTTGGACAGTGGAGAAGCATAAGCAAACATATAACAATTCATATTATGCGATAGTATTACAATTTAAAAAGGAGAAGAGGAAGCTGAGAGAGGGATAGCAAGAGCTAGACACGTTTGCTTAATTACAAAAATAACAAGCCCTTCTACTCCCCTTAAAAAGTAGTCCCACCTTTTATTAGCACATTGCTTTCTGGGCTGTACCAGAAGGAGGAAAGAACAGAAGAGTACGGAAAAAAGGATTTCACCTCCACTGTATCTGAACATTCTGCTTTTCCTGTCCTGCTGCAGTAATCTATGTATTTATTTTTGTAAACTAAAAAAGATGCAGTCTTGAAGAAAGAGCATGGTCCCCGAGACTCCTTCCCAGCAAGCAACACCTTGCTGAACACAAAATGGCCAGCATACCTGCCAGTATTGACAATGCTATGTGGATTTTAAGAAAGTAATGCACATGAACCAAAAATAGGACACTTGCAGAGTGGACCACAATCTATGAGTTTATAATTATCAACTGAAGTATCTGATCTTTCCTCCCTGAAGAAAAATGGAATTTTGTGAGATTTAGGACTGCAGTTTGGGCCTTAAGCAAGTTATCCATGTGTTTCTAGGTACTTGTAATAGAGTGACCCATAGGACTAAAGGAATTTTTCTCCCCCCCCCCCCCAAATAAGAAATAAAATGGCTGTAGTTGAAAAAGGAAATGCTCTTTGTAAGAATGCATTTTTAGGATAATTTGTGGTTGTGTGCATATATGTATGTCCTATAGCCAGAGCTGTAGTTTTCTAAAGAGCCTTAAATACAAATATCTGTTACAGCATGACAGTGTGTTGTATTGGTTACCAAGGGTAACATGAAGTGTGGGGTTAAAGGCATTTCTGTTGGTATTGCATACATTTTTACATTTTCTCTTGGATGATACTAGATGACATAATGTTTGCACTCTGTCAGTTTTCGAGGTGCTGTTCATAAAAAAAAAAAACATTTAAACCAGCTCATTCGTCCATGGGCTCCCCTCCCTCCAAGGTTAATGCAAGAAAAATCATATACTGTAGCCAGTAGTTTTGGATATACTTGCATCAGAGTTGATGTGATAACTGCAAAGCTTGAATTAGGTTTTCTCTAAGATGAAGCTAAAACTATTGCTTAACCTTAATATTGCTGAAAGCAAGTCTGTATTGTTTTTAAAGCTTTGTATAGAAAGCTTCATTCATCCCATTACAGGGCAATATCTTTATTCCAGTTTTAGCATATTCAAGCTGAATTTTTACGTAGATGGTATATTATGGCTATTATGTATAAATTATGGTTTATAAAAGTGGTTATATTCATTTCTGTAACATAGGTACCACTGGAGCAAGCTGTTCTTTTTTGGATATTACTTGGGCTGGACTGAAGTTAAATTCTATGGAAATTCTGATTTCAGCATCCTTCCCAAGACAGAAACCAGACAGTATTATCAGTTGCTTTTAATGAGTTCACCATGAGAAGGTGTAAGGATAGCAGAGATTTAATTTGGCACATGGTTCTATACAGTTAACAATCTTACAAACATTTCTTTTCTGTAAACTAGAATTCATATGTCACATAGGAAGCATACATAGGTTCAAATACAACAACAGTGGTAACAGTATTTACTGATATCTCACTTACCAGTAATATATGACAAGGAGCTCCTGACCACTTGGAATTACTTCTTCTTTTTTTTTTTTTTTTAATAGCCCTCATTCTTCATAGACAATGTCCTGACCAGTTCTCACTTGAGTGATTTATTTCCTGCCTACCTAGATGTTTTTCTACAGTTTCAACTGGATACTGCAATTTCCAGTTTGTAAACTAAACTGCTGCACAACACAACATTTTGCTGTTGGTTCCACCTTAGGGAGCTGAACCTTATTTATTTGTTAAATGATCTTTCGGTGAAGTCTGAGCATTTGCTTTTTAAAGGCCCCGATTCACAAAGCACACGTGCACTGGCTTCGCTTCAGATGCTGTGTTGACAAGGCAAACAAGGCTGCCCAGTTCTCCCAGAGCAGGCTCTGCGCCCTGGATCTTGAATGCCTCCCTGGCCAACCTGCTATAGGGACAAAGGTTGTATTTTGGCTTTGTGGGCTTTAAGACACCTCACCCCCTGCTCTTGACTTTGCAGTTTTTATTAATTGTGTCTGTGTAGCTTCCTGTGCAGCATGAAAGGTTATTTGGATTCGCCACCTGCTGAGGCAGTTCTTTGCCATATATGGCCTTTCAGCATCTGCCTCAGGGCTCCGCTGTGGGAGCCGAGTGTCCCTTGTACAGCACCTAGGTCAAATATGCCTACTTGGGAGTGAAGATAAGTATCTATAAGAAAAAGAAAGTCCTTCTCTACCTACTGTATAAAACTGTAACTTGAATATTTGCTTCTGTCTGCCAGTATACAATATGATGAAGGTTATCAATGAGTCCAGAAAAGAGATTTTAAACAGACTAGAGGGGAGGACAGTGTACATGTCTTGGGGCATCAAGAACTAGAACTCTACCACTCCCCATGGGAACAGTGATGTCCCCAAAATGGGAGACTGGGGTATCTCAGGAGGGTATGGGCAAGAAAATTGTCAACTGAGCAGCTAGAGTTGGTAACCTTCTATTTTATATCCCCCCAAGTTTCAGGTGGGTCCTGTGACTATTCATAGATGCCAAAGGAGATTTAATACTCCCCATATCTCAACTGTAGATGACAATCCTTGTTCTATTTCTCAGTAGTTCACAGAAAGCCAGTTTGTCTAACTGTATATGTTTTCAATAGAWGCAAAAGATGAGCCTTCTGTGTGACCTCTCTTGACTCTTAGACTATTGCCATATGCTGCAAAACTGTGTATACCTGAATCTGCAGCAGTACGGGCATCTGCCACTGTAATCTGCTGCCATTGTCCATAAACACAGAAATAGGATAATTTAGAGAAATGATTCAAGAGCACACTGGCAATCTGGGATCAAATACAAAAAATAATACATGGGCAGGTTAGCAAAAGACAGGCTTGCTGTGGCTTGTGATAGAAAACAATGTTCTTATACAACCTCACGTAATGAAGGTTCATAGGCTAGCGAGGAAAGGGTACATCATCAGTGCTAATTTACTAAAATATCCCAGCAGAAGACCAGCATGAAACACTAATATCTGAGAGAGAAATTACTGATGTGACCTTAGACCATGCTGAATTATATTCACATGTAAAATTCCTCTGGCAGTTGGTTGACAATTTGGAGTAAGGGTAGCACAGTGCCTGCAATTGGGAAGTCAGTCTGCATCTTCATCAGTAGAGCTCTTTTCTTTCCTCCCCTCCTCCTCCCCTCAGGATAGCATTACTGCTATATATTTTTCGGTATCACTATGGTAGCTTGTCAGGTACAGAATATGAAGGAGATCACAGGCCTTACCTACACAGTGAACTACCTTCTGTACTAGACAAAGTGGTTCAGAAATATGCTGCAAATGTGATTTGTATCAATGAATATTTGAGAGAAAGGATGAATGAAGAAAGGCTGCCGGTGTGCAAGTGGGACACAGTGTTCCTGACAAAATAGAGAAAAAAGTGACATAAAAGCAACAAATTACAGTATTAAAGAACTATCACTCATCTGTTCAGGGTGCCATGTGATTTATAYGACTAACCAAATGAGAGCAAGCAGTGAGTGTGTGTATAATTAATGGTTTGCCAATGATTTACAGATCAAGGACTATTTGCTGTAGACATAGTCTCATAATTCTAAATAATGAATAAGCTGATAATTTATTGGTTTTACGATCAATTCTTCAACAGAAAAAGGAAACAATGTATTCAGTTGCTTAAATACTAACGTAGCAGGGGGAAGAAGAGACCAAGCGTATGAAGCAGTGAAAATAATAATTTTGTTGATCAGTCTGGACACTTAAAGATTAATAAAGTCCCTTCTCTGTATTAATGCAGCTATGGGTGTTCCTGTAACCACTGTCTCCCTGGCTCATTTCCAAAACATGGGGTTTAATTTGAGTAAAAACTAGAGGAAATATCCTGTCATGTTGTACACATTTCCTGGTTAAAGCAGGTACAATCTGGTTGCTGACTATGCAGCTAATACCAGCTCAGTTGCAAGTGCCACAGAAATCTGAGGCAAAGCCAAAGGGGGAGAAAAAACCCCAAACATAACAGATGCTCCCATCATTGTCCTTTTAATCACTACCAAATTTGCTACCTGTGGGCTTCAGTCGCACGGTGTGCTCTATGAGTTGACGTGTTTAGAAGATAAAAGCATTAATGAATTCTAGAGAACCAGGAAAATGGCAGCAACTGCTTTGCATTACCATCACCTGAAACTCTCTGCAAGCTTGTAAGCTCTTGGAGGGCAGGGGCTGTCAAGCCTTGGATTTGCCTGTACAGTTCCTAGTACAATGGGACATTGACCCCAGACTTGGATTTCAAAGTGTGGCTAAATATTAAATAATAATAAAAGCATTAAATAATAATACCAAGATGTAAAATATGTAAATGCACACATCTGCTGAACATGCTTTTATATTTCTCAAGGAAATTAAGAAAGAGGGCAATGAGGTAGGAGTGGAGGAGTGGTGCAGTTCATCCAGCTGTTGCCAAAACAAGGAAACTGTAGGTTTTCCCTTCTCTATTCTTGCTCATATTTGTTCGTACCTTTCTCTCATCCTGCAGTAGTGTTGCTGAATGCAGATGGTCCACTTGTGTATTCTACTCTTTACTTGCACTTTTCGAAGTAGTGCAAAAACTGGTCAAGCTATACTTTCCTTCCCTTCACCTGTGGGTATTTTGGGTCATTGATAAATGGTGTTTTCACTGTGGTCCATCTGCAACAGACACTAAAAATGTTTGAGTTATATCGCTTTAGTGGTGACATCATGCCAACACTGTCACCTAGGTAATGGAACTAATTGCCATAGCAACAAAGCTTTATCATTCAGCAGCCCTAACATTTTTGACAGATGGGAAAGCCTCAAGATTTGAAGTAGGACACAATTGAAACATATCTGATTGGGCTAAGTCATATTAATAGTTCATGAATAAGAATCTTCTGTGCACGGTAAATCATTTCAGAGTAAATGATAYATCTTTTAGAGGCCCATTTACTTCAAATTAAATTGTTTAATGTTAAGAACRTTCTTCCTCTAGGGAAAAAATAGAGGCATTTAATTAAAACAAGTAGATAACAAACCTGATTGTTTAAATATTATGGTGCAGCCCCTAGGTATTACTCCTGTTTCAGGCATCATATGAGACTGTAGCTAAATAATGAAGTACTTACAAAAGACCTTTGATGAGCATTAGCTCACTTCAGGGTTAGTAATTTGCCTTCCTTGAATGCTGTGGCTGAAATACTGCTTCTGGTGTTGAGAGCACACCACACTGAGCCTTGACCTGGGGAGCTCTGTCGAGGTGGTGGACTTCCAGCAGTGCTGACTGTCTCAGCCTTTGTCCGGAAAGTCATAGCACAAACTACATGTAGCATGGTCATATCCAGCTGGGATTACTTATATAGGCCCCAAATTAAGAAAAGCCTGGGTAAAATTCTCGCTCAAGTCAATGGTATTTTTGCCATTGATTCCAGTAGACACTACATGTACTGCTCTGTTGTAATCTGGGTTCAGTTTGCTTGGGAGTTAGAGGCAGAAAGGACCCCCTCAGCTTCTGCTGGAACTTTCTCGTCTGTAAGACCTGAACTGCAGATTGGCAAGCGTCAGCCTCCTGTTATCTGCTGCAGGAGGGAAGACCGCAAACTGGGGCAGCTGACAGAGACTCTGGTGGTTAGTGAGGCAGTTTGCTCAGTGAGGGGCACAAAGCGGGGCCAAAAACTCTGCTCCATTTAGCAAGGAGCTGTGCAGCAATGGGGGTGACATGCCAGAGAGCTCAGTCACAAGTATCACCTGGAGAAAGTACCTGGCCCATCGGGGTCCAGGGCAGATGGAGCCCCAGGGGAGGGTGCTGCAGCCTGGTGGCTGTCCAGGCAGCGGGGAGAGGCTGGCRTTTCTCGCTGGGGCTGGGGCTGGGGACGGTGGTGGCCTTACCTGTGGGAGGTGCGCCCTGATTGAGGCACTGAGGTGCCAGGTGAAAGGCCTGTGGGAGGAGGTGAGCGGACTGTGTAACCTCAGGGAGGAAAGCAGGAGATCAACAGGGTCTTCAGAGACCCTGCAGAGACAAGAGCCTAAGGCGTGTGAGAAGGGACAGCTTGAGGCTGTGCCTGAACAAATGGTGGATGGAGACCTCCAGGATGGGTGAGGCTGGAAGCTTGTCACTCCAGACAGCAGGAGAAGGGCTCTTTCTCTGCTCTCAGATCTGAATTTACAGAGTTGACACCGTGCCCCTAGAGCCAAGAAAGGTGTCAGCTGGGCCTGAACCCTGCGCTAGCACCAAGGGGAAGCAGTGAGTGACAGCAGCTGGAGATTTCTTTCTAGGGCACATGGAGGCACCCTTCTGCCAACCAAACGTGCCGTCGCAGGGGGTTTGTTTGGCAGGGACTCATATCCAGGATGTTGTGGAGAGACTGCTGAGGCTCCTTTGGTCCTTGGCCCGAACCTCCTTGGAGGTTTTCAAGACCCAATGGACAAAACCCTGAGCAACCTGGTCTGAATTCAGTGTTGCCCCTGCTTGGAGCAGAASGTTGAACTAGGGCCCTCCCAAGGTCCCTTCCAACCTGAATTATTCTGTGACTTTTTGATTCTACAAGAAGATACAATTCTTATTTATTCCTCCTAATCCTCCTACCTATATCTAATCTCTTAAAGCTGCATCCCTATGGTGTCTGGTGAAGCAGCAACAAGATATTAAAGAGTTCCATTCCTATATTAAAGGGGCATGTATCGTATTTAGATTAAATGTACTTAATTGCAGAATATAATATTTAAACATAAAGTGCATGTTATACTTTACTGAGATATGCTTTACCATTTTAATCAAAATAGCTTATATTGGTAAAGGCCACAACAGTGAACAAAGTCTCAGAGAAAGAACAGTGACTCACGGTTACTTTCAACATAAATGTTAGCTGCCCTCCAGTAAATGCTACTCCTCTGTGCTTATAAATGCAGCGCACAACAGATAAATGCTATTCCTTCCGATTACTTACCCATGTTATACTGGCTCAGTATTACACAAGCTTTTCACTCTGATGGAATTAGACATGATAATTATTTTTAACATATTGTCTGATTGCTTTCCTTATCAGGAGTTCAGGTTTGCATTCCCACCTTCAGTATCAGACAGTTTTTAATGGAAGGTGAGACTTTGGGCAATGAAGCTGGAGGGTCAAAACAATCCTGGCAATTACTTTTCATTCTAATTGAGGTTGTGAATACATAACTCAGTGTTAAGAACTCCTCCATGCATGTTGCAAGTTCTTCTCATCCCCTCCCTTCCAGACAAACATAGGAATAGATAATTTTTGATTTATGTTCTATAACCTCAATGGCTTTGGGGTCTTGAAAGCCACTTTTAAAGGCTCAGAAAAATCACAGCAAAACAGCTGTTTGGTTTTATGAAATATAAATGGTACAGTTCAAAATGCACAGATGGTTTCTTGTTGATGCATTTCACCAATGTGCTTAAATAGTGTTCAAAATATGAATTTGAATAAATCCATGATTGATTAATAGTTTTCTAGTAGCATGGGATGGAGGACAATCACTGCAAGAAACAGAGTCCAGATTCCTTATAACTTAAGCCAGTAAATTCATTTTCTGAAGGAAATATGTTTTTTAATCTCACTATATTGTACTGCACTTGTGTGAAAGGAGTAAAGAGAAAGGGATGCTGTCACCCTCACAACATGTGCATAATAATTTTGAGTCATGGACATATGAGTGAAAAGTATTCAGTACCCCATAATATACTTAAACAATGATCACTTTAAGAGCAAAAAAAGCCCTGGAAGGGATTTCTTCTGTGATGGAAGCAATGACTGAAAGGAAGTTGTTTATTTTGGGTACAGTACATGACAAAACTCGTTTAAAAGAAGCAATTGAAAGTTTTTCCTTGCACACTGATCATTCATTATGTAGCTATTAATAAACTCCTAATAAAACTAGTCCAAAATAAATCACAGTTTTCTTAACTACTTGATAAAGATTGGACAACACTTCAGTATACTCTTCAATATAGTAGCATGTTACAAAAGCAATCTATACTCTAAGCACCTATTACTGTTATAGATTCGTTAATGTGTTAAATTAACAAATTCAAGTTCTTCTATTGGAAAGTAAAAGCCAGTTACAAAGCCAACAAAGATGCATGTGTCTGATTATGCCACACTAGAAGAAAATAACAGAGCATTATGCAATTCATGGTACAAGTAATGGTTTTTGGATAACAGCATACATCCAAATGAAAAATGATGAACGTGTCAAAATGAAGTATAGTCAAAAAGTACAAACTTCTAAAATAGATTATGATAAGTTCAAGGCCTGTGCCCGTAATTTTCAGAACAAAATAATTTTCTGACTCAGATAAGACTTATTGGTTCCTTTTTTAAAAATTTTGACCAGCAATCACATTTAAGTAAAATGTACAGCTGCAGTGAAGTGTTCAGAGGATTTTCCACCACGTGCCTTGTATTTGTGAAGCGAGCTCACAAACTTACAGCAATGGGAGGCATGTATTGGAAGTGAGGAAGTACTCACGTGGAAGTATACACATTATTTAAAATACATGTTTAATCAGGAGTGATCAATTTGGCACTGAATTTTCAGAGATATTTGGGACTGATTTCATTGACAATAACTGGGAATTGCTAAAATGCAATGTTTCTAAAAACTCAGGACTGGCAATCTTGGTGCAGGCATCTGAAATCAATGAGTGAAAACTCCATTTGGAAATGTTGGTCCTAAAAGCCAGTATTATAATTCCTGTCACTTAATAGCTGTTTTGCTGTAGCAAAACACAGCAATAAAGTCTGTTGTACGTTACGTGAGTAAGTTTGCTTGTCCAAAGAAGTGCAAAGAGTCTTTCCTGTTCCTTCCCTGTTCAGTAATAAGGCCAGGATAATCTACATTTGAGTATCACAAGCAGGTCTGACTATTTGCTCACCATGGGTCTGCATCTGTCAGGTCAGAGACTGCGATCTGGTACACAGCAGCTTGAGCCAGTGTTGGAGAGTTAAAGATTTTTTGCTGCTCCTTTTACAGGTAGCAATGGAAGGCTTTGCAAAGCATGTGTTTTCACAGCTTCATTGAACAAGCCTGCTTGGTGCTACTTTTATAACTCATTCCTCTACTGCCTCACCACCACCTCTGTTCCTTTACTAATCACAATGAAGAGGAGCAGGATAAAGAAAGTGGGATTGGATCTAATGGAATACAGCTTCTGCTGCATGAGGGAAAGCCATAAAAGGCAGCGCTGACAGGGATCTCAGAAAGTCCTGTAGTCCATCTCCTTAACAGGTAGGGTCAATCACTGCTCTGTTATCCCGCAAGCAGTTTGTCTAACCCAGCCCTGAAACTCTCAGGTGTTTCAAAAAGCTTTGAATCCAGTAGAACTAATACAGCTTTTGCTGCATGAGAGAAAGCTGTATAAATTTGCTCTGGCAAGAATCTCAAAAAGCCATGTAGTCCATCTCCTTACCAGGCAGGGTCAGTAACAGCTTTGTCATTCTCACAGCAGCTCATCGAACGCAGCCTCCAGGAACTTTCTATGGATTGCTGAGGATTCAGAGGTGCCACGTGTTGCTTGGCTTGCCTGGAGGAATAAGTATGGGCCTCCCAGCACCAGAAAGATGACCCAACAGTGCATCCCAGATGGGCTGCATAGGCCTTGCAACTGACAGGAGGAATATATGTCCTAGTTGGTCAAACACATGGCCCAGGGAGTGTATGGTCCCTTGCCAGGTAGGCCACAAGCTCATACACCTCTGAGTTGCCATAGAATTAAAGAGGATGTAGAGGCCCACTAAGGGAGGGAGGGACTAACAGGGGATGATAAGGAGTGCACTAGAAACCTGATAAAGGGGTTACAGTAGAAGGGAGAAGGAGGGGATGCCGATAGATGTGTGAGTTGTAGTAGGAAGGGGTTATGAAAGTATGGCAGAATTTTGGCCAGGGTGTATGGACAGGTGAGCGGGGCCCATACTGGGGGCAGGGAGGAGTTGCAGTCATGGGGCACTGAGGTAAGAAGAAGCATCTGGAGTTAGAAAGGACAAGGATATGGATTGCTTATCTGAATTTCGTATTAAAGACTTTCAGAGATGTAATTCCTGCAAGTTCCCTAGACATTTAGCTATCTTCACTGATAAAAGCTTTTCCTAGTATCTATCCTTGCTGCAGTTGAAGTTCATTAGCTTTTATACTGCCTACATTGGACATAGGCAAGAGCTTTTTATAGTGTCCTTTTGAATACTGCTATCGTATGCTCCCGCTTAGCATTTTCCCTAAACCAAACCAGCCCCAGTTTTTGCAGACCACATAGACCTTTTCCTCATTCTCAGTGCTCCTCCCTGGGGTGTTCCCCATCTGTCTTGAAGCATACTGGCCAAAAGTGGACACCCTGTTTCCACAGAGGCCTTACCAGCCTTGAGGAGAAGGGAAGGATGATTTCATGTCCCTCTTTCTCTCTTGGTCTGATGTCTGCCTTTCTGGAAAGAGCATAACCCTTTCAAATCTGGTTCATCTTGTGTTTCTTCACAGCCTCCTGACTGTATTCTGTAAAACAGCTATCTAGTCAGTAGTTCCCCATCCTATAGCTGTGGAGCCCATTGTTTCAACCTAAATGCAAACTTTTACATTTGTCTCTTTTCTTTCCCCAGACTATTTCTCCAGCTGATCAGGAATGCTTCACATTCTGATCTTATCAGCTAATGTGCTTGCAGATCTCCTAACATAACCTATATTTCATCATGTGGATCATAAGTGAAATACTGACAGGATAAATTACTGTGGAAGGATGTATTGCAT
Source organism: Apteryx rowi (assembly GCF_003343035.1). Lineage (NCBI taxonomy): Eukaryota > Metazoa > Chordata > Aves > Apterygiformes > Apterygidae > Apteryx > Apteryx rowi. The sequence goes on along the minus strand of NW_020450916.1, from coordinate 1,553,905 downwards.
GGCACTGTAGTCTGACAGTGAGACAGTGATAACTATTCTCTGGTTAAGTTTTTCTCACCATTTTTGTATCCACCCTCTAGTTTTCTTTAGACTGCTTCCTAACTTGCTTATGTGAATGTTATAGGAGATAATGTCAGAAATCTTATTGAAGTCAAGATATATAACATTTACTACAGCTTCTTACTAAACAGAAGCCTATTATCCTACCAAGGAAAGAAACTAGATTGGTTTGACATGATTTGTTCTTGATGAAGCCTTGTTGGCTTTTTCATCTTCCTTATTTTTCTTTTCACTGCTTTTTTTTTTTTTTGACTGTTTTGTTCCAGTATTTCCCCAAGAACTGAAAATGTCTGGTCTATAATAATTTCTTTTCCACTTACTGTAAATGAGCACTGCTTTTGTTCTTTTGCAGTCTTTTGGTTCTCCACCCACTTTTCTGAAATTCTCAAAGATAACCACTAGGCAATCTGAGGCTGCTTCAGTCAGTTCTGTAAGTAGTTTAGGAGAAATTTAATTAGACAGCTATCCTGAAAACATCTAGCTTATCCTTATCTAAGTATTCATGGCACTTTTCCATGACATCTTATCTCCTTACTTATAGGTGTTTAAATAAATGGGCACCTTAATTACAGCTGACCTTTCAAATGAAGAATGAAATGAAAAAGGCATTGACGTTGAGAAGAAGTTCAGCACTAAGCCTTCTCTATTTCTTGTTGTTTTGGAGACTATTTTTATGCTAAAAACTGCATCCATGAGACTAACACAGGAATAAATGACCACAGACTCTTTCCTGACCCTCTGAACCCATAGGACTTGAAAACTTCAGTGACCTAGCCAACAGAAATTGGGATCAAATTTTGCTGGGGAAATAGTAYGTGTACCTGGGATGTGTTCAAGCGCTTTGTGTTACTTTGAGCTATCCTACAGAGGAAGGGGAAAAGGGAATGCAGAGATCTGGAACAGTAAGGTGTTTCTCTGGTTCATAAGAAGTTAATATTTACTGGCAATGTGTCAGTTGTGTCCCCAGTGGTTACTGGTAACACCTGATTAGCCCCAAACTCCAAAGTTTCAACTGTAAATGGTTCCAAAGGAGCTGTTAGTTTACTCTGAACAAAAGCATAATTTTTCTCATGCTATCTTTTCAAAACATTTTCATGTCACGCTTTGACATGAGAGAACATTAGGTGCAACAGAACGATATCAGCAAGCCCTGAGTCATAGATGGGAGTATGATGCAAGTAGAAAAAAGGATTCCATAAATCCTAAGTGTTTTGACAAATGAAAATCAACAGTCACAAATGTTTTAGAGTTCACTGGATATGCTGTATGCAATGTAAGGGTCTATTCTCATGTGCTTACATACACCAATCCCATTAATTTTTACTTTAACATCCAAAACACTGGGAGAGTTCCCAATATAGATTTTGATAAAAAGCTTAAATGACTATGAACTCCACCATTAACAGAAAGGCCAAGAAATGCAACAGTTATGTTTCTGAGTCATGCTCAGATATGCCCTTTTATTGCCAGGGGTAAGATATTGGTCATCAGGTCTAATAGGAAAATCTCACAGGATTTGTGTAATACCTGAGGAAAACACCATGAAGTGCAAGTCTTAACTTTGACATTTCTAAGAAATGAACTTTACAAAGGCTTTTAATATGACTTTAGCGTCTCCGACAGCCTGTGCAGTCCTGAAATAGACTAGAATGGAAGTCTGCACATCTTAGCAGGCCACAAGAGAGCTGCAAGCACTGAACAAATTGACAGTAATGTAGCAGCTGGAACCTCCTTTAGACCTCCTTTAGTAAATTAGCCCCAAACTAACAGTTTTCAAAAGTGATGATACTGGCATTACTGTTGTGCACAATAAGGATAATGCTTTAAAAATACATACATGTGTATGCCTGGAAAGAAATCTTGCTCCAACTGAACTCCCTCATCCCTTGTCTTTTCTGGATGAACTGGTTCTTGCAGTGACTTTTGTTGTCATCCTGTTAAGGAGGAGAAAAAAGTCTAAGCCATCCCTCCCAATCTTATCATGTAGGATGCCAAGAAGGCTGAGTTACAAACCTGGCTGATGCACAGAGGCTGCTGAGGGACAGGGCTGGTTGCACAGAGGGCAGTGAGGCTTTGGCCTCCTGCCCCCGAGCCACTTCATCTCCTGGTAGTTTAGCTCCAATGTATTTGTGTTATCACAGACTACTCATAGCTAGCTACTCATAGTCCTTCAAATTTTCAAGATGTGGAAAAGTTGGAAAAAAAGTACATGTGTAAGTAGTATTTTAGGCTTCTGTAAAACATCTACTATTGTGCCAGATGGGAAAATATTAGTTAAGCTTATAGTAAGTTAATTAAGTTAAGATGGAGATTGATGTAAAAAAATTATAAAGGGAATGTCAAAGTGGCCCAGAGGAAGCTAGTAAAAGACTGTGCTGAAAGGGGAACTCTTGGGAAGTGTCCAGTGAAGTACAAATACTGGATTAGGGTATAATCTGATTTAATATTTTCATTAATGACCTCAATACCAAAAGTAGGGGTGAACTAATGAATTTTTCTGGTGTTATAGATTTGGGACATATTAGCAATAAAAATGTGAATTACCATATTATAGAGAAATAATTAGATGACCTTGAGATCAGGAATGATATAAATGTGATGGAACATTATAGACAAAATGCAAAGTTATGCACTTTGGGACTATGAACAAGAATTTCAGGCATTAACTGCTGCTTCAGTTGGAAGCAGAGGAGAAGCCAGGTCATGTGCATTTGTCAGCTGCAGAATCCTGCCCATTGGTATGATTTAGCTGTGAAAAAGCTCATTGGGGTCCTAATCTGTATTAGGTTCTGTACTTAGTGTAGTGATTTCCAGGCTGTGTACAAGGCTCTGGTATGATCTTATCTGAAATACTGTGTGGGTCTCTGTGTATAATCACTCAGAAATTAATTTAAACTGGGATGAGTGAGAAGAAGAGTAAAATAGTCCTAGCAACCTACCTAATGAAAGAAAGCTGAATGTGTGGCTTCTTCAGGATAGAGAAACAAAGGTTGAGAGGGCATATGATTGTCATCTACAAATTTAGCAGAGGAGAAGATGCTAAGGAAGGGGAGGAGGACAGAAGAGCTCTTTGAGCTGAAATCACAGTGTTGGCACAACAGCACTTGCATATCAGAAAAGAGGAAGAGAGTGTGAGGGTTCATGATAACTTTCCTGCAGGAATGTTGGGGCAACTCCTGTAACTTGTTTTTAGGATAGGAATTGGTGTGTTTGTTAAAAGTTTGTTAGACCTTATTGTCTGGGATAGCACATAACTGCATGCAGATGATTGCAGATATGCTTCACACTCCTGTGCTCTGAATTTCATTCTGGAGACCTGCATTTTATCTACTCCAAATCTTACTCTCTGCTTACTTCCTCCCATCTTCAGAGTTACACAGATATATTTTACATATTTTATTTGCCTTGCTTACTTATTCAGAAGAAAAAATCTTCTGATAAAGACTGCTATCCAGGTGAGATCTGACAAACACCTACTGTGTGCCTGGTCCTTAATACAGCAGAATGCCAGTATGCGGAAAGCTTTGATGTCTTAGTGCTCAACAGGCACAAAGTAGGATTASAAAGACTGGAGTTTTGGGATTCTTGAGGGATGAGACAGGCAATGATGGAGGAGAACCTGTACGAAAAAGAGAACAAGATGTGGTATTCAGCCTGGTATTTAAAAAAGATCTGAAGCAAGCTCTGCTTTCTTGGTGTTTCTATTCCAACTGCCTCTACTTCATACAACATACCAAGATGGTTTCAAAGATACAGTACCTAACACCCAGAGGTCATGCTTTACTTGACATTTCTAAACATGCATTAGAGCTATCTCAGACCTTTGTAGATGACTTGAGTACAAAGCCCTTCAGCTCAGCTTCTGCACGTGAGCTGGCCACTTTTTCCTAGGAGGCAAGCTTACATACCTCAGAAAGGGGACAAAGCTCTCTGCACTTTGCTCAGCCGTGCAGCACCATATGCAGGAGTTGTACTCATCATGTCACCAGCTCTTCTGCTTTTTCTGGTAAGAAATTATCCTTCACTCTGAGACTTGCTTTTCAGTTCACAGACAGGAGGAAGGAGACTCACTAAAGCTTTGAAGCAGAATTGAAAACTAACACTATTCAATAACTAGGAACTCTGATGTTTTTGTGTAATGTCAGAGAGAAGCTCCTTGGATTAACATTAAAATAGGTGCATAAAGTAGATATTGTTTTCCTGGCCATACGGAGACTACTGCCATATGCTCACAGTCAGAAATGGCATGAGGTACTATTCATAATGGCTTTTATTTATGACAGTTTCTGGGACCCAGGGTTCTAGCTATGAAGACTCAGCAGGTTTCCACAGCTCAGATATGAGTCGACCTAATTCTGATTCATGCAGACTGTTCCAATAGTTGAGAGCAATAGCAAATAGTAAAGATACTGCTGATAATTTACAGATAGAAAAATATGAAATCAATATAACAATTATAGTTGCTACAGTCAGAATCAATATGGGAAGTTAGAGGAAGTTCAAAAAAGAGCAAGGGAATAAAACCCACCATGATTAGTAGTAAATGTGTAGTACTTATCACAGAAGAGTCAGATACTTGTATATTATGCAGTAGTACAAAGGAATGCAGAAGAAATGCTGCCAGGGGATAAACTACGTATACTTAAGGCTAAGTGTCTTGCAGGTGCGGGAGTGGTTTACAAGAATATTAGCTATGGCACCACATTGAGCTCTGAGCCTTGTAGCTCTCCTCCCTGATCCACTTTTTGCTCTTGTGTTTTTTCCAGTCACTTGTAAATTCAGTAGTCAAAAAGGCAGAGACTGCAAGAAGAGGTTTTGGGCTTCTGAAGCAGAGTGCCTGCTCCATGCTTGCTACGTTACAGAAAGCAAAACAACCCATTCAGATCTATGTTTGAATGGGCATCAGCCCTTACTACCTTCACCATCTGTTCATGTGGCAAAGGAATATTTGTTGTTTCAGCCAAGGATTTAACAGGCCCTATCTAGACTTACTGGTATTTCTTTACAGGAAGAAAATTGCAGCCTCTCGGGAGTTATAGCTAGGGGAAATGAAGGAGCTCTGTCTCCGCATGTGACAACATTCCCTGTCAGCAGGACAAAGATTGAGGGGTAACGAGAGAATATGATGCTCAAGGAAAGTACATGTTGCCTCCTGAATACTTTCTCAACTCTTTTAAAAAATTCTAAGAAACCTTTTGTTGTTAATATGTTTAACATGATTTTACCTATGCTCAACTATTTTTGGCTGTTTAGTTGATTAATTGCTTACCTGGGGGAGGAGAAACCATAGATCACAACCAACAACTTGCTCAGAAGCCACGTGAGGTTGCTTGATACAACAGGAAATTTAAATGTAAAGCTCTTCCATAATTCTGCTGCCCACATGTCAGTCCATGTTCTGTTCCTTTTCTTCCCCAGAGTGGCTGATTTTTCTCTATCACAAGGAAGGATTCATCCCTGCCTAGTGCTGGTCTGAGGTTTTTGGAGAAGGTCAATGAAGTGGTTCCCTGGGCTGAACTCCAAATGCCCCCAGTTTGTAAAAAAGCTACTGTTTATTTCCTTAAGTGCTCTTACCTGAGGAGGAGAAGCCAAGATATGTCTTTCACTCAGAGCAGATGAATTCAAATGGCAACAGCATTATCTTAGCAGTCAAGTGGACATAAACCTTTCTTGTCACGCTTCAACCTAAATGAAAACACTACATGTGTTTGACATGCACTCTCTTTCACTGCAGGACTCAAATCTTTCAACCCCAGGTGCAGGGGACGCCATGCACCCAGGCCGAAGTTGTAGTGCCTCACTCACTACATTGGATACGTATTAACTGTGGGATCCAGACGCTGGCCATGGCCACAGCTTGACTCCATGCTGGGACAAGATCTGGGTCTGCAATATCCCTTCTCCACAGCTGACTTCCAAGGGGGAAAAAAAGGTATGTACACATGCAGGGAGGGAGTCATGGTGTGCTCTCAACAGGTCCAAAAGACCTCCCTACAGTTTGGAGGTGGTTGTTGACAGCCCTTGCCCGTCAGAGACTGGCCGTCAATAGTGTAAGCCTCTATTTGGGAGAGGGGGTAAAATGGAAATGGGTCTTTACTTCTGTTCTCAAGTAGGTATTTGAGCAGAAGCAGGAAGCAGGTAGATATTCATGCTTGCTTTTCTGTCTCACACGTGCAATTTTGCCAGGTTTGGTACTGACAGCTTTTCCCACTGTTGTCCTTGGAGCTGCAAGGTAATTAGTTACCAAGATCTCAGTTTGACTCCTGGACTACTGCAGCACTTGCTTAATAATAAGTTGTTTCTTCCTTTGAGCTTGCAGCAAGACCAGAATTTAGCAATGGCTCTTGAAAGGTGAAATGGTGTGTCTTTTTAATGGACACTTGAATTTAGCYGAGCTCAACCTCATGTGGCATTTCACTGCAATGCAATCATGATAGCCAAAAATGCATTTATCTTTTTTAACTGCCATGAAAAGTAAACTTTGATGGTGATAAATCACAGGTGCCTAATTTCATAAATTCATCACTGAAGGGATGGAAATAAAACAGAAATGTTTCTGGGTGTTTAGAATCTACATGATTGACTGCTATCTGCAGAGTCATTGTTCCACCTGCAGTAAATGTCTGTACAGTCAAATGGAATTGAATGTGATTTGTTAAAAAAAAAAAAAAGATGCATACAGACATTTTGCTCAGCTCTGCAGGAGTGTCACTGCTTTTTTTTTCACAGTGTGCTGTAGAGCAAGGTTTAAACCCCACTGATTTCAGGAGCAGAACAAGGTCTCGTAGGGGCTTGCAACTGTATTGCCACATAACTCATATTATGGAATCTCCTGCCACAGTCTATATACCAGCACAGACTATATATTATTATTATATATASTGCGTTTTACTGTTGCCTTAGAAATGCTTGAAATAAAGGATGGCATTATTAGCTCCTTTTTGTAATTGTGAGTAAAGTAGAAAAAAGAGACTAGTATTTAGAAGTCTAGTTGTTAATTGTTGGAAGCCAAATTCAGAGAATTAAGTAGTAAAAACTCTGGACTACATTCTCTCTTACAAGTAGGCAGAGGTACCACCTCAAAACTGTGTGTTTTCCTCTGGAGACACCATTCCTTGAACACTGGGGGAGTGAAATTGCTGATTCCTCTTCACCCACCTTAAGGTGCAAGCTCTGCCAGAAAAGAAGAGGCAGAAAAGCAGCTCTGTGGCCACCCCAGTTCCTTTTCCTTGGCTTCCCAATGTTTACCAAGCAAAGAGAAAGAAATGCCAGGTGCTTCCTTTTTACTCCAGGCAAACCTGGCTGGCAGGGCTGCCTTCAGACAGGGCCGTGCCAGGATTGCCCCACGGCCAGGAAGCATTTTTTGTCCCACTCTGTGGGCCAGAGTGTGAAAACTATACCTTGGCCTCAATCTGCATACTTCCAATATCCAATATCCCCACTGCTTTACCAGGGAGGATTATACATTTTTCAAGAAGTGAGCAAGTGTGCTTTCAGAGAAAAATATTTCCATGGCTACAGATCCTTCTTATGCAGTGGAATGGCTTAGGCAACTCAGCTCAGAGAGAGCTGATAAAATGAGAGGAAGTAATTAGATGAAAGGATGGCTGGATGTTTGATGTCAGATTTGTTTTTTTCACCTGAGACTCTCAGGAACTGTCTCAAATGGCCGAAGATGAAGTCAAGGTTTGTATTTTGCATGAAGATTGCACTCGGTTTTTCATCCTGTAGGTTTTTGAGGCTGCAGCGTGCACAGGAGTGGTCCTTGTATAGTTTTATAGTTGCAGTTGGTTCCATATGCTGTTGTGAGTTCAAATCTCACATGTAAGAAATTGTATCTGTTATCCAAATGAGAGTTTGAGGTATGTTGCAGGTATGGGTATGGAGCTATGAAATCGTAGCAGATCTGGGCGCTAAATACCAAAAGATATTTATCTCCTTGTGCAATACTTTTGTAAGGTGAAGTGCTAGAATTTARGTCTCTCTGGTGTTAACAGAAGATGATGATGCAGGGAATAGTTAGCAGATGATAGTTTTTGTCTCTGGGGTGCATCCTCTTGATCCCTAGACWTTCATATCTTCTCTGAGATTTTCTCTGAGATATGGGTCATACCTGAATAACATAAAATTCCATCTTCCCCACCAAAGTTAAAATATAGACTATTAATAGGCTAAATATACTGGTTGAATATAGAGGGATATTAGTTCTAAAATACTAGTTTATTAAAAGTCTTTAAATACATACTGTAATTGGGATCTGAGTTTTTTTAAAGTACTGTGCCAAAGTCTTGTTCTTTTTGGTTTATCTTTGATCATTTACTTAGCCACATGTAGTATGTGAGTAGGAGGAAGCACTTAGAATTTCTGTTCATCCTTAAAATCCTGTCAAATATTTTTTAAATACTCATGATTATTTCCCTCATAATTTTAAGCACTTCCAGTTTTTAAATAAAATACTGCCATTACAATGAGCCTAGGATGAGTTTCCACTTGTTTAATGAGGTGATCACATTTCTTAAGGACTGGACACTAGTATGACACATATTTGTAAMTTAAAAAAAGATCTGGCAAGCTAGAAAGAAATTCTATGCTAATTGAAGGACAGCTTCAGTACAGTTAAAATGAAAAAATCCTTCTAATGATGTATGTATGAACCAAAACAGATGGCAAAGACATTTCACCAGCATCCTTTAAGTACTAGTAAGTAAATGTGATGATATTAATTTGGGTGAAAGGACATGATTAGTACCCTTTGACTTTTTTGTAACAGCTGAATCTAATGTATCCTATTTATATGACTGTGAAGAGCTTCCAGTCGCATTGTAATGATTTCTAAGGACCAATTTGAACAAGATTGCACTATGAGTGTCAAGTTGACAAGCTCACATCCTCTCCTTGATGTGAAGTGCTAAGTTCATAAAGATGTCAGTGTGTTGTCTTGCCAAGTCTCCCAGCTGGAGAGTAATAATGAGTAATAGTCATSAGACTTCAGATCCAACTTTATCAGTCCAAGCATTGCAGGTATTGCACAGGGAAAACTCCTGTGACACAAGTGAGTAATTTGCAGATAAGTTAGGTTCAATGGCATTGTCAGAATTGATTTCATACTGAGATGCATTGAGGGAAGGACATAGAAAATGCACACTTGTTCTTCAAATGAAATGATATTCCTGGTTACATTCAGCGGGAGCTTTGTCTTGGCCAGTAAAACAGCACGAACTCAAGACAACTTCAGGCTGTTTCAGGAGATGTGCATACACTATCACATATAATAACATATATATCCCCAGCTCAGTACTAACATTCTCCTATTTTTCTTACAATATTACCCTCTGCTGATCACAGCTAAGATTATCTGAATTGCAGCCCCCTTGATTAAAATGAGAGAAGAAAGAAGAGACAAATGTTGATATGCTTCAAAAGTTATTGCTACTTAGTCTGAAAGTGCTTCCTCTCTTCTTGGTCTAATTAAAACTGAGCCTGACTTTCAAGGCACATTGCAAAATTCCATCTTTCCCCCCACAAACAGCCCCTGAAATGAGTGAGACAGGAGGGAAGTGAGAATTAAAAGGGTATGGAACTGTTTAAAACAGGTGACTGGGTTCACATGTGGTGGGATATCTTTAATTTGTATGGCTGCATTTGAGATGCATTCTGAAATTATGTTAAGAGTGCCTAGAGCATCTGGATAGCACCCCTCTTACTAGTGCTTCTATATGTCTAACAAATCAGTCAATCAGTACCAGTTTAAAGAACTGCATTTTTTAATGCCAGACAATTTTTTTTTTTTCTGTCACGGGCTTTTTCTGTATGAAATTGTTGCCCATATTTTAATTTGTACTTGCTAAAATATATATTCTTTTGAAGTGCATACCTTTCAATAGACAGCTTGAAAGCTGCCACCAAGCTTACCTCTCACTGAGATGCTGCCTTCTAAGTGGAGGAAATTGTCCAGCTTGTCAATGCCAAACTAACAAGGCAATGCTTCTTTTTATTCTATACCTGTAAATGTAGCTAATTTAAGCTCTGAGTGAGACTCTTGTCTCCCTTTGGCAGCTATAAAATGTTTGAGCTGTTCCACATCACACTCTCAGTGCCCAGAAAAGAGCCTTTGACTACCACAGTATAGTTATCTCTCATTCCTTATCCACAAAAGAACATATTGGTAGCTTTATCCATGGTAATTAGGCCAACGCGAGTCATCCTCAGATCTCCCAGGGTGACCATGGCAAAGGCGCTGCTAGCCTGTGGTCCAAAGGCTCTTGTCTGTCGATAAGAGCTAAGCAGAGAGAACCTGGCACGTGCCAACGTCCTTGTACTCCTTGTGAGAACTCATTAAAGACCTCTCTGGCTCCCAGTCCTCTCTTTTGGGATCTCGAGGAAGGCAAAAGGGCCACAGAAATAGGGAGCTGCTTCTAGCTGGGCAGTTTCTCGTGAGTCAGCATTTACTTTCCTCCTCTCGTCTTAAATTCTCACATTTCAGCTTCTTGCTTTCCTGGATGCATTCAGCACAAGCCAGCTGTGCTTACCCAAGCGGGCCTTCGAAACCAGAGCACCTGGCTGCCTGTTAGTCTTCAGTGTATTTATCCTTAGAGTACATCTGGGAGGTGAAGTGCTAGTCCCACCAATCTACGGGAGAGGAAGTAGGGTAGACTGGGATACTCAGAGCTTTGGTGCCTACAGGAATGGCACCCACCGTCCTCTATGTAGCAGTGCTGTTTGCATATGGGAAAGCCACTTTGATTCAGAAGACGTCCATATGCTGAAATTGTGGGTTAACTAAGGATACCCAAACACTTGAGCAGTTGCCTGGGGCCTTTGCTGGTCACCTTGTAGCTCTGAGATGCCTGGGTAGTCAAATCTAAAGCTTTATACTTGTACTCTAACTCTAGAGCATCTTGAATGTAGCCAAGAACTTAGTCTGGTTAAGGCCTTTGAGTGCTTCTGCAGTATGAGTATTTATTCCTAATTTCAGTAATGGATGATGTTATTTTTCTTCACAGGTTTTTCCCCTCACTCTGGGCCAGTCTGTCTTCTGTGTAGCTTCTGGACTTTTGCTGGAGCATACGAAGTGGGTAATATATGATCTTTGACACAATTCCAATAACACATTGAGGATTCTTGTCTAATTTGCTGGAGAGGTGTTAAAAACAGGAATAAGTGTGAACCAATTAACCAAAATGCATGATTACTTGTCCTCATACAGACCTCAAATTAAAATACCGAACATTATTTCACTTGAATGTGTTTCCCTCAGTTTATTTGTTAAACATTTCATGAGAATAAATTTGATAAGCTGGGTTGGTGAGTTATGAAAATGGAAGTTTCATTGCTGTCCTGGTCCCAGAAGACAGTGTCTTTATTACCTTTTGGTTCAGATTCTGGGCATATTATTATGTTTAAAACCACAGATCAAGCAGAAAGGCAATAGGTTTTTATGTAAAACATGCTTCTTTTAAAAGCTGCAAGAGGCAGAACTGCTTTTCTTCATATGGGTATGAAAGCTCATTAGAAAAATTGGAATGATTCCCTTTCTGTGCAATAAACCATTGCTGCACCTTTGTATGATACTTCATGCTAGAAGACTCACATTTATGATACCTATAAGTTTTCTAAACCACCTGCATTAAAGTAGTTATGCTAACCAACATATGCAGTGTCAATCTTTATGGTCTTGTTACAATAAGAATTGGAGGGGGAGAAGCCCTATTAGCTAGCATGTAAGCAGGAATGATGAATTTTTTCCTCCCTGAAATCACTCTGTAACCGTATTGTGTGGCCATTTGAGAGAGCACTGGAAGAATACACATGCACTAAATCCATCTGTGCCTTCTGAGGCATTGACTTCCTAATGGGAACTATTTTTAACATGAGCAAAGGCTAATCTGTAACTTACATACTTGGGGAAATCAATCAATAAACATGCCTGTGACAATGGGATTTTTGACAAGGAGCACTGCAAAATCTTATTTACCTCCTTTGTACAGCCAACAAAAATACACCAGGCAAACTGTTACTTTTGATGTAGACATACAGCTTAAATAACACTCAAATGACTGGTGCAGGCATTGGCTACAGAGGATGAAAAGGAAAACTGGATTAGCTAAAAATAGTGATATTAAAAATCAGTGCATTTTCTTCCTCAAGGAGGGGAGAAAAAGACCAACTCTAATCTTGGACTAGAAGACTACAGGTAGAAAAGTTCAGGTCTTGCCCTTCTCATTTTTGAAAGACACTTTTCTAGTTCAAAGGGGCTTTGGTTTAGCTTCAGGGGAAATATCAAGGATTATAATTGGAAGACTTTTCTAGGTTTTCCTAGCTGGATTTCAGAAACGCGGTATGTATTTAACAGAACCACATGCACAAAAAAGAACAGAGCAACTTTGAAATAAACCTTTCATTCCTACTGCTACCATACAGCCTATACTGCCACTGTACATTTTCCCCGAGAGGGAGGAGTGTGGAACAGGGGATGAAAGGTATAGGAGAAAAGGAAAAGTGTGAGATTAAAAATAAATCAAAAAGGGGAAGGCATTTTGAGAGAGGTGAATTTATGCCGGGTCCTAAATTTTCCTCTTAAAATGATGTGTCTGAAAAGATTTGTCAGTATTCCTATGTCATGGGATATTTCAGATATTAATTGTGACGAAGTGAATTAGAATTGTTTGTGGAGATCATAATAGAATGAACACCTGGAACAGTTGATTTTAATGATCTGCCTACCCATGCTGTGCTTTGACCCTTCCCTCACTGAAAGTCATAGGAAATGAAATCCTCGACATACTGAAGTCAGGGGAGCAGAGTGACTGACTTCACCAGGTAGAATTTCAACCTGGGAAATGTGGTTTTGAAATTAGTGATTGTGTAAACATTTGTGCCTATGTTCCTTGTTTGGGTGGGGGGAAGCTGTTGACTTTTGTTTTGTCTTTTCCTTAAAGAGTATCTTTTCCTGATCTCACCTTTCCTTGGTACTTACTTCATGTTACACATGGCTGATTAAATATAGTCTTCTGGGTATATGTACATTAAATATTGAGGAGGAAACATTTCAGTAATTTTATAGTTACGGTATATTAAAACAATAAAGAACACACCTTCTTTATATACCTTCCTAAGCCAGGAACTCCTGTTTGAAAACGAACCAGGCATTTTAAATAAATGTTTTAGTTTAACCCCTTTGCAATTATTATATTTTTAGAATAAGAAATTTTTGGTTTTATATATTTTAAGAGCTCTTGCCTAGAAGAGTCTTGCTATTTTTTAAAGTTACTTCGGATTTTAGCAAAATGTAAGACACATGAGTCATTTTAATCATTTAATAATTCCTCCAGTTGAACCTCTGTGTGAGGAGAATAAGTCGATAAATACTATTAGCCATCGACTAGAACCACCTATTCACCCTGTACAAGTCACTAGTAAAATCTTCTCTTGAATGTATTTTTTATTGTGTATATTGCATATATTGTGTATATTCACAGTTAGAAAACAACTTTGCTATATGATGCAAGCCTTATAGCATTTCTGAGTCCTCAGGAATGAGAGGAGTAATTGGCCAGTCTTTTCAGCGAGGTTAGCTAGGAAGATGTACAGCAGCCAACATTTTCAAGTATTTCACAGATGGTCATTTGTGTAAAATCATTTAGCTCATGCAATACTCCTGCTGAAAAATGGGTTTGTTATTTAACATTTTTATGATAAAATTTCCATTTTGATGTCCAGACTGTTGAAGCCTACATCACCTGAAAATTTGACTATACTGTTCTATTCTACTATGAGACCACTTAATGTCTAAGGCTTTTGTAACATTGGGATCTAATTTTCAACATAGTTTTGGCAATGATACCTAGAATCAAACAGCTTTCATGTTTGAGAAGCAGTTTCTGTGATGATTAAAAGGCTAGTGGGAGTTGGGGCTTCTGGGTTTTATTCCCTCTTCTACCTAATGAATCTTACTGATTCACTATTTGCTTAAGTTTGACAGTGCCTTGTTGTCAAGCCTCCTGATGTTTGATGTTTTATTCTGAAAGCACCAGTTCCCACAATCATTTTATAAGGCAACTCAGCTTTCCATTGTTAATGAAAGGAGAAAAAGAAAAAAAGAAAAGAAACAGATTCTATCTAACTTACTGAGAAGAGTTGGAAAATGTAAATTATGAAAATGTTATTTTTAAAGTTAGTTGTTTAAAAATATCAAAATCATTGTTTTTAGGACCAAAACCAAGACTGGATCCAAACATGACTGCATTCTCTCAAAGTCTGGATTCTGACCTACACTCAGATATATCTCTGCAAACTAAATCCAAAGCAGTATTTGGTTTTGTTTTCCTCTGCTTTAGGTAGTGTCCTTTTAAAGACTGCTGGGAATATTCTAATACTAAAGCTTTAGTAATGATTGCAATCCTCATATTAAAATTACGGAGGTTCCTCACAGAAGTCTTAAATATAGACAGACCATCAATTTCCTTTTTCCTTTTTTCTAAGATTTGATAATTTTTATGTTTCATCCAAGGCCATGGAGAAAGACTCCAGGGACAGTCTGCTACAATTTTCCCAAMGAGAAGTACAAGAAATCAGTGTTCCTCTTTTCCAGAATACAGCATACCTTGGTCATCTGCATGATGACCAGCATTTATAATCATAGGGCTCCAATTTGGAGCACAAAACCTGATCTGAACTGGTGTACATAAAAGTGTAAAAACTATGGAAGGACCCTTAAAATATAATTATACTGGAAGTTGTTATTGGGCTCTGACTCACCACTGGCTTCTGTAACATATAGCTTTCAGGATCACGTAGCCAATGACCAGAGTGGCTTTTCTTCTCTTTTGGGTTTTCTTTTGTTTTTTTTGGACTAAAACCTCTCTCTTGTGAGTTTGTTCTAAATGCTTATAGCAATGCTTATAGGGAAATTTGAGACTGTGGCCTCTTGCTCTTAGGTTCATCACCATCATCTCAGAAATGCCTGATGAGCTGAGCATGAGCGACAGGTGCTCTGTAGTTAATTCATGTAACTGTTGTAGTCATGGTTATTCAATATTGTCTGTAACAAAAGAAATGGCTCATTACGAAATAAACTATAATAAATCTAGCTAGAAGTTTGGATCCAACATCAATGCTTTCATATTCCTTGTTTTACAGAAGATTTGTTATGAGATCCAAAATGTCAATCACAAAACTGAATCTTTCTTCCCACTCAAAAGTTACAACTGCTCCACTGAGTTGTTTCCCCCAAATCTGTCTGAAAATTTCTGGATCAACAACAACTCTGTCTTTTCCTGGGCCTCCATTTCCAGTAGTCAAGACACATATGAAAGGTTTTTTTCCAGCTCTTGACCTCTTAACACGTACAATGCACAACCAATTGGACCACAGAATTCTTGGAAAAACACATTGCTTTTTCAGTATTGCCTCAGTGTATTCAAATA
The DNA here is from genome assembly GCF_003343035.1 of Apteryx rowi. Classification (NCBI taxonomy): domain Eukaryota; kingdom Metazoa; phylum Chordata; class Aves; order Apterygiformes; family Apterygidae; genus Apteryx; species Apteryx rowi. The sequence goes on along the minus strand of NW_020450916.1, from coordinate 1,538,420 downwards.
GATATTCCATAAACTGATAAAAATGAACAATCCAACTATGCCGTTGCCAAAGCAGCAGTGGTCACTGTTACACCTAAAATTGTCTTATGTTGTGGATGTGGGTCTCATTTTTTAGGTATCTGTTTCCATATCCTACTTGCATGTCATCCCTTATTCTGGAGTCAGAGCTCATCTAGCGCATCTTTCCTTGCTCTGCTTTGAGCTGCAGTTGAACCTCTGTGTGAGGAAAACAGCTGCAGTTCATGCTTTGGATATTAGATACACTGGCTGCTGATTCAGTCCCCAGGTGGTATTCATGTTCCTTCACAGGTGGTATGTAGTGCCTTGCCACACGGCACATTGCTCAGAGGCGATTCTGCTGGCCTGGTTGGGCTGGGGACTCCTGACTCTCTGTCCCTGAAGCAGCCTTTATTGCATGAGCTGCTTACTGCATTAAGGGGGGCACGGAGGGTTCCCTGCCAAGGACACCTTTCTTTTGGTTATAAGAAATGCAGCGGTACCCCACGAAACAACTGCAATGGCTAAAAACTAGTAAAAAGTAGCCACTAATCATTCTCAGTGCCTGAGGYGGAGGAAAGCTTGTGATGGACCGAAAACAGCACTCTCTCTGAAAAAAGCGAGAAAAAGATATTTTAATTCAGGAAAAAAATTGTTCATTTGCACATCTTCGTAAAATGACCAGCATGTCGCTTCCAGTTCTCCCCCAAGAAAATACCTAACCAGCAGCTGACAGCCTGTCCAATGAATCCTGAATTATGTTCCATTTTAGCATCAGAAAAGAGGTGGCAGGGAGAAAAGGAGTTGCTTCTACCCCAGAATAGTTAAACTCCCCTGTGGGAGATGCAGATTTAAATTCCCCTCAGACAGAGGAGGGGACTGAACTGAAGTATCCAAGGTAAGTACTTCAGCTGTTTGACACGGCCTGAAATGGAGGCATTGTTATCCCCACAGCTGGCTGTGTTTTTGGAGAGAACTGTTACATGCATTTTGAGTGAAGCACAAGAACGTAGGTGCGCAGCAAACCTGGCAGTTCATGGGCCTCAGGGGACAGAGGCAGGACATTTCTCATTTTGCACATCTCTGCAGAATTAGAGATAGAGCTGAGCTGCTTGGTTTGTTTCCAGTCTGAGGTTTTTCAGGGTATATAGCGGTGGAGATTGAATATAAAACATATAGTTACCTATGGACTTCAACATTTACAGGTTTATGCAGGAGCTGATGAGGGTTTAAGGCCATCTTTAAAATTATATTGTGTGAAAAGGTAGGGTGGAATCTAACTCATTATTTACAGCTGTTGTCATCAATTGTGCTGCAGAGCCTGATTCTCATTCACGATGATACCCCTTCCAGCTCAAGGTAAGCCATCTGTAGGGCTGGAGTTGTGTGGAGGCATCCCTGTGGAACATCAAGTTCAGGACATGGTTATAGCTATGCCTGAGTCCAAGTCTCCGTGTTATTCATCTTCTTTGCACAAGGAGGTAGGGAAGGTAGGAGATGCAGAGTGTGTATGATAAAATTAAGGGGAACAAAAGGGCAGCTTTGATATCATGGCTTCTGACAAGGAGAAGAACTAAAGAGAATTATGGTGACCTGAAGTTGCCACATAGTCTGCTTTAACTCAGACTTTGTTTGGCAGGCTGGGAGAAAAAAAATCAATATTCTATTCTAGATGGCAAATATTAYATAGTTTTGTCTTATCCATTATTTCTAAGGCATGAAATCAACATCTAATAATGCAAGCTCTGTCTTGAAATCAGACATTTTGGAGGAAAGTTCATTTGTTGTGAAGAAAAAGGGGAAAATGTAATTTCCCTTCTACTTTCCTATTATTGCTCTCCCTTCTCTTCCCTTTCAGGATCTTAAAGACTTCACTCCTTTAGGAATCACTTTTACAGCTTCACTTAATTTGCCTGGTGATTATAATCATCTTTGACTTTTTCCATAATCATGCTTTTGGAGAGGATGCTTCTGGATCTCCCAGGATTTTATTGCGGAAGGAAGGTGGGAGGAACAGCAAAGGTTGAGCTGACTTCAGGACTGATTTGATTCTGCAGTTGACGGTGGGAGGTTTTTTTTACCTCCTTTGCAATAACATTTGTTGCTATTGGAACTGTCAGTAAAGTGGGAAAAGCAATTAATATTTTTGCCTCTGTGTCTTTCACAAAATCCTTAGTTTTCTGCAAGCAAAGCTCTTGAAAGAAATCATAGTTCACCTTGAGGAATGATAAGAGAAAAAAGAACAGTGAGAACTTTCTATGTGTCCTTTGCTCATTAGCAATGACAGACTGTAGAGCAAAGATATCCCACAGCACAAGTTTTGTAAATACAGTTGCAATAAAATCTAATTTCAGGACAAATAAAAATCAGAAAAGTAAGCTAATTGGACATTTCTTTCAAAAGTTACTTTATCTTCAACTTTGTTCTAACAAGTTCAGCCAAAAATTTTGGCAGCATGAAATTGTAACACAAGGAAGAATTATTACSCTTTGTGTCAATTAGGTAGAATGTTTTTTAACTAAATATATCTGCCCCTTTTTCAGATTTTGCTTAGGAAGGTGGAAATTTGCCCCTGTGACTGACTTAACAAATCCTATTACTTGCACATTTATTCTGTTATGTGCAGTACTGACACTTCTCAAGCCAAAAGGGAAGCAGCAGGAAGTCGTGACCTGTGCTCTCAACAGTCAGATCAAATCAGATAGTTTTTACAAAATGATGAACTGCTGTGGCTCCCATTGGAGTCCTGAGTTCCCTTTCTCTAGGGCATTAGGTATGTGAATAGACAGAAGACTGTTACACCCAGCAAACTGACTCATTGTATTTTCCTGGGAATGGATATTTCTCCAAGTACCTGCTTGTACTGATACTCCCCTTGGACCTCGTCTTGTATTCGCTGGATTACCCTGGCATCTTACAGAACCCAGAGAAAGACACTCCTAATGTGAGGTACAAGATAGGTATATACAAATTGCCGGAGACTAAAACAAACATATGACAAAAAATGGCCTCTACCCTTGAGAGGGCCAGTATAAAGATTTCTATTTGCAGTCTGACCTTCCATGTGGGATTCACGGTGTTGGTGCAATACCTCTCTCCCTCTGCTATTCAGAAATTTGAGATGCCAGACTATACCATCTTACTGTCCATGGAAATTAAGTGTCTAAATATCTTTGGGGAGAAAAGCATTAGAAAGTTACAGAGCTAGTTTATGTTTTGTTTTTTTTTTTTTCATTTTCTTCTACAGTGGAAGTGTGCAGGGCAAAACTCACATTGATACCACCAGAATTAGGGCTTCATCCTTGTTCTTTAAAACCTCAATCTCTACTGTATTAAATCTACTTTATGCTTTTAAAAAGTATTTTTAAATGTAAATAATTTAAGAATATAAAGAAGAGTGCCTGGAGAGCCAAGTTGTGTTCAGGAACTCTTATTCATAAGAATTAAGCATGTACCTAGTAAAAATCAGTCCCTTCTCAGGTGGCTTAGGTGCTAAGCAATGCTTACTGCTGCTTACTGGAGACTGCTTTCATTTCAAATGATAGAAATGATTGATTCATTTACAAAAGTGTTACCTTCCTGTGTCAATTTCTTTGAAACAAGTGTGCACATTAAAATTGTCTTAAATCTTTGGGACGATTTATAAGTGGCAAATGCCTTCAAGAGAGAAATATTTCCATTCTCAGTGAAAGGCCAACTTTGCCTCGGAAGTTTTCACATGGGATGGGTAATGGTGCTTTAAAGCTTCAGTGGAGCGTTAATAAGGGAAAAGAATTTTCTGTGGTTTGGTAGGTTGTGTACAGTGTCTGCTAGCATGCCCAGCCTATACAAATATCTGCCTTAGTAACAAATCTTCAATGACTCCAAGTGGGAATGGATGAGGAGACAAGGTTCAGAGGAGCCAGAGATTTATTTATATTCTGTTCTCAGCTCCACCTCAAAGATCAGACTTCATCATGTCGCTTCATCCAGGCTACTCCTATAAGTAAAATCTGGAASATGTGAGTCTCTGCAGCTTTCACTGCTGTTGGATAATACCAAAGTATTCTTCTGAATGGAAAGTTGGTGTGGACAACCCTAGTATACAGCTTCATTCATATTAGTGACTTCCCTCATGCTCCCTGTGCATTTCGTGTTATCTGTACAAAGGGAGTGTTGGTGCAGGCAAGGGTCCCATGCCAGTCTGCCTCATGCCAATATCGGAGACATTGAGACTGATGTATTCTGCATGAGACCTACTCCACTTCCCTGCATGTGCTCACATAGTGCTTTCACATCTTCTTGTTTCTATAGAATAAATGTGTTTGGGCAGCCTGTGTTTTGATGTGTCACCCGAACAGATTGTGTGTGAGCGTCAGGTGCAGGTCCCAGAGCATGTGAAATGCTGTAGTGTCGCAGCTGCAGCCCARGCTATGCCTCTTGGTGAGACTCGTTCAGTGGACCCATCCCCTGATGTGACCTGACATAGCCAGAGGCTCAGCCTTAGTATGTGAGCAAATGTATGCATGCACCTATATCACTGTCCAGCACATCAAATGGCCACCTTTCTGTCACATGGCAATGTCTGCAGCAGCTCATGCCTAAAGATTTTGGCAAGTAGAGATGTCTCTAATTTCCCAGTGGGCTGCTTCTGAATAAGTATTAATCAATGTAATTTATGAAAGAAAAACTAAGTGCTGAACATTTTCATTTCCCACTGAATTTAAAGAGAGTAGAAAGGTTTCAGAGTGCATCTCTTGATGTTTCTTAGACGTGGTTCCTTCCTCTGCTAAATGGAGATCTCAAAGGACTATAGTGAACTTAATTTCTTTAAACAAAGTTCAGTGGAATCCTGGGACAGAAAATTCTGTAGAAGTTTGGAGCCTCTGTAAGTCTTGGGCCAAGTGTCATCTCTTCATGCTATATGCATGGATGCAGGAGAGTTGAGACTCCTAAGGTAGGTTTCTTCAGTTGTGAGATTCCCTTCGGACTTGCTGGACCATGTCTCTGAAAGAGACTTCAGGTGAAATCTATAGGAGTTGCGGGGTTCAATCTGGGGACCACATTATACAGTAATCCTGATTTTCACCCCAACAAATATTAATGGTTTAGCTGAGTGACAGTTTTAATTAAAATACTTTCATCAAGAACGTCTTTTTAAACAAACTAAAGTATTAACATAACATATTCTTCTAGCAAAGAAATCTTATGTTTTTCAACAAAGACAAAAAGGAATAATTATTTATGAACAGGAAAAGCTTTCTGAAAACTTAAATGCATGTCAGTCATTGAGAGTGATGAATTTCCTTGAAAATTTGTAGGGAATAATGATAGGAATTGAGGAAAGACAGCATTTTTCATCTTTCTCTGATCAAAACTCTAATTAGTTTGGTTTTTTTTTAAGGGTTCCTTTGTCTGTAGAACTTGTGAATTTTGAAGATGAAAGCAGGGCTGCAGGATGGTTTAATTTGTTTTGTGTTTTGCTGATGAATTGCTATCTATCTAACTATTCTTGGTGGTGCCTGCAATTTGTGTCATACCCTTTGGTTACCAAGCTGTATCAGGGTAAAACCACTCACTTCATTATATCCCTCCAGATTCCCTGGGACTGGGTGGGTGAACCGAAGCAGCTCCCTTCCGGCACTGCACAGCAGCGGGGTGGAGGCTGCTTCAATAGCAAGGCTTTTATATACCTGTTTTAATTGAATTATAATCTCTTGCTTGCGGTACTCCCTGCCATAAAATCTGTGACAGTACTAGTATCACACATAAACAGTGAAAGAGTTTGCTTCACACTGTTCAATTCTCTGCAGAATTTATGGCCACATATAGGTTTTTTAGGTATAAATGGACTGCTTAAAAGAAGCTACTGACTTCACTGAGTTGGCTTTGTCTGAGTAAGAAAGCTGAAGATGTCACTGTATCAAGTGTGTGGAGTGGAAGTGAGTTGCGGATGCATTTTCTTCTACTTTCACATTGTGTAAATTTGAACCTGAGACCTTCCATATACAAGGTGAGAACTTGCCTTATTTGTCACTACACAACTCAGTTCTGTCATTTTCACTACTAATGGGATTTTGTGACTGAGTGACCTTGTTAATATAGCAATATGTTTCCTGACATATCATCAGTAACAATGCTGCAAATAATAAAAGAAGGAGAAAATGCTAGCCTAAAAAATACTAAAAAAAAAAAATGCTGGTTTCCTTCTATTCTTTTCCAGGAAAAGCAAAAAGCTTCCATTATCTTAAAAATTATATTACTTTAGAATCCTACTTAATGTGATCAAACAGTTAAAGCACTGCTCCTCTCTAGCACAATTTGGCAAAATAGTTCTTTAAAGAACTTCTTAGGGAAAAAGGGACATAAATATGGAGTGGATCCTTTCAACAGAGAAAAGCCCATCATTAGACTGGAAGGATATTATGACAGCAGTTACCAAGAGAAAATTTTCTGTGGGAGGACTGCATGATAAAACTGTGGKTTTTAGGCATTTGTTATCTCCTAATGTTGTAGTCCAGTGTGTTGTATCATCTTTATGATAAATATTGTTCTCACTGAAGTAATGCTAAGTCTGACTATTTTCTATATGTAAAGCTGGTATTCATGGTACATAGTTAAGGGTGACCTGAAAAGTTTACAAACTGAATAAATAAGGAAAGAGAAATAGGTACAGGGAAATGAAATGACAGCCAGTTCTCCTGAGTGTCTGTCCAGTGCTATGCATACCAGACCAAATTGCCTCTTGATTTATATCTCCAAGGAAAGTTTATATTGCAGCCTGTCGGAAGGATATTTGAAACAAGGTCAGAATCACAGTCATCATAGCTCCATGCCTGGCGCAGCAAAGGAGGAACTGAGGCTCTGCAGATCTGGGCAAGATGTTGTATAGGCAGAATTTTAAAGAGGAACTGAAAAATTCCTCTGATTATCACTCTTTCTTAAGAAGCCAAGAGCAATGTCTTCAGAAAGCCAACAGATTAATTCAAAAGCAGACTTTTCAGGAAAGGAGGTAAGGTGGTTTATGGTATTGGAGGCCTGTAGGGAAATTCCAGTGTCAATGAGCAAGTCTTCACTGTTCAATGAAGCATAATGCTGATGCATTCGAGCTGGAGCTTTCCTAAACTGAGCCGATTTGATGGCACAGTGCAATGTCATGCTGTATGGGAAAATGCGGAAGAATGTCGAGGAGATAGGCAATGGAAGCTAGCCAGACTGTTCTGTGGGAAAAGGAGCATCAACAGGGCATGCTGACCCATAGTCACGTGGCTGAGCCTGTGCCAATGYGGCGCTACACCTGGGCTTTGAATCGAGATTAATGATGAGCTCAATGTACTTACTGCGCATGCGTATAGTACATAAAAACCTCCTATAGTGCCCCCCCCCAGCATTCCTCGCCATGGACCGACGCTCAGCGGTGCCAGGGACTCTCCCGCTCCATTACTGCCTCAATTGGGAAATCGCTGGGGAACTCCCGCTCAGACGCAGAGGTAATAAATGCTCAGTATCAACCACAGTGTGCCTTGTGTTTGCGTATGTGTCCCCGCCGGGAGTCCAGGTGCCACCCCCACCGTACCCTTACACATGCAGAGGAGCTAGCTCAGGTCAAAAAGCAGGATAGCTCTGCTGATAGCTGCTAAAGTGCTAGCGCAGATATTGCTAGTGCAAGAATCTGTGCTGTGCTGCCTTGAGCAGTGTGGACCTGCCCACAGATAGTCATTTAGTAATCCACAAGGCAGTATTTTCCATTTGATTAGAAACCCTCTGTGTAGCACCAGAGTGTGTTTTGCTTGTGGGGTTGTTGTGTATTTGATGAGACATGAAAGGGATATACTGAGGACTAGGTGGCATTATACAATTCTGGACATTTTTGAGAGTGTTCTAACATTTGTATTGTAGCTAAATTCCTGGCATGACATTTGGTTCACCTTGAATTTTCTACTGGATACAGTACTTGCAGCTGTTCACACAGCATTAGCGGCAAGGGATGGGAGAAGCATGTGTCAATATTTATTACTGGACTAACTTTTAAATATGTTTTTAGTTTTTATTTAAGAATTCATAACAAACTGAGCAATATTCACAAAACTCCTAAGCAATCACTAAAAATAGCAGCTAAACAAGTAATAGTCAATCGATTTTGAATAATATGTCCTTGTTGGATTATGTCTTCAGTTTCTGCAAGAGCAAATAAAGAAGCACTGGAGCAGGTTGCCCAGAGAGGTTGTGAAGTCTCCATCCTTGCGGATGTTCAAAACCCAACTGGACACAGCCCTGGACAGCCTGCTGTGGGTGACCAGCAGCTCTCCAGCAGCCCCTTCCAACCTCAACCATTCTGTGATTCTGAGTATACTTCAAGAACRCACCCTCTGTGGAAAAAAGGCATACTTGCATTAGGAAAGAAAAAACAATTCTACATATAGACTGCTTGCTTGTGCAAGTCCCGATCCAATGAAATATATTTAAATTTAGGCATGCAAGTTATGTAGTCCATAAAGCAGGTTTACCATTTAGCCTGCAAGTAAATGAGGTGCTCTTATGCTTGAATCTGACCTGCTTTGCTGAATCCTGAGAAAGAAAATAAGGACTCCTTCATAGATACTATACAAAATTGCATTAAATATGTTTAGTAAGCATTGCTTCAATATATGTTTAAGTAGGCCTCAGAGTAAATTTATGCAGAAGTTACTATAACATTACTAATTTTTTGTTTTGTTACTAAAAATAAAAATGGAAAAGAAATCTAGTCAACCTTTTGCTTTTTTAATTTTTTAATTTGGCTTGGATTACTGGGTTCTCACAAACAGGATATAAGAATCAGTCTTTGCAGGCTAAGTCTTAACTGAAGTCTGGGCTATATGGGATTTTGTTGTTGGGGGGGTGTTATTTCTTTTTCTTCTTTTCTTTTTTAATCAAAATTGTTCATAATAAACAACTTTGTTTGTCAGTCATCTTTTGGGCCAAGGATTGGTGTTAAATGGGTAGGTTAACGCACAGGGGCTGTTGAGTGTGCATCTGTCTTTGCAGACAGCTCTAATCCTTCATGGTCCACTGGCTTTACCTTTACGAGTTCTTTTGATTGGTAATTGAGAGAATAAATCTTTGAAGAACTTACATAAATGCAAAAAAAATGCATTAAGATTCAAGCAATGAAGTGCCTACTACCATATTTTATATGGTACTTTTTCAGTCCTCTACCATTTAAATTCATTTTGCCAGACAAAGATTCAGGATTGGCATTCAGTTATAGATTTTTTCTTCTTATGCACTGTCAACTGCACCCTCTATATTTTCACTTTTAGTACCAGCATAGTAAATGATCTGTTCTGAGAGCTGGTTTGCTCTGAAGCACTTCACAATATTAAAGGTGCAGAGCAGAATAAAGAATTCAGTGTATTGTGAGTGTTTGCCTTCCTGGCCCCTATGTAAGTTATATATATGAGGCATGCTTTTTGGTAAATTTTTGGTCTTATATTTAAAATAGGATTAGTTAGTAGTGCATTACAGCTCTCTGGCTAATGCTGAAACATAGGGAGTGAGCTCTAAGAGGGGCAGAGGAGGCAGCTCTGGGAGAGCATTCTGGTAAAGCAAGAAAGCAAGCTGGGAGCACCTGCACTGTCACCTTCATGAGTTTACTAGCTTAATAAACACAGGCTGCCTTTCATTTGTTTGCCTTTCAGTCAAATCACCGTTAGATCCTGGGGGGGGAAATAGCTCCACAAAGGGACAAACACAGCTGAAAGCCCTAACAATAATCTTCATTGTTTTCATAGACAAATAGGTTCAACTATTACTGTATTTACTATTACTATGTACTATACTACTATACTATATACTATATTTACTACTACTAAATAGATTCAACTGCACTACTGGTATGTGGTACATATAGCTCAGGCCCCACAGCTCTGCTTACCTGTAGTAAGAATTCCTTCAACACAGCTTGCTAGCTTAAACATAATCTCATGCAGAGGATGATAAAGATTTTACCTCAGAAAAGTTGAAGACCTCTTGGCTTTATGATGCACTAGCTATTAATGTAAAATTCCTTTTCTTACATGTGCCTGATATTAGATGAACACAGTCACAGGCAAAAGGGAAAAAAAGAGAATTTTCAGTAAAATAATTTCTCAAAAAATTCTGAACCATTCACATTGTTCATATGTTTGTGTAACAATTATAAAAGCTGTACTGTAGCCAAGTATTGTAACAGTGCACTATTCAAAAAGCTGTGTCATAAGAGTTATTAGATAGGTAGACAGAAGTAATTTCCCAGCAGATACACTGCTCGACCCATGGGGATATGGCCGTAAAACTTGCAAAAACCGCATATTTGCATTGCAGAAAGACAAGCTCTCTATATGCAAGTCAATTTACACACATAATGATTGATCTCTAACATACAAGGTTACATAAAACTATTATAGAAACAGATGTGTTTGTTGTGGCTGTAAGATCCATTGTACCCTCTCTTTGATAGTGGTTGAGTCATAACCTATTTGTAGACTATGTGAAATACTATTGGCAGGCCTTTTTTTTAAGCACTGACACTAAAGGTGGCATTATATGATGTTCAAATGCAGCCCCTGTGGCATGATGTTCATGTTCCAAACCTAATCTCTTTTTAAAAATTTTTTTCAAAGCTGAAACTTGGAAGCGGAAATCCTGTTCCTTTTTCCATCCATAGGAGTCCAGGTATTGACCAGAGAGAAGTCAGGATTTCAGGCTGAATGTCCCTTCGCGCTATAGCCAGACAGCGTCCAAACATTACTCTGCACTATCTAACGATCTTGACTCTGCCCCTGTGAGACTGCCTGTAAAGGACTGCTTCCAAGATTTCTAGCATTCCTGTTTTTAGTCAGCTACTGAAGGTCATCACTGTGAGTGTCTCTTTTTTGAAAACCATTATCCCTTTCCTCATAGATCCTTGTAGAAGCCTTCTTGGTTTAACGGTGTCAGGTGCCAAGAAACAGCACAGAACAAGTATTTCTACTTTAAGTTATAATAGTGCAGATTCAGGTAAAATGTCAAGGAAATGGTTAAGTATATAAGAATCTTTTTGTTGTTATAATAAACATTACAGTAATTAGACAAACCATAATTAGATAGAAGTTTTTAAAATCTCTTGGCAAAAACCCATGACAGGTCCATAATCTCCTGTGTTTACTTTCATAAATGAAAAGCCAGGAGAAGGAAGTACTGTTTTTGACAATTCATAGAACTCAGTGAAAACAAAATAGAGGTATCTTTCCATTGATATGGACTGGGGAGAACAGAAGGCAAGGAAGGAATACTATTTCTATATTTCTCATGGAATTTAATACTGAGAAAGATGTCAAGTTGGCAGTGTTGAAGACTAAAACGTTTTGTCTGACCAAATACAGCAAAAGCAGCAGTAGTGCAAATTTCTCTGCCCTGCTATATGGATGTCTGCTGTCTTGCACTGAGAGGTATTATTAGGAGGTACGTGTAGGACGTGTCCTGGTTGTCAGGCTGACATGGTATGTCTGTCTCATTGACGAAAGCTACAGCCAGTAGGGCTGTGGAAATGGAATTGACTTTAGCAACAGGGCCATCCCAAGTCCTAAACATTGCAAAAACTTGTAAACACATGAGATAAATAATTCAAAGCTTTCATTCAGTCCTCTGTGTCAGATAAATGTCACACCAAATGAATGCCACATTTAGTTTAAACTTTCCTCCTCTTCTGACACTGGCATCCTCTTCTGCCACCCATATCTTACTTCTTTCAAGTAATAATGGAGATCCAAAGTCTTCTCAGTAAGAAAAAGTCACTCAAAGCCTGTGTATATCTGATGCGCAAATTGTTTTATCTACCCACGCTGGCACCAGTCATAAGATAACATGACCCAGAACAGCTCCTTCTTCCAGTAGTCTTAGCTCATCTCCAGTGCTTTGTAACCAGAGAACAGCTCTGACACCAAAACTGGTCCAGAGCCCAAAGGAGGGCACACAGCTCCCTACTGAAAACCTTACACAACCCAACCCTGTAATCTACCATCCCATCAAACCCTACTTCAGTGTGTCCACACCAAGAATTTGGAGACAATAGTGATACCATGAGATGCTGCTTGGTCACAAAACTATTGTAGCATTCTTAATGGGAGTTTTAGTGTGGTCTTGTAGACTTTTCACGTCATTCAGGTCTGATCCAACTTACCAAATCAGTACTCTTTGGCAATTGCAAGAAACATTTGCCTGGAGAAGGTCTATTTGGAAAGCACTGGTTTTGACTGTATTTAATGTCATACTTAGATTTTTAATACTTAGTATTATTTCATTTTGTTTAATCTCTGCGTCTGCCCTGATCTCAAGTTCCTGTCTTCTTTTATTTCTTTCTTCCTCTCCAAACTGAACTCTATTTCTCTGCCTCTGCCCCATGACTCCTTCTCTTTCTGTATGTGATTCCATATATGTGATTCATTCTGGTTTCCCCTGGAAAGGCTGCCCAAACTCACCATCTTTTTCTTCTCCATTAGACATAGTGTATTGCCTTATTGTATGCAGAGCTAAGTATTCCCACGTGCTAGTGCCTAGAAGAGACATGAGTGATTCAGGATTTTTTTGCTTAATTTGTAGCATCATTCCTTAACAGAGGCAGATATAATGGTTCTTCCATTTTGTATTCAACTCCTTTTTAATAAGGGCAGTTATGCTGGAAAGCTTTGTTCTGCAGAGACATATATGCACAGTTAACACAATACATCATTCATTGTCATTAGAGACGCGACAGCTGCACAGAAGCTGCTCCTACTGTCTCTAACTAGCGAATGAAAAGAGCAGTAGCTATATAAGAAATTCTTTGCTACAGTAGGGCAATATTTCTAGAATTGCCATGTATTTAAAATGTATACATTCAGTATTAAAAAATAAATTATAGGCAAGTGCAACATCATCAGTACTGCATTTATTTTTGTGTATATCTAAGATAAAGGGGGGAAAATATTGCCAGCTCTAGGTGCCTTTGACATTTAAGGTGTAAGAATAAAACTAGCCGAAGAGTAAACTTAAATCTCAATATTATTTCAGCCTGCCTACAAAGTCCATTGCTTTCTCAGCCCTTAAATCTCCAAATGATGGCCAACTTTGCCTTGTATCATGCTTCATGATTTGGATTATTCCGGGATGGTAGGGAGGAGGAGCCAAACAAGGTAGGTCAGGTAGTTTATACCCCTACCGCACTAAAGAGGTAGTAATGGCTGGAGTGCAGCTCCCATTATTTATCTGAGCAGAGAGGTTGTTAAGTGTAAGGGCTGGAAATTTGGATCTGATATACACTTTTCTGCACAAAGTCTGTCGCTTATGCCCTACATTTCCAAGAGTATAATTCATCTTAGAATTAACACCCCATCCTGAGTGACATACCAGGACCACTTCTGGCACTGTGGCTTCAGGAACATGTAGATTTATACAGGTGTCACTGCACTGATTATATCTGGCAACATGATGAGCTTTCTTTAATTTAATTTAATTTTTAATAGAGCTTGACATATCACCAAAGTATAATCAATGCAGTGACATCTGTCTGAGCCCTGGCTTTACAGGTCTTCCCTAGCTCTAGATCTTATTCTCAACCATCATTTAACCTGCTAATATGGATATTTAATGATGTACACACAATTTCTTGATCTTGGAATGCAGCATCATGTCTAGCTGGAATGATTTTACATGTTACTGTCCCATTTCTGTCCTGGGCGCCATCAATGGCTCTGTACCCTGTTGCATGTTAGCTTTCCTCTGGCCCACCTAGTCTCCAAGCAAAACCAGCATTAATAGTTTTATTTACAAGTGTAAATGAAACATTTCTTGAAGAAAAAAAAATAGATTAAAGCTGTCATGTTCTATAATCTCTATGTCAGGTACATATTTTCCCTTTCCTTTAGGATCATCAATTATGCTGTCTGGAAGGTGAGAATGGGTTTTATCTTGTTGTTAATGTTATTTTTTTTTGTCCTTCATATTAAAGCAGATATTAGGCCCAACAGATATATATTAAATGTTGTGTGGAATTTTCCAGACCACTYTTCCCCCATCCCCAGACAACTGTTACAACAGCTGAGTCCATGGGAACAACTTCCCTGAAGTTCATTCAACAATACTAACAGACACTGCCTGCTTGGTTCACTGACAATTTCTTTTATACTTTAATAATGATTTCTTTTCATTTAACACCTTAATGAAAACTAATGTGGGAGATAAAACTTTAAATTAAAGTGCTCCTATACTATAATTGGCACTGAACTTACCAATTAAATGTAATAAGAATTAAAATTTTATGTATTTTTAATTCACTTTAATAAGTGAAGAATATAGCTTGTCTGTTAAATATACAATGAATTGTTTAGTTATTGGATTAAGTCTTTAATTTTAAGGAATTCAATTACCTGCAGGGGGAGAGAGACCATATTATGGCAAAAAAATATACAAAGATTATTTATTATCCATTTTCCTTTCTATAATGAAAATTTTAATCATAAAAATATTTGTCAGATCAAACATTTTAATTATTCACATCTGTTAAAAGCACATGAAGGAATCATGTATCTTCCAGGGAGCAAGCTTAGGCAACCTATTTTAAGTCTCACTGGCATTCAGCATATAAGCCAGTTGTATACGACTGAAAATATTTCATCTTTGATAGTCCTAATGTAGCTTAAGCATGAAGCTGAATAACTCTCGGTATTAGAAGTTTGATTTTTCTCYCTGGTGTATTCCTGAATCGCACTCATAATTCATACACTCACAAAGAGTGATAATGTGTTAAATCAGTCACTTTCTTTGGACAAGAGTCAGATTGTACACCCAGCCTGATGGCACCTGAATCACAGTTGTTTTCTAAAGGGAGGAGTCAGTTCTTGCACATTTAGGAAAAAAAATACCAAGTTTGGCTTTGAGGTGCATATCTGGAAAACCCTGTTCTTCCTTCTAGCTGTCATGGCGGCTGGGAGTGCCAGATGTTTTTTGCCAYATGCCTTCCTCTCTGGGTTTGCAGCTTTGGACTTGGCTTCTTTCCCTTCTCAGAGGACTCACTAGGAGCACTGGCGCCCTTGCCGCCAAATGTTTTTGTCACTCTGTGCTCCCAACACACAGAAGCAAGTTGTGCTGGGACTGTACAATGGCAGTGCATTGTAGGAGGGAACCCAAAGAGCCAGCAAATGGGGAAAGACTCTTAAACAGAAAAAGGGCCATTCCACATATGGATAGGTGAGACAGTCTCTTTTTCAATTTTATATTTCCTTTCCTATAGGAAAAACTGACAGTGGCTGTGCTTCCAATTAGCAATTCCCACAGCAAATTTTGGCCTGACATAAATAAGGTAGTATCATATGCAATCCATGTCAGGAAACATCATTCGCTATTAGCAAATGGATACTAGGGTACTGAATGATGATTTATGATTAGGACACTGGGGGAATCTCTGTCAAATACAATATGGCAAGTCCTGTTCTGTTATGCAGGTAACAGCTCAAAGGTCTGCGGGAATGAAGTTGGCAAGTTTTGATTACAAAACATCTGGGAAAGCAGGCTATTCTTCCAGGGAGAAACCTTGGTCCTGGTGACATCAGGAAGAATTTTGCCATGGTTTCCATGGGACCAGTGTTTCACTCTGATTTTTACAGGCAATAGATAGAAATAATAACAATAATCAGAGAAGCCACCCGTGGAAAAAGGAATTCTGCTGTTCCCTGGCGCAGCAGACACATGCAAATGTCTCCTCTCCCGATCTGCACTTACACTGGCCAAAGAAATACTGCCAAAATGGCATTGCGAAAGCAAGCCAAGCACTGCTTCAGTGAGGGCAAAACAATGCAGGTTCTACCTAATGTATCCCTCTGTATATGGCAATTAGATATACCAGAAATGTGCTTATGTGTATTAAGGACTCGTGTATAAATGTTTCTGTGGCACTGTGTGCTTTCCAAGCCCTCCAGGGTTAGGCCCACCAGCTGTGCCAGGCACTGAATGGAAGAGGGCTTGCCATAAAACTCTGTGAATCACATCTGAATATTTCAGTGTTTAGTGTAGGTGCTGTACTGTGTTTTTCATGGAGGTCAGAAAACACCAGAAGCACCAGACTAGTTATGTCCAAAGAACCCATAAGTTATAATGCCTGAGAGCAGCTGTAACCCCTCCAAGGCATACATCTCTTCTAGGACATCTTTAAGCTTAGACAACTGCTGGGTAATCTGTACTTATGGAAGGCAGAGGAAAGCTCTCCAAGTCTCTTGGACTCTGTAGGGGTTATCTTCCACATCTCTCCAACTCTGAACCAGACCAAACCGGATGGAGTAATTTTGCACTACAGCCATATTAGTAGACCCCAAAGCAGAGGGGATCCCCTATTTTTTCTTATCCCTTTGTAGATCGATAGGACTCAAGAATTATTCTTTGGCTATAACTAAACCAAAAGGCAGGTCTGCTCCTCGGCGCACGGGGCAGTCCTGCTGTCCTTACTGTACAGACCGAGGCACTTGCTGGAACATTGTTGTCTTCTCCTGTGCTTGGGGGTCCCTGTTTCCCTCCCAGTGCATGGAAAGGGTAAGAGGTATACCCAGATCTGGAGGTTGGAAAACACTCGCAGACCTGTTTAGACGTGCATCCCATCTCCCGATTTCTGCCSCAGTCTCTCCCCGTCTTGCTTTCACACCAGATAAAAGCCTGGTTCAGAGGCTAGTCTCTAAACACTCCCAGTCCTGCCCATAGGTGCATTCACCTTCAAGAATATTTAGCAGACTTCTCTTCTGAGAAGCTCAAGGATCATAACATACTTAGCCCTGCCAGGATTAAGATGTGAGTGTTGAGTATTATTCACCCTTCTTAATATCCAAGAGCTAATCATCCCAGGGAAAAATATTGTTCCTTTTGGTACTGACAGCCTCCAGCTACAGTCAGAAAATTGTGCAGGGCCTCTTTGAAATCTGAGGCCACTGTCATTTAAATAGCTCCCAGAGCATTGCAGCCACGGCCTCAAAAGACGAAAGAGGGGAAAATAACCCTCCGAAATCAGTACAGTTTGGTAATCCTTATAATATTAGGTTGAATATTCAAGACTGTTTTATCATAGGCTTTCTGCACTGCTACATCAATCCCCTAATAATAATAAATCCTTGTCATTCTCTGCAGAATATTTTTATTATTTAGGTTAGGAGCTACGCAGTGACATCTGTAAGGATTTAAAAGACAATTGGCAACTCATCCAATAACTAGGTATTATCTTGCAAGGTGGAAACAGGATATGCATGGGGGTTGAAAATGAGGAAAAGGAGGGCAATCTACAATCAGGATTTYCTTTCTGCAGACAGATTTGCACTCTACCTCTGTCCATTAGCCATTATAATGCCCGCCTTGCTTTGGAAAGGAGGTGATATCCCACCATGTATTTTCCGGTTGCTCCCTGTGTTTGGCTAGTTTGATAGTGGAAAGATGGTAGATGTAGCAGGAAGAAAATGAGTGCATATATATTTTGTGTGTGTGTGTGTGTGTGTGTGTGTGTGTGTGTATGTGTGCTAAGAATTGTCTATAAAGAGTAAGGAAAGGAGCACCCAGTAGTCGCTGGTGGATAAGAGTGTACAGTTACAAAATGCTGGCCTCAGAGGTATCGTATTGGATCATACAATACGGCCTCATCCTCATCTCCTTCTGCATGTTTTTCCTCTCTCTTTCGTTGCAGCTGATGGCACCCACAGTCTCACTTTTTTCTCACACCACGCTTCCCTGCTTCATTTTAGAGGCCTCAAACACAAGGTGCATTTCCAGAAGCTTCCCAGCGCCCCTCGGCACTGGCTCCCGCCTCACCCGGCCGTTACGCGCACGCGCCGCTCTCCTCCCCCGCCCCCCGCCTCAAGGCGCGAACGCGGCAACACCCCCTGGCCAAAAGGGCGCCTTTAAGGGGTGGGGCCTCGCCCTTGGCCCCGCCCCCTGGCGGCTATATAATGGAGGGCTCAGGGGCTGATGGGAGCAGTGGGAAGATGGTGGTGGCGGTGTGGTAGGAGCAGCAGGGCAGAGGTATGGTGGTGGCAGGGCGACTCTGGAGGGCGGTTGGGGGGGGGGGGGGGGGGGGGGGGGGGGGGGGGGGGGGGGGGGGGGGCTCAGCTGTGCCCTGGGGCAGGCCTGTCGCCGGCTCTGCTACTCCTACATGAGGCCAAGGGGGCCAGGGGCTGCCTCGCTGCTGGGCATAACAAAAAACTGGCGCCTTTGCGTGTTTATCGGGGTGTGTGCTGCCTCCCCGCTGCCTTCACTTTGAATTTGGGCCTCTGCTCAAAATAACTGATGGCGCCAAATTGCATAATAGGCAAAATGTGTTTAACCCTTGCTTTATTTGGCGGCTACTTGCCTATGCAGTTTTATTTATAGTGCTTATTTCAAAGATTGATGGCAGCTGGCAGTAGGAACTGAAACAATTGATAAAGGCCACTGACATTTTGTCAGCTGACTGGGTGACAGGAATATATTGCCTGCGTTTAGACTGTTTTTGCTGGAATAAATCATTGTTGATGCCAAAATTCACCTTTGGCCCTTTTCAACTGATTGTTGAAGAGTGACTAGGAAAGGTGTTTGCTTAAGCAGCTGGCAACTTTTTTCAAGGAGCAGATGCTTACTCTCAATAAAATCTTCCTCAACAGTGCTATTTAAGTATTTAAAGCCTTATCAAAGTAGTTGAATTGTGTTCGTGACAAAGTTAAGGACAAAAGCATTTTTCTCCTCTTTGAATGCTCTATAAAAAGTAACTAAATGGTGAACACCTGTGGGGCAGTTTTTAATATGGATGAGGAGGAAGGCTCTGTGTAGTGTCTTAGCTATTATTTTCCCTTTGAAAAGGAGTTAACCATCTTTGGAAGGACTGAAGGCTTTTCCACTTGTTTTTGATTTTTTCCAAGTGATGCATACTCCGATCCCCCAGTGTTGGGTAAGCAATTGGTTTGATGAGCAGAGCTTTCTGGAATCATCTCTTTTGTTTCTTCACTGTGCCTGTTTAAATGCTCTAAATGGAGGCGTTCTCCACTTGTAAATATTTTTTATAGGTGCTCTTTATAAGGTGTATCTACTTTATGTAGGTATGCAAGAACTAGTATGAGTCTTTTAGAACCACTTAGGAGACTCTGAAGAGCTGCAGGTAGCCTCTACTGGCCTTCAGATAATTACTTTCTTCTGTTCAAATGTGTTGTCTGTAGGGCTTCTGCTCGCCACCCTGTTTCACAAAGGAAGGGGTGGTTAAGCTGAGACCAGATGTGATGGAGCTCCTGGCCTGTATAGCTGTACACCTCAGCATGGCTCTGATGGTGCATGGAAGATCTGCTTGTATGCAGTTCTGGCTCAGCAATCTCTCCCCTTGTGCTGGAGTCCAGCACCTGGGATGCTTGAGAAGGAACCAGCTTCCTGACACCTTCTTCAGTTTGTTGGGTAGAGTGGGGAAAACYGATCTATTTATCAGTTCATCCAAATAAGGAATGGATGAAATCTTTTCCAGGACTTGAAGACTTAGTTGCATGTGTTGGAGTTCCACAGTGGAAAGCACATTTAAAATGTACTATAAATGCCTGTACATACAATGATGGGACCAGTGAACCCAGGTTCTTCTCAGATTAATATATTGTTTTACTGTCTTCCTCCCCGGTATTTTTTTCACTATGTTGTACTTTTATGTTCATTTGAGCCAGGTGATGTCATGTAACAATAAAAAAAGCAGCTCTCAAACTTAAATGCAGAAAGGGACTGAATCAGTTTGATTCCTCGTACTAGGTTTTTGATAGGCTGCATAATGGTAGACAAAGTTGAAAGGTCATACCTAAATACAGTCTATCTCAGAAGACTGACTGTCACTGGAATGTAAACCAAACCAACCCTTGGTGCTACAGCAATATTTTAAAAAGGCAGTGATGGGGAAGAGGAGAATGCTTATCTTGAGCTGGCTGGTGGTTTCCACTGCCGCATTTACTGTAGGTCTGCATGGGATTATTTTAGGTTTTGGAAATAAATTCACTAAGACAATTAAGTTTTCTTAATTCTTAGGGTCTCCACTTCATGYTTAATAGCGCTGGACAGGAATGTCAATAGATGTTTGCTTCTGCAATGTGTTTTAAGATTTTTTTTTTCTGTGTCTCAAACTCTGTGGATTTTCATCACTGCTATTTCTGCAGAGCTGTAGGATAAAGCCACATCTGGGTCTTGCTGTGTAGCAGCATATGGGATGTATTTTTTGAAAATGGCTTGGCATTTAGGTTTTTTACATTGACACTAATATGCACCATGTCAGGTTACATCAAACTATGTTACATCACATGACTTGATGGGACTTGACATGACCTGACATATTACAATGTATATGTCTCCTTACATCAGAGATTCATAGAAATGCAGCTTAATAAGGGGTAATAATGCACAAAGCATGAAGATTATATTGCTGGCTCTGATTAGAGGCAGGTGATGTGTTAGGCTTCTGGCACACATTTAATTATGAGTTTTTTCCACAGTAAACTCCTGTCTTCCTACTTGTAATTTTATGTAACAATAGATCTGCTGCCAGGTCAAAGAACACTTATCATTCCTTTCTGCAAATGTATTGAGAATGCAATAATGTAACAGTTCAGGTATTTTGCCATCCTAAGTGATTCAGTTTATCATTCTGGCCTGTAATGTTTTAATTTTGCCCTCCTCTGATATCTTAATTTGTAGCATTGGGGAAGGGGGTGAAGAGCTGTATTTAGTTGGCTTTCAGCTTCTATTGCAAAGTTTCTCTTGGCATCTCTAATGTTATCCTCTGTCTGTTCTGCCATCTTCTTGTAATCTATAAGTTCAGTACTGAACTTTAAAAAGTTACTCAGTTATGGCTGACTCCTTTTGAAACTGTCAGTAAACCTTTCTTCAGATTTCTGTACTTCTGATGAATGCTTGTTTAAGTGATGGCTTACAAAAGTGAAGATGTTAAAGAACAGCTATGCTGGTGTCTCATGGGGAAACTCTTCATTGCTTGGTGGAAGAAAATACTGCCAAGATGTTATTCCATTAAGGGAGCATGGGGACAAAGGAAGGGAAGCCCTTCACTTTTCTTAAATAAAGCATGAATGAAATATTTTCATTTTTGGAGGTACAGCTGCTCTTGATGCTGAAGGCCTGTTTCTCTTCTGCTGGCCTGATTCTCTTCTTTCTCTTCTCTTCCCTCCTCTACTTCTGCAGCTGGAGTCCTGGTCCTTTTTTGATGTTGTATGTTTCCACAACTGCCAGGCACCTGTCAGAGACTGAGGCTCATGTAACAGTAAGAAATGGATATTAAATAGTCCTGAGGCTCCTGAGTTTGCTTGTGGAACCAGCAGAGTTACAGTCCCAGCAGCCTCACTAAATAATGCTGTGCTGACTTAATTCAGCCAGCTCTCTTTTCCAAAGAATAGAGGGCTGAAGCAAAACAGTTATACAAGGCTTGCTCTTCACTTGTCTCTACACATCTACCCTTTGTATGGCTGGAGAGTGTTGGTAAGAGACTGTATTTCTGTACAGATTTATTTCAGTAAAGCTTGAGAATCTCCTGGTTCTAGGAAATACGAGGCAGGTAGCAAGAGATGACTTAAATGCCCAAGGACACTCTGTGATCAGTAGCAGTCTGAGTAACAACGCATGTTAGCCCATGTGCTGCTCTATAATAGTGTGGCTAGATGAGGAAGCTGATTCAAAGTTACCTTGGCTTTTGGTGTGTTAGATTGAAGTCTCCTAAGAATATTTCCATGGTATTTGTTTTTCTAACTTATATAGTTAAAACTCTTGAAACTCCAGCTTAGTATTGCAGCTGTTCTGGCAATGAGGTCTTTTTGCTCCAAATGTCTATACGGTTATGCCCTATGGCTTTGCCTGTCCTGGGGTTAGGTAAATCTGGATAAGGGGGGCATATTGCATTCACTGCTTTTCTGTCTCTGAATTCAGGTTTCTTTCTGGAAGAAACCATAGCATGCAGGAATATGATGCACACCCAGGTCTTGCCCAGCCTGTGTTCAGGATGCAGGCAGAGTGCTCATTAGAAGATCAGGCCTGCAGAGGGTGCCACAGGGCTCACTTGCCCCACAGTTCAGATGCTCTGTGTGCCCAACACAGTACTGAAATACTCCTCTTGAATTTCAAGGTTCCTGACTGAATTGAATGGATAATCATCCAGCCTGCATATCTGGTTACCAGTTGTAGTTTGGCTCAGATGCTTCAGAGAAAGTGCAGGATTGCAGCAATCAAGTGGGGGGGATAACAATTTGGTGTGGTTAAACTCAGAATATTTATCCACATTCTGGATTTTAGGACCAACTGGGTCTTGTTAGTCCTATGAATCCTAATCTCTGTTTAAATCTTGTTCAGATCTTTCAGCTGAAGAACAAATATGTGAGAGCAAATATATTTCAAGAGATGCTAATAAGAAGCACTAAGATTGTCATTGCCATCTTGTATTCGGAGGAARAAGTAACCAGATCACTAGAGGTGTGGCACCAAAAGAACGTATGGTGTCAACAAGTATTGATATGTGAATGAATGAGTGACCATATCTAGTAAATAGAGTATGTGACTGTCTGAACCGCTCAAGAAATATCTTATTCTTATGAGTATACAGACCTAAAATATCACCATTTTCAAGGTTTATGAATTGTAAATGAACCCTAGAATTAACATTTATATCTCAGAAAAAAATCCATATTTCAAAGAATCAGAGAGGAAAAACATGAATCCAATCTTATTGACTGCTTCATTTTTTAAAAAAATTGAAAAACTCATTTTACATATAGTCACTTTTTGACATCTATAAATTGTCATTTTCTTTCAAATGTTTCTTCATTCTGTCTTCATCTTCAAAACTTTCTTTCAAGCTTCTGAAGATACATGATTCTTTAGTATCAGGGAAAATGGTTTGGAGTATTATCAGTTAAAGATATGGAAGTTAGGCTTCTTCTCTTGAATTGGGCATGGGTGGGGGAGAGATGCACTCAGACACAGGAAGATGATTTTAATCTGACACAGTATGGCACTCTGAAATTCTGTAACTTTACCCATGTGATTCTTTTAGTAATCTTGGTCTAACATATTCCTCATTTTATAAATATGACACAGCATAAAGGGAGCTCCTGAACTATTCTCCATTGAAACAAAATAAACAATTGCTCCCCACTAAAGTTTGAAGCTTCTAGTAGCAGTGGTCTGTTCCTCCAGAAGGTATGGTACCAGAGTGACAGCTAACTGCTATGGGGAAACTTCTGACTGTTGAAGCCTACAATAACTATGTGAAAGAGTTTACATTACTTGGTTTCAGATTATTTTACTTCAAGAAACCTACTGCATGAGAATATGGTGGTTTCCTCATACTCTTCATGTTTGTGCTGCTTTTCTGGGTGAAAGATTGAAGTGGAGTGGGTAATTTAGTCTTTCCTTTCAGAGTTCTGGTCCAGCCTACTACCTCTGCCCTCAAAGGTCTGCTATGGGAATCTCCATTCCTCATCTGCTTCTTCTGGGTTGTCCTGCTGTGGTGACCCAAGGAACCAAAATTGACACTTATTTCCGCTACAGCATGGTAAAGGCAAGTCAGGTCTGAGCTATTTGTTGTTGKTGGTGGGATTTGGGGGTGAAATTAGTGTCAGCTGCTAGACTTTACTGTACAAGCTGTGATCTATACCAAGCCTGTGGACACTGTCATTGGAAGCCTGTAATTCCAAGGTAGAATACAGCAATATGGTCTCTGGACCTAAGAAAATTTCAAGGTAGGTACTGTTGTCATCTGGAATCTGAACAGTTGTAATTGTTGTGACAAGTGATTAGAATTTTCTGTTTCAGGATACATTTGTTTGCAGTTAAAAATGTGTTGATCAAAAGCTCTGGGGTGAATCACAGTCCTTCAGGAAGGWTTTTTGTCTAGACAACAGGGTATTCCTCATGCCTAGCAGTGAGTAGAGCACACTTAACATAATCTGATTTTTGAATTAAAGAGAATGGTTAAGTCATAATTATTGATGTATTGTTCTTCATAGTTTGAATAAACATCATGTTATTGCCTGTCTACAGTGCATCTTAATTTTAGAAAATCTAGCTTCTGTTAATCTTAATTACCTCTTCATCAGTATTTAAAAGATGGAATGAAGTTAGAATAAGAGCTCTCCCTTTGAGGAAAGCCTTTATCTCCTAATTTCCACTAGCCTCAGTGGCAGTACACAGCTGTCCTGCAGAGTGTAGAATTGGGAAGTAAATAGCTTGTGTAGCCCTGTTCTAGAGTTAGATTTGCCTTGCCTTTTCCCAGTGCTGGGGAGATTGCTTTTTCACACCCTTCTGATCTGGCATAGTTTGCTCAAGATGTGCATGTATGAGAAGGTAAGACAATTCAAAACTATCATCACAGAGTAGCTTAAACTCCTTAAACCCTATCATGAAGAGAAATGTGTTAATTGGAAGTGAACCTTAAACTGTCAGCATCAAATAAGAAATTCGTCCACTGTCAAAGCAGCTATCTCCCTCTCCTCCTACCTGACCCATTCAAATCGTATTGCTTTCCATCAGCATCTCACAAAACTACATTTTTCTGTTTATTGTTGTCATGCCCACATCTCTGGTGCAAACCTGATTGTCTTTACATATCCAATGTTTTGTGGTTTCCCAAGGATACTTGTTGTACCTGTTCAGTRCATACAAATGCATCTGTTAAACAGAAGAGTGATATGATGAAAATATGTTAATTTATCCATTGGCTTTTATCATTTGCAACAAGTCTTCTTGCTGTCACTTCTAAACTTCTCCAGATTTCTCCTCTCCTGTTCCTTCCTGCTCTCCCTATTTTGGCAGGTAGGACCACCATTTGCTGGGAACCCCCACTATCTCTTCTCCTTACTTCTGATCACTGGTGTGGTTTAGCAAGCAGTTGTTGTTTGTTTTTTTTTCTTTCCATGCATCTAAGAAATATCATAGGGTGCATGTTCCCCACCAATAATTGTACAGTATGTGGTGGTCTGTAAGAACAGCTTTTGCCCCCACCTACTCTGAAAACAGACATGGTGGGGTAAAGGCTGTGATGGTGTGTTGGTTAATATTCCTGTTGTGATATGAAACCTCACTAAAACACCTGGAAATGAGGTAGTGAGTAGAAGTTATAATCAAGTAGCAAGTGTTTGATACCACATCAGAGCTGTGATCTATAATGTCCTACAGTGATGTACATCACAAAACTAAGCCACTGCACAAGGATATGATGTGGCTTCTTAATGTTTAGAGTGATGTTATGAAGCTGTATCAGGTTTTGACTGAAGGAACAGCACRATAAAACTCTTACCATTTGCCATTTTCTGTGTATTTCTAAGAAGGGGCTTTTAGAAATGTGCTGAATGTGAAGAGAAGGAGTCATAATTGATTGCGGTCAAATCAAACTGTCTCTGAAATGTTTCTTATTTTTAAATCCTCCGCTTTTTTGGTTGGGGGGGAGGACTGTGTTAGCAGCTTCAGCTACTCGAAATGTAAAGCTACTGTATTTCATAGATTCTTAAGATTCCTATTTCCAGATATCAGCACAACCACATAACACTATTGTTTTCTGGGCAGTTCTGGTGATCCACAAAAAATATGGTACTTCACATGCACAAAGCTTGAAGAATAAAYTGGCACATGCCACTGAAGCTGGAAAAGAGCATCCTTTTATTGTCACTGGTGGTAGCAGATGTACATTCTGCTTCTCAGGATAGTAGTTATAAAGGAAGAGGCATATATCTGTAAATGCTATGAAATGCTTTTTGATTCTTTCCAGTCAATCATAGTAGAAATGAATGCACACAAATTCATGATTCTACTGTGCTGAGGATACCACCAGAGGAAGGCATCAAGCTAAATCTAGTGGAATTGTCAGGGATCTTTCCATGGGTTTCATCAATGGCCATTGGGTCAGCCCTTAAAACTGAGTTTTCTTTTTTCTGGAAAAGAGCAAAGAACTTTTCAACAACACAAAACATTGTAATAGGGATTGGCTTTTTCATTATCAATATTTCCTCTGATTTTAAAATTTAAGGAAATAAAGTAGATTGAGCAGATACATAGATAATCACCAATCTACATCATAATGAACATTAAAATAATATGCAACACTACAGTGATAAATACTCCATCCCTTCAGAGAGATCTACCTAATGTACTTTTCAGGATTGATAAATAGAGCTTGCATTCTTTGACATCAGCCTGTTCCCCTGAGTGAATTTTAAGTTGCATTGTATTCACAATGGGGCCATCTTCTGGTCAGCTGGCTATTAAAAATAAACACACTGTTTATGATTGCATGTAATAGAAAGTGCGCATTAGGAACACTTATGGTATCTACTATAAGTGTTAATTAAATTATATGGTGAATATGTGCATCACTGGTTTAAGTAAGTTGAACACTTTGCAATATTGTTATAAATAAATGAACATATGCCGTCTTCTCCCTCGCTACCACTTTGTCTCATTATCCTGTTAAGTGCCTTAATTCTGACTCCTCTACAAGGGGAAAAACAAATCAAATTCAAAGATCCAAACAGAATCTGAGAGGTTCTGCTAACAAGTC
This sequence comes from Apteryx rowi, assembly GCF_003343035.1. NCBI lineage: Eukaryota > Metazoa > Chordata > Aves > Apterygiformes > Apterygidae > Apteryx > Apteryx rowi. The sequence continues at coordinate 1,511,890 of NW_020450916.1, read as the reverse complement.
TTCTCCTGTTTAATCTTTTTTCTGATACATTTGACCCATTAAAATAGATTGCTGTATACAGAGCAAATGGTGATGGATCATGTATGCAGAACCTTCAGTAAAACCTGGTGGTTAACTCTCTGAATTTTTTTTTGCTTATCTACCTGGTCTTACCTGCTTACAAGTTCTTTAGTGAATGGAGAGCTAGTTAATAAAAATGAAGTGGTTTCAACTACTTGGTGTGGAGAAGAATGTCCCCTTGGTCTTAAAAGCTAGCTGCAAGTTTTCAGAGGATCACAAACATGTCAGTCACAATCCATTATCCCTCTTATCAATCACTGAAAATATCCAAGTGTGAAGCTATTTTCAGTCTTTTAATATGTCCTACGCTATATCCTATCTGTTTTTTTTACCTCACAACAACTATGTTGCTTTCTGTTTGTAAAACCAGCAGTGGATGATTTTGCAAAATTCAGGATCCAGACTGCAGATTGAGGTATTCACACTTCCTGAAGGCACATTATTTTTTTCCAAGCATGTGCTATATATCTGTGCAATTTCAGTAGCATAATCAATTCTTCTGCACAGCAACTGTCTACAGGTTAAAATATTTATTAATAGCATTCCCTGTACTTTGTACTAGAGCTAACAAACTGGATGGAGTGATTCCTGCCCATTCTGTGTCTTGGGGTCAGCCATGTTTGCTGGGAGTGTCCAGAAGAAGTTTTAAAGATTATGGCCAACTGACTTTGAGATGATATAACTATGAACTGTGATTACAAGTGTTAATTCAGTAATGATATTACAGGTGATGTTCTCTGCCCAAGACCATACTGATGAACCATAAACAGAAAAATCCCATGAGTTACTGGTTGAATAACAGCAATGAAATGAGGTTGATTCTGAACTGTCATAATGCCTCACTAGGGATAGTGCTATTAGCTCCTATAGGAAATCCAGTTTGTATCCTGACTGCAGACTACTCAGTGCAGCTGCAAACTCTTACAGCAGGAGGCAGAAGGTGGCACAACCAGACAAGAACCATCTACATCTGACCCTTTCAGCTTTTCTGTCCCTTTCCCCATCTGTTCTCCTTTGCAGTTCTCCTGAATACTGCTCCTTCTCTCCTCCTGTCTTGCTCCTGTCAGTGTTCTGTTTTCCTTGGCTCAGTCCTTTTGCATCTTGTTCTATGTCACTGCCTTATGGCTAAGATGCTGCAATCCAGACTGCTACCCCAACCTGTCATGTCTAGAAGAGCCTTGTTTGTATTTTAGATGTCTTACGCTGTATGTCTGAGGTCACCTGTCTTGATTATTGTTTCTTTCCATCACTCACTTGGTGCTCCCTTGTGCATTGGTATGTCTGTAAGTGACTGCCTACTGGCAGTCGCTTGCCTAGATTTGAGTGTTACTCCTTTTATGATCATATTTGTAAGTGGTATTGAAAGGAGATCCCACAGGGGGAAGATGTAAGGTGTGCTATGTTATCTGGGTGGGAGTCAGGTCCAGGAGGGTGGATCCTGTAGATTCCAGACCACTTCTTTGTTGCTCAGATATCAGTGTATCAAAGAATGTATGCTTAGGGGTTAGAGTAGCACAGGCTTGCTTCACAGGGAAACACACTTGCTGTATTTTGTTTAATGCAGCTGCTGTCAGCAGACTAGATTGCTGTTACAGTAACAAGAGGAACCAAAGTGATTGTTGTGTGAATAGATAATGAGTGGAGGCTAGACTGAAGTCTAAGGTGTCCTGTGCAAGAAATGAGGGAGGAGTGTTGTCAGGGAGCAAGGGGAAGGATGTCACCACATGACTAAGGATTGTCTTGTAATACAGATCAGCAAGGGCCTCATGACATAGTTCAGACTTTAATCTGATGCTTTTTACCTTCTGGGACTTTAGTCATAAATCTCTGGCAATGTTTTTCTAGTGTTTATCAGGTATGAAGTGTTGGGAAGAATGAGGTGCTAGTCTGTTCTACCTTCCACTGATCCTAAATGGCCAAAACAAAAAACACAGTTCCCCCTCAGATACATTCTGAATTCTTGAATGAACAGACTTTTTTTTGGCCAGAACTAGATTTTCCCAGACTGATCGGGTAAAAACCTTTCCATGTGTCATTAACAAAGTGTCAAGAGCTACAAAGCCATGGAGAAGGAACTTATGGAGATCTTACTGTGAAGCTTCATGTTCTCTTTATCACTGGTTTCACACTTCCCTAGAAAAGGTGAAAACTCTGCTTTTGTCTCCTATGGGATGGTTCTGCTGTAAAGGGAAAACCTTTTATTTTTGCAGCTTATAGTACTCATTTTGAAAGGAAGAAAACTAAATTACACTGTCCGGTCATTATTTCCTCACTGTGTGCTATATCTAGGGTCTAAGAAGCAGCAATGATAATGTTACCTGTTAATCTCAACGCAACAGCTGTGTTCCAAACTAAACAAGACAAACCTGTTGTACTCTATAAAGCATTAGTGGAATAATACTGTGGAGGTGCAGATTATTATAATCAGGACCACTGGAAAATTGTGGTCTCAATTGTTTTCCAGTGTCTGTATGATATTTTTCCAGGTCACATCATCTCTTTTTGCTCCATTACTACACTGGGTCCCTCAAGTTTTACAACTTCATGGAGTTCTGAATTTTTGTCCCCTAATTCTTCAATGCTGTTATTTCAATAGCAGCACAGTTCACTAGTTTTTACCTGTTGCAGAGGCAGAGCTTTCCAAGGAACCAGTTGACATCATAAGCAAAAGATGAGCGTTTGGGTGTTTAATGCAGAAAACATGGGGGGGGTGGCATTTTTTTGCTGGTTTTTTTTGTATCCTACAAGCAGATGAGAGGAACAAATTGCTGTACAAGTAAAGGATTTGCAGAATATTTGAAGGATGGATGAAGTTCCAACAACATCTGTTAGATATCTGGAAGCAAATGTGCAGAGCAGGAGAGGAAAGACCTGAAGYTTTCAGGGCAGTGGCAGTTCTGATGTTTTTTAGCTAATGGGGAATCTCAGTAAAACTTTGTGGTATGTTTGTGTGTATGCATGCATAGAATGCAATGGAGATGTAAGCAAACAATATTATACAAAACAGTAGTAAAGGTTATTCTTAGCTAGATAATACTAAAGACAGGCATATTTGGTTGTTAAATGTTGAAATGAGGGGGAAAAAGTCATTACCTTGTAAAGGACCTCGTAATTCTCTCCTACATGTTGCCTTTCATGCACAGCAGGAGTTGCTATGTGCCAGTCTGTGCAACTTTGAGGACAGCTGGGAAAATCCTGGAGCCCCCGCTGCATGGAGGGCTGCTGTACAGCAGCCCTCCTCTTCTGGTGTGTTGTAATGCTAGGCTTGGTAACTTGCTTGGTAGCTCTTAGCACAAGAGGGAAATAAGATCAGAAAAATCCTCATCAATAGTTTTAAAGCCCTAGTAGGGTTGGACTCATGATTTTGGGGACTTACTATCCTCAACATAAGAGCCACCTCACTCTGAGAAGAAAKGAATGTTGTAATGTAGGTGTTGTAAAGGTATTTGCCTACAGCTAGAAGTAGTAAGCAGGGATAATCAAAACAACAGTAGCAAAGGATAAAATTGAATGGGCATCAGCCAAATACTAGCTGATAATAGCCAATGATAGCAGCAGTGTGTTGGTGCACATGCTGCTTTTRAATCATTTCTATTATTTTCACAAATACACTGGAACAAATTAAAAAGCAAGGCATAGAGCAAGGTAAAATTTTTCACATGTACCTATGCAGCTAGCAAGTAGACAGGGCTGAAGTGGAGAGTTAAGGTAGAAACCTCTAAACAGGTAGCTTTGTTTCCAAAGTGAAATATTTGGTTTTATTGGCTTTTTTTTTCTGGCTAGAACCACAAAACTACATGGATAGCTTTCATAAAAATGAGCTGGTGCTACCTTTCATGTCCCAAATGGTAGTGCTTGGGGGATGAAGGCTGATTCAGGTGAGGGTTATGAATTTTAGACTCTTACCTTGAGGATGCTTTTAACTATGACACAAGTATACTGGAGTGGGCCCCTCTCAAACATTGTGGTTGAATTGTTCTTTGTTTCAGGTACTCACTGGAGCAGGAACTGGAATCCAGAGGTCACTTAATATTCTATAAACCATTGTCTGTGACGCAGCGAAAAATCGGTTCTTCACGCACCCTAATGAACTCAGTCACAGAGACACTTGCTTGAAAGTGCTTAGGAACAAAATCTTATCAAAAGTAAACTGAGAAACTAGTGAGAATCATAAAGAATTCAGATCTGCAGTTGAACAAAACCATATGAGGTTCCAAAAAAGAAAAAAGATGGCATTACAGCTCTATCTCATTTACAGTCTTGTTTTAATAGGCCAATGTTGTCTTAATCCTTACCTACCTGGAAACAGTGAAGATTAAAAACAATACAATAAAGTTTTTTTTGAATGATTTCCATACTATCTTCCCTCCTCCATATCCCCTGAGATCTGAAAAGATATGGATGAGTGTTGCTATGTTCTTCATCTCCTCCAAAGCAGGAAAAAAAAGGAGGTGCTTTCTTGTCTCACACTTTTGACTCTTACACAGTGGTTGCTACTGTGGCATCTGAGCCTTTCAGTAATGCGTTGAGATGTCACTAATGTCTGCTACATATGCTTCTCTCTCTCTTGCTCTTTTCTCAGCTTACCTGGTTTTTTATATTTCTGTATGATGTACATGCCTCTAATGAGGGCAGGTGGAAGTATGCTTTTCTCTTGGAAGTATGCAGAAGTGTTGATGCTGTAGGGTTGTACTTCACAGCCCTGTAAAGACCCTTAAGGAAGTCTGTCTCCAGCACAAATGAGATTTGCCCTTTTTGAAGATGGTTCCTCTGCTTGAAGAGTGGCACTGCCTGTGATCCTCTTTCTCAAGCTTTACATGCTACCACCACTCCTGAATATCTTTCTAGATGAGCCTCTATTTGCATATGTGGCCCAGTGAATCCCACATCTCCATGTTGTACCTTGCAATGGACTGCAAGTGCTGAGACAATGGAAGATAACTGCTGCAGGGTATAATTTCCTCTGCATGTGTAAAGCAGGTGAGCAGCCTCCAGGCAGGCTGAAAATTTGCTGCTAAAAATCTTCAGCAGTGAAAGCACTTATTTGCTCTTAATGTCAGAGACACCTGGCACCATGATCAGTTACTACTTGTTTCTAAAATAATGTACTTTTTCATAACAACTATGAAAAGTGGCATTTTTAATGTGGTGAGTGTAGAAACAAGAAAATGCGGGATTAAAAATTCTAGTTTCAGCAATGTAATGAAGAGCACTGAGCAGTATTTTTGTATTCTGCAGTCTATATACACTCAGTATAGCCCAGGTCTCTCTAGCTTAGGATAGTAAAATTCTAACTGGAACACATACAAAAAGTGCTATTTACATATTTAAATGTGCTTTTCTGTTTCCCAAGAGAAATTATTATGGAGCAGGCTTCACGGATCACCTTGACTCAGCCCTAACTACATTCATTTAAAATGTTTGTTATGTGGGACACTTCAGCTTCTCAATCTGGATTTGCCTGCTGTGGATATTGCTCTGGTTGCATGGATCATTGAACAGAACAGATACATCCTTCCTTGCTCTCCTCTAATAATCAGTAGGGAAGTTACAACTTAGTTTCCCCATAATGAGGTTCTTAACAAAAAAAAAGACATTCTATGAATTGTCTTGCTGACCAGTTCTCTTTGTAAATGGTTATGATTTGAGTCCCGTGGTGTTTGATAATCAAAGATTTGGGTTCAAAAATTTGAAATTTGCATCTCTGCTATTCAGTTGTTCATTACTGTTTGTTTACTTTAGCGCACTTGAAACTTGCAGGAAACATTCCAATTGTGCCTAAGAAAAGAAAGCATGGTAAGGAAAAGCTAGTACTGCACAATAAAACTTATGAATATCAAAAACCTCTTATGTTTCTTTATGTATCCAATATTGTCCCACTTCCTCAAGTCCTTCCTTATTGATGTGGTGGCTCTGATAATACTGTCCCAAACAGTGAACATTACTTAATAGCTCTGCTTGCATCTCCTCAAGCAGCTGATCCATAAAAGGTATCTTTGGTAACTGTATGTAAAAATAGTCGAGTTATATCACTCATCTGTTTGGAAGTAAATGAGACTACTTCCTAGCTATTCCTGTGACATATCTTGCTACTGAGAAACAAACACARAATCCTCTCAAGAACTGATGTGCCATTTTAAGTCTTTTCCTTTTGAAAGATAACTATATACCTGATTTATTTCAAATGATGAAAAGACATTGCTTGTAGGGGCAACTGTGTGTCCTGCACCACAGTATGTGAGCAACTTCAGGCACCATGTTTCTTATGCAGATCAGTACAAAATATATTCCTGGCCTCTTCTGTAATGAATGTCTCTATAACACTAAAGCAATCTGCTCCAAAAAAAGAAATTGGATAGGGCAAATGACACATCARTAACTTAAATGAGATCATGTGAGAAGTTGGCAGAACCATCAATAGACAGCCTGTATTTTTAAGCCTTCTGTGTCGCCTATGAGGCCATTTTTTGTGTTCAGCTAATAACCCTGGTCAGCACAGACCGTCAGTGCAAAATTGCAGTGAGCTGTGTCTTTGTAACTTCAGAGCAAGGTGTTTTCAGTAGCTGTAGAGCTGGGAGCTCTAAAATGGTTTGGGGAATTTCTCCACATATGCAGGTGTAGAATTCACTAGCCTGCAGTGGAGTTAGGTGGAAGGTAACTTTCTCTTTTGAGGTCASCCTCAAAGAATTCTCTCCTTCAGGAATATTTGCCCTGGTATTGCTTAGCTTTAGCAACAGCCTGAAAAAACATGTCAGTTTGGGCTATGTGAGCCACCTCTTACAGAACCAACTTTTTGCACTGAAAGATTGAAAGAGCTTTTTCCTTTATAATGGTTTCAGTGGCTAAGTGGTTAACAGTGGACATTAAAGTGGACATTAAAATGTCATTCCAGAATCAAGTAATTTAACAGGGTAAATAGACCTGTCTTGGGTTCTCTCTAGGGAGCCCCATATCTGGGTTCACCAGTGGATGCAAATATCTTCATGATTATACCAAAGAACAGCGACATCTCTGATTCTTCCTTGCTGAGGGAAACTCATAAACCCTTCTGGCTCTAGGAAGCTCTAGCTTCTCTGTACTTCAGGGTCAAATAAATAAAGTAAGGGATAATTCTGGTACCAAAAATGGTTTGTAGAATATCGATCTTCATGGCATCAGTGATAATGAGCATGTCGGCTCTAGTGCTGAAGTAAACTTTAGTTTATAGATATGTTCCTCTGTGAGTGTAGAATGCATATGCTGTATGGAAGATAGCTGTTACTAGACCTGTTAGATTAGGCTGTTATTAGCTATTATGTTGGGCCTCAAAGCCCTTGCTGCTCTGGAGTATTGATCTGAATGACAGTAGCTGGTCTTGGGGGGAATATAGCAGTAATGAAGATCCTTGTCTGGCCTAGGGCATATCTAGAAGGTCCCTAGCTGTGTCTGTGGCCCATCATATGAGGAGAGGAAACTAGGACAAAGCAGAAAAAGATAAGATGTGTGGTGAGAGAACTTAGCGTTCATTTCCATGATGTGATAGCCAAGTTCAGTATAAAGCAATCACAGTTCTCACACAACAGTGTGTGCTTCTGTGTCTATAGAAACTCTATGCAAGAAATTAGGATATAGTTTGGAAACATGTACTGTACCTTATCATGGCTAATAGTAGTGTTGCAGCAGGGTTGGTGCAAGCTTACTGATTAGAACAGTTTGGAGTCTCTGTCCTTGATGCGTGGAGATTTATCCACCAGTTCCATTAGCATTAATCCTCTGCACATTGATCCTTAGGTACCTTCCTCCTGCTTCACTAGCAAAACCTGATACTGCTTTCACCCAGTTAACATAAGTAGTACTGCCTGCTGAATTAGGATTTGCTTTCCTGCATACCTTTCCAGGAAGCCATCCTCAACTGTGTTTTCTGAACAAAACTTCTTTCTCCCAACTTTTGTATGAAGAAGTGTAAAAAGTTCTGCTACTTTTTCCAGTACTCATGTGGGATTTTAGTACATAATTCAGTGCACTTTCAATACTGCAAGGTCCAACATTTAAAGGTGAGCTGGCTTTTTGCAGTGACTTTCACAAATGTAAGAATCCAGCGTATATTATGAACAACACTGAACGGTCTAGTTACTGCTATTGCTTATGAGGTTTTAAATTAAGAATCTTGAGGCGTGCAGGTGGTGTCATTTTGCTTGCTACATAGTGAAGCCAGTGTACAGACATAATTATGCAGATGTGAAAAACTTCTGGACAGGGGCTACCTTTTGTATGATTGTGCCATAGCCCAAGGAAGTGTAGGTTCAAACAAATTTGAACCTTTTGTGCGGTTCTGTAATCTACCCAGCCAGGGCTACAGTAAAGACAGTCCAACCCTTTCCTAGGTGGTAGGAACCAGAACTCCAGGTTCTGTGTGTGCATGTATGAACTAGTTCACCTTTCATAATGTCCCGTGCAGCAGCAGAGCATAAGAAGTAAAGGTCATGCTGGCTGTCACTGCAGGCTCCCCATACCAACAAGCCTTGTGACAGCAAGTTGTTAGCTGGGATGTTCAATTACCAGAGGAAAGGAAGCTAGTGAAAGGAGCTTTACAGGATGTTGTGCCTGGGGAGCTGAGTATGAATATGCCATTTTCAACGACAATCTTCTGTTTTGGAAACAGAAGGAGGAAGGAAATTGGGGAGGCAGAAAAAAAGTCAGGCATAATCTTGAAGAATAACTGCAGTAAGAAAGGAGCAATAATAAGCAAACACTGAAGTTGTATATTGCCTACAGGGCTTTTGTGCTGTGGTTGCTCACAAGCTGAGTTGGATTCCCCCTCTTCCTAAAGCTGGTGCTGTGGCAAAGTCCCCAGTGCCCAGGTGTACTGCAGTGGCCTGGGGGTACTTGGCAACAGCCGCTCCCAGTTCGCTCTTCAGATTCAGTAGGGGGTTCCTGTACTCACAGCTTTGATCTCCTGCCTATCCCATTCCACTTGATGTGTAAACTCTTGGTCGTTACTCAACAGCTACAGCTTCTGCACAAGTGATGCAAGGACCAGTGCTCTGACTGCCTCCTGTTGGTAAGTGCAAAACCACATCATTCCTGTCCTGGTACTCCCTCCCTCCCTATTTCTAATGGGATCCATAATGTTCTCCTGATTATTCAAGGATTGCTGTATGCATCCTTTAAATAACACCAACAGTAGGGAAGCAGCGGCAGATTTTAATCATAGTGGGCTCAGTAATAAGACTCTCCTCTGATTGACATCGCTCTAAAATTTTAATAAGGTGCAATGTAATTATCCAGCTGGCCTTTTTCCAAATCTAATGCCTGTGTTCTGGCAAAGAGAGTTTATGTATTACCATTAGCAGTAAGAATCACAGACTTGTGACTTTCATCACACAGTGCCCCCTAGTACTAAACCTGACCTTTGATTTTGCTTCTTGTTGAGCTCCTTCCAGCTGGAACTGCAATGTTCTCTGCCCTCACGCACACACAACACCATTTTCTAATTTGTTCCTGTCAGTGACTGACAAGGATGCGCTCAAGTCAAAGAACATAAGAAGCACAAAGAATATGTATCAAATGATGCAGCCAGCTCACTCTTTAGCTTTTGGATCCATCATGACTTCTACCATGCAGAACGTTTTATGGGGTCAGAAGGAAACTGTAATAGCTAACGACAAAATGTCTGGACCTGCCTAGGAAAAAGCTTGATTTTTTTTTCTTTTTTTCCTGCCCTCTTTCTCAGCCTGTTCCACATGCTTTAACAGTAAGAAAGGAAGAACAAAGCAAAATGCAAAAGGGCTTAGCTTTTGTGGTTCTCTTATATTACTACAGCATTCCATTGGGCCGGATAATGTCAACAGTTAGGCTGCGGTGTGCTGGTTCTTTTTGGGGGTGAAAACTGGAGACCTGATTCTTGATGAGGGCAGAGTTCAAGACATCATTATCTGTCCATTCTCACGGTGAAAATGGGTTTGGCCAGGCAATGTTGATACATGTATGCATAACATCTTGCTAGTTTAAGGGATTCTGATGTATGCTACTTAAAGCATTCTTTGAAAAAATAAAGCAAGCAGAATAATAAAAAGAAAAGTCTTTAAGCAAACTACAAGCTGTTATGAAATGAGGTTGTCCCATGTCCAGTTTAAGTCCATTTTTCACTGCAATTCTTTTTATGTATTAAACTTCCAGGAAAGCAAGGATTCCCCACTGCAGTTCTCTTCTTGTACAAATGCTTTTCCATATACATATGTATATTCCATTGGAAATCGTGTCAAAAATAAAATAGCACTGAATAATACACACAAGGACAGTAGCAGTTGGGTGCTAATCCCAACTGGAGCTTTTGGGGACTAATTCAGTACACATAAATGAAAACAAGGAATGCTGTTTTTACCGTCTGTATATCGTTTTTTCCATCAACAATCACATTCAATGTTTGTATTCTGAATTATAGCCCACAGGTAGGGGATTGACTTAAACATGACCTGCAATGCAAAATGAGAAATTCARTTTAAACCATCATGTACCAAATATACCTGCCAGCTGAGGGCACAGCCTAGACCAATTAGGCCCTGATTTCCACAGCTCTGACATGTATCACACCAGTATGTAGTCTAACACTTACAGTTGCACAAAGCTGCAAAACCTAAGGTGTCTCTGCGCCTAAAAAGTCTTTTCTCAAATAAGGTTCTCCTGATATCAGGACTTGGAGTGGGATGAACTAGATCCTTAAATATGAGCTTCATGGTTTTCAGGTTTTGTTACTGTCTTATTTGCTAGATCTCAAGGTTTGGCAAGAAAAATCTGGGTGAAAATAATTATTCTGCTTGTTTGCTTTTTTTCATCAGGTTCTCTTAATCACTTGCTTTTCACTTGGGAAGATAACATGACTTTAATTTTGTTTTCATTTCTGAGGCAGCTTACTCAGTGACAGTGAGCTTTGCTTTTATTTTTTTCTTCTCTCATCTTTAAAAACTCTTATGTTATAAACATTGTTGGACATATTCCTCATTTGAACTGTATAAGTAATAAAACTTCTCCCATAGACAAAATGTAATGCATTGAATAAATGTGTTGCATATTCTCACCTAAGGGCTGTGTTTGATGCACAGTATTGTGACAACCATAATATCCTTACCAGTTAAATGAATCTCTCCCTTCTAAAATACTAAAACCTAGCTAGTCATTTTAACATATAGCAAATAGCAGCCATGATTATGAAAAAAATATATAGTTTTAACATGATTGGTCTGTGATGCATGATCACAACCATCTACACAAGATTTGAGCAGTATCTGCAAAGAATCTCCAGGTGCAGAAAATCAGCAAAGAAGTGAGTGAGAGCAAAAAGCATTCGCATTTTCCACTGAGGGACTTGTAAGTGATGAGCATCATCTTAAATGCATGGGGGCCATGGGGACACAGTGTGGGGGAGCAGAAATAGGGTGGCTCTGAGAGGCTTGAATTCAGTGGGCATTGTCTGCCATCCCTATTCATGGTGTTTCTGTTTAGCCCAAATTGAAGACTGGGCATCTGTCAGTAAGGAACTGTAGTAACACTTCTTGGTCCTTACTGCTGCTTGGTAAGGATGGAAGAGAACTGGTCTTTCTTGTCACCTAGCAAGCCAGATGCATCCAAGAGACCTCAAAGGGATCTGAAGACTTGATAGCACTTGATAACACTGATTGATAGAGAATCAGACCTTCTGCAGCAAATTGAACTCCTCCTTTTTCAATGAATTGTTTTATTTGGGTGATTGTTTTGTGTGTGTTTTTGTGCACAATGCAACTAGTTGCCTCCTTGTGCTGGGAGAATGCTGAGTGTGGAGTAAACACCAGGAGGGGCGCAAGAGAGGAACAGACCCCAGGGAGAGCCCCAGCACATCTCTCAGCAGTGTATGTGTAATTCTCCTGGGCCTAGGACTGCTCGGTTAGCCTTCACACCCACCCACCCACCCCCCGGTCACACTCATCACTAATGTATTGTTGTTTGGGGGATGTTTGATACACAGATTCTTTTTGTTTGTTTTTGATCAAGCTCTCTGCAGGCACAGGAGCACATAACTACTTCAGCCATTTGCAGTTTGTGTTTTTTAAACTTACTTGGAGTGATGAGGGCCAAAACTTTTTTTTAATGAGATTCTTTTTTGAGAAAGGTGAAATTCTGTTCTAATTTGCAGTTGCATCAATGGGCACCCTGTAGAGCTGGTGCCTATCTGTCACTGCACAGATACTTTTGTTTTCTACCTGGAGGAAACTGCTGCATGTAAGGCCTCTCAGAAGTTCCTCTATCAATCTCATTGGAGTGGTTTCCTTGCTGTTGTGCACCTGCTCCTCTGCCTGGGAGATGTTCTATATCACTGAAGATTCAGTTACTCACAGTAAGAAAAGAAAAAAGCACTGCTATCAAGTGTACCACTTCTTTAAAGTTTGAACCCATATTCAGCCACTGTAGCTTTATCCACCACTATTTGTTTGACATCAGATGTCTTCTCTGCACTTTCTAATCTTCAGGAAATCATGTATTAAATCAAGGTTTTTGAAGAGTGCCTGTCTTCAGATTCCTCTTGAAAGGTCCTGCATGTCCCTGTTTCTCTTTACACTTTTAAAAGCGTGAATCTGTTATGAACCTTACATTAGTGTGACTTTTATAAGTAGTCTATGTTTTTAGTAACTTCTTTATGGTAAATTAGACTTGTTTTGTAATCATAATGGAATAGGGAATGAATGACGTGTCACACAGTGGGAAGATTTTTAGTAATTATCTGTTCACACCTGCTTGTGAATGTGGATAGGCTTGCAGACAGCACAGGGTTTAAAAAGAGCAAGAGGGTTGGGTTTTGTTCTGAGCCACTGAAAAAATAAATCTAATCTGTGCAGAAATCCCCCAAGTCAAATGACGTACTAATAAAGAGAGAAATGCTGCATTTCTGCAACTTTACTTTGCACAAAGAAAGAGTGAGAAGGGTTTTGGAGGTTTTTTACTTTGTCTTGTGTTTAAAAATCTGAGATTTCTTCTTCCTTTGTAATGCATTTTATCTTGTCATCTACATAGAGATTTCATGCAAGTAAAATTCAAATAACAGAGAAATGATATCTGATTAGACCTGCTTGTTAGCTTCTACTTGACTCTGTCTGAGAAATGCTTGGAAAAATGTTAAGGCCACTTACCTTTCCATTTAAAATTAATATCATTGTCTGTACTGGCAATGTTAGCATCCTACAAAATACTGGAAAGGGAAGTGTTAGTATTGTGGGTGTATCTAAAAGGGGAGGGGCTCAGGCAACTTCCTTCCTTCTTTTCTTAGTCCTGTTCCCCTTTCCTCAAGGGTGCTCTTCTTTTCTATTATTTCTCTGCAAATCAGGTCTGTCAGTGCGCAAATTAAATGGTTTCTTCTGCATGCATGCATGAGATTACAGGGTATTTCTACTTTGTTGTCAAACTTGCAATTGCACTGCTGGTAGACCAGCATTTGCTATACCTGTGTATATGTCTCTTTATTTTCCAACACTGCTGAGGGGAATAGTCTGCATTCTGGTTGTGTCTGGGCCCTCCTATTTATGGATCCCTGGGTAAGTGTGTTTCAGCATCCAAATTCCAAACACCTCACTGACTATTTAGAACAAACAGGGAAAAAACAAAGTCTGTATCCTGAACTGTAGAAAAGATGTAATCTATCTCAGAGCCAGGACTTGAGTGCTTTCTGGTACTAATGTCTGTCTTCCTTGTGTTTTGTTTAATTATTTTGTTATTTAAAGTAATTATTACTGTTGAAGGGAAGCTAGTGGAAAACCTCCTTGTTGTATTGGCAGTGAAGAAAGCAATGCTGCACATTACATTTTATTTCTACATAGCTGGGGGGATTAATGTATTTGCCTTGAGTTCTTGCATTAGTATTCCCAGCTACTAAAAAACAGAAATCATGTTTTGTCCCCCCACCCCTGAGCAGTTTGTCTAGCTTTGGGTGATATACTTACTAGTTAGAATTTTTAAAGCTATTAATTTTTTACCTAATTTATTTCTACCCCTGCAGGCTATTACTTCCTCATAAGAAATGAGTCAAGGCTATTAGAGGCATTTTTTTTGACTCCGTTTTTCCCTAAATGTACTGAAACTGTACCAGCAAAGTGCAGATCCTGGCTCTGTACCTGGACTGACCCATATATCACAAACTCACCTAGGTCTCAAAAGGTGGTTTTGTTTTTTTCTCATCTGCTGTGTGCACCACTGATGCATAGGGTTTTGCATTCCCCGCCCCCCTCAGATGAAACCAGGTGAACAGTATCTTGTATTCCAGTAAACCATCTGATCCAAGGGAAATGAAAATCTGGTCTCTTCTGAGCACTTTTTTCCCTTTTGCAATTGCAGCATTAACTCCCTAAACTAGGTCAACTGCTGTGGAGACCTCTTATCATAAACTTGCTGCTGCTACCCAATAGCAAAATGTGAGTAGCTCAGAGAATGCTAAAGGAAAAATATAACAACTACATATGAAAACCACCAGAAACTTTGGGGTAGCCCAATATTTGGACATCCACTTGAGACAAGGTACAGAGGCTTTTATTCAACAGAAAAAGTACTTACGATCATTTCTACATATGCCTGCGTCTGTCATATTACACATAAATCTTGCTAGGTTTTTCCTTTCTTTCCTATTGCTTTGGCTAGGAAAATGTGATTTTTACTTTCTCTCCCTGGCAGAACCAGATATATTTGTTGTGAAGGCCTGTGCGAAGATGAGAACCTGACTGTTGCACCAGTCCTGTATCTGTCATTATCCTTGTGTGATCGTACTGCACATGATGATGGGAGTCCTTGCTCCCATCCACATATGYGTGCTTAGGGACACCAGGGTAAGCCAGCGGATAGCCTTTCTTTTAGACTCCGTGAAGCTGATTGTGTGGCAAGGAAGCAAGCCAAAACAGCTACAGTCTGCTCTTCTGGGGAGCGCTAAAACTAGTCTGATCACAAGCAGCCCAAATGAACAGAACAAACTAGAGAGCTGCCTGAGTTTTGCTGGTTCAGTGCTGCTGCAAGGAGGTGTGAAAACATCCCCACTGCTCATCCTGGCCTGCTCAGCAATGCTGGCAAATTGTTGCAGGTGTAGTAATGCCAGTGCAGCATTGCTTGTGTCACTGGTTTTGCTGTTCAGAGCATGCTGGTATTGCTTTGCTGGCTCCTTCTGTTGTTGTATGCTGTGCCTTTGCTAGAGGGCCCTCTCAGGGCCGCAGAGAAGGCCAAGACAATATTACCATGAACAGGAATATCCACAGGAGTATCTGGGCTTTGGTTAGAGACCATGAACCGTGTTTTATTCTGCTCTTGGAAATTAAGAGGAAAGCTGCCTGGTATAATATGGAGTCACATCTAAACATGGATGAGACAAATTCATGTTTAGATTTTCCCCTTTAATGTCTTTCAAGAAGACTGATCAATATATCATTGATCACTGGAGTTTATAAGAGGAAGTGCAAATGCTTAAAACCCAGATTAGACTGTCTTGTAATACACAGTTGTGTCCACAGAACGGTCCTGTCTAAAAGGGAGGTAATCCCAGCAGTCATTCTGGGACAGGTGCAGACGTGAAACTCATGACCGGAGGCAGCTGTAAAAGAACATAAAAGGAACTAAGGTTTAGCAAGCCTTGTTACTGCACCTTTTTAATATGCAATTGAAACTGTTTGACACAGATGAGTTATATTAATTGCCCAGTAGTGGATGAGAAGAGTGGCAAACCAGCTAAATTCTATGTGGGTCAGCATCTCCCCTCCAGTGGGACTCCCCAGGTCAGCTCCCTCGCTTGCTCTCCACCTGCTTCTAGTAGCATTCCCAGGTTGTTGCCTTTGTAGAGATATCTTTGGGGATACACACTGGCAAAAGCTCTTGACTGTACTAGGCAAAACTATCTAAGATGTTTCAAAACTGTCATTTTAGTAGTTGTCTGAATCTGAATCACTTTTGTAAGTGGCTTTAAGAAGTGCATATAGGCAAATGTAGTAGGTGGTTAATTGCTGCTTGACAGGCATAGTCAGTAGGTAATCAAGAAGATGTGAAGAACAGCCTTCAAAGCTAAAATAGTGCCATTAATAAAAATAAATTGCTATCCCTAGTAGTGTCTTATASCTGTGACATTAAGTTCTTGGACTAGGTGTTGCAGTCATCTGCTATGTCCTAGACAATTATTGTACAAGAATTGTACAAATGCTCCAGAAGGTGTGAATCTGCTAAGAAAACATTTGGTTTTAAAATAAGGGTAAATTAAAAGAAGAAAAACCCCAGATTCTTGTAGTGTGGTTAACAATTTAATTGTGGCAACTTCTATTATTAAGATGAAACAGGTATTTCGGGTTCTTATTTCAGAATGTGGCGCAAATTGAGTATATTTGTGCCCTTGCTTAACTTTAGTTTGCATTAAACTTATTTTTCTTTTAATTAACAACTGAAATTATAAGCATGCAAACAAGCTAGATATTGAGAAATACTTATTTATTCTACCTGGTTTGCTCGGCAGTTACAGAAATCTTCATGAGTTTCTTTAGGTGTTACTCTGAAGTTCATCTACCTCAAAAACCCTCTAGAAGAAAATTTCAGCCAGGCTCTTATCTTGATCTTTATGTTTTTAGTCAGTATTGAAGCAGCTTATATTATGGAGTAGAGTAAAATGTGCCTTCACTGTAAGTGCTTCCAATCAGGGAGTAAAGGAGCCCAGCTGGATAGCCATGTGTCTGAGGCAGCCAGTGATGAATGGCATACACCTGGTTGTCTCTCGTGTACTTTACTGCCTGACCAAATCAACCCACTGTACTAAATCAAAGCCAAAGAATTACCAATCACTTTCATACCTACCACTGTCATATACAAATATTGCAAATATAATTGAGCACATTACTTTAATCAAAATTCATCTGTATTTATTTTCTAGAAACCAAGCTTCCACTTGCAGTTGGCTTTTTATTCTCACTGAATGTTCTCGGCTGCCTTTGAGTAGCCAGGATGCAAAAAGGTCTCTGCTAAAAAATGAAGGGTTTGGGGGGAACTGCTTGTGGAGAGTTTAGGCAAAAAAACTGATGTTTGACACTCCTGTAGGATATTGCGTTATTCATAGCATCATTTTAATCTAGTAAAACCTCTTTTCCTTTTTGTTGTTATTGTAGCTATTCCATTTCCCTGGTAAATGATTAAGCATGTACTTGTTCTAATTTTCAAAGCCTGCAGGTGGTAGTGAACAGAGCTGTCTCTAGCCCTGCTCTGTAAACAATACAGGTATTATTCTTCATGAAAATCACAGTGTAGCTTTCTATAGCGCAGAAACTAGCTCTAGGCTCTAAGCTTTGAATTGTGAAATAACTTTATAATTTAAATGTGGGCTCACATTAACAAAGTGAAGTATCACAGTCAGGCTGGCTACTATTGAAAGAATATGTTCATTTTGGCTGAAAAGGCATGCCTGTAAGTTCTGGTATTCTCCTGGGCTGACAAATTCAGACAGCCAAATGTAAAAACCTGAAAATTGCTGGGATTAGCTACCTACCTAGGCTCTTGTGTCTGAATGTCTCCTATGAACCTCTGTTTCTAGGGTTCCACAGGAAGCCCTAAGTTGCTACATTGGTTCTGCTTATCAACTTTCAGCTTAAAAAACAAAAACTAACCAAATAAATGAAAAAAAAACAAAACTTGACAACTTTACATCAAGACCATGATACCCACTCCAACTTTGCGGGCAGTGCTTTGTGTTGGGAGCAAAGGAAGAACATTCATTTGAGCCTGTGACTGTCTTAAATGCTTGGTAGGCAGCCTGCATGTCTAGTTATAATTAAACTGTCTCAGAATTTCAGTAATTAAATAATGTTAGTAAGAAGAGCTTAATCCAAGAAGTATTTGTTGTCTTCACAAATGGTTTTGAAAGCTGTTCAGAGCTGTTCATCAGCTCTTCAGTAGTTAAATACAAGCATAAATCCTATCCCCTAGACTATGAATAAAACTAATGTATGGATTTTTTGCTTTTCAGAAATAGTTGAGGACATGAGTGATATCTTTGATAGAACAGCACTTCTGTATTTTCCAGCTAAAACCTGGCAAGTGCTTGAAGGTGAGATTTGGTATGATGAGAAGTCTGAAAATTACAAGTTTATCTGCAATGTAAGAATGGTAGAAAATGAAATGTGGTAACTATATGCATCAGTTCTGTTCAAATTAAGGTGTGCATGGTCCAGATTCTTTTTACTGACATGTCTATAATCAGGGATAGTAACTACAGTAACGTCAGCATTCAAGAGTAGATTTCTGAGAGATAGGACAGGGTAGAAATTTCCAGTGCTGCTGCTTTGTGTTTAGTAGACAGGGGTATTTCATGGCTGTTCATCTGGCATGCACACGGAGATCTATTCCTTGGAGTTAGAGAATTTCTGTGCCATRGCTTTACAACAGGCATTTCTTTATGACTGGTACTCATTCTATGAAAAATCAAAACAGTGATACTTATGCTAGTGATATCAGATGTTTCTCTGACAAAATACTAGGCATCACTAGAGAGATTCTCCTGTTGTAAAAAGTATGAATCTTTTCATTTTACATTTTTACATTTGTGTGCGTGAGAAAAAACTTGAAAATGTTTGTGTAAACATTTTATTAATGAAACAGAAGCTTATCCTCTTATTCAGTGTACGTGACTTCAGACTCTCAATCCTTTTTTCTAATAATCTTCATTAATCCATACATGAATTACTCTAGTCTGACAGTGGAGTAACATGAATCCAAACTGTGGGCAGATAAAAGCGGAGTTATCGGTGGTTTATTTTCAGGAGAACAATAGTGCTGAGTTGAATAGGTCCAGCTTTCCCCAAGTTGCCAAAAGTGGGTCTGAGAATTATTTTTTTACAACATTTTGAAAAGACAAACTGATGTATAGTAAATTTCCACTCTCAGGAAGAATTTGCTGTGACACGAGGGAGCCAACAGATCAAATTATTGGAAACACATAGTGCGAGTTCATTGGCAAACTTGCAATTCATTGCAAATTGCAGTATCTTTAGAGCACAAAATTATGTCCACACATCTCTCTGATACTGTTAAGGATCTTTGTTTCTAATGACAAGCAGAATGGAAACATGGTTTGTAACTCAATTTTGTTTGCCTGAGGGCAGAGTACTACAAGGTATTTTCATCACAGTGCTATGTTAATTACTTGTCTGTTCTGGGTTTGTAGAGTGTTACAGTTACATATAGATAACAGTTTAAATTGGTCGGATCATTACAGCTTGAGTATTAAGATTTGGTACGGTTTGTAGCGATACTCGGTTGGAAAAGGAGAGGGAGATGAAAAAGGGGCGTAGTCTTATTACTACACTGCCTCCTCTCTCTCATGCACACTCAACTCACAGGAGCCCTGCCTCTCCAGTCCTTGGGCAGTACCAGAAAAGAGCTCCTGTCTTCTTCATTGCTGCTATCAAAACCTATTTGACACTAAACTGGCTAGACAATGTTTTTCTTATTCCGTGGAAATTCTCAAAATTTCTACAGTTCTCCTATTCTCTACAGTTTCATATTCCGTACCAAGAAGCAGCAAACTTTCATTTCTGATTAAAGAAAAGGCAGAGCTGTGCAGTCAGGATCAGAGAGGAGTTCAGCAATGCTTGAATACAGTGAAGTTGTGGGACAGAGGACAATACAGTGTGGAACAGCTGAAAAGGTATGGCATAAAAGCATTTTAGTGCAGAATAGCCAATAATCAACCAGTACCTAATAGTCAATAACCTAATGGCTGTGCTCAGGTGTCTACTGTGTATTGGGTAGACTTTGAATTTTGGACACAGCTCTAACCTCTCTGGAATAACAGCAGTTCATCTGAGTCACAGGACCTGCAGCTATATACCAGGTGGTAGACAAACCTCCTTAGATGGTGCCATTAGTCATTTTAATTAGTGTTATCAGATGGGGTAGAAATACCCCATTATACTAGACTTGCATGGAAAGTTTAAGGGAAGGGAGTGCTCCTCACAGTTCTCTGGGGCTGGAACTGAATCAGTACAGTATCACCACCCTCTTCACCAACTTCATAGAATTTCTGATCCTTTCTTCCAAAATGAGCCTTACACTGTAAGTTACAATCCCAATTTTAACTTCCTTATTATAGAAATAAGATTTAAAACCCTGCTTTCTGTTTTAAAAGCCGTAACATTTATAGTTACTAGTGTAGGTGAGGGATTCTTTGTGAGTTAGACACTAGGGACACCCTCTAATTCAAAGGGATTAGAACCCTGAGGAAACCAAGTTTTAGAAATTCCCCTGTTCAGCAGACTATTTACTTGGGATGAGTTAAGTTTCTGTATAAGTAAGTAAGATTTTTCCATCCTTTCTCAGCTAATCCCAAACTGTACTAAAATATTGCATCATTTAAGGAGGGAAGAATAGGCTTGACACTATTAGAAAACTATAGACAATATAAAATGAGATTGAATGGAAATTCTGAAGGCACTATAAAATTCAAGCAATGCATATGGATCAAGTCTAAAGAGAATTTTTACTAAAACATGTTTTCCTTTGTGGTGCCCCTTACTTATTTGCAATGGCAATACTTCAAACTTAAAACAGCTGACCAGGCAGTAGCTGTAATGCAGTGTTTTCCATGTGTTGCAGTTATTTCTTTGAGAAACTAGTGCTACTTAAGAAACTGAATAAAGGGTAAGGCCTTTCACCAGACTTCAGAAGATTTGAAATATTTGAGCAAAGACACAAAGTCTGTTTGGATTATGTTATGCTATTGGCCAACTGATCTCTAATTGCCAACAAGGCTTGTCTGTCTTGTTTTGACATACATGATACTACATAGAAAATGTGATGCAAGTTTACAAGGTGCAGGAATGAGGATTACAAAAATGACAAGAGGGATTAGCCCACAGAGAGAGTAGATGAAAGTCAATATTTGCATCATAGGAGCAAAGTAATGAATTTTCAGAAGCTACTGCTACAAATAGTCTGTTGCAATATGGCTCCTAGAAGCGCTAGTATTTTAGCGAAGGTATTCACTGTATTCAGTTTGGTTTGCACTGAAGTCATCATGTTCAAAAATACTTTCTTTACCCTTATCTCTCTCTTTTTTTTTTTTAACATTAGTGAGTGGCAGTTTTATTGAGATCTTTCTTTTCTTCAGACACTAGATGTATGAATATTGATAGAAGAAAGAACCATTATGAAGGTTGGCAGTAGTGAGTCATCTCCAGCTGCTGTACCTTTATGGTAATGAGCAGGTTGTTAATAAGTTGCTGCCCTTACATAGCTTTGGCAGACTGTGGTATTGGACTTCATACTGCACTTTACTGGGCTACATCAGAACTCTCTGCATTTTCTTAGGACTAAAACATGCCAAACGGATAAATATGCTGGTGTTCCAGAAGTAGATGAAAGTAGTGGTAGAARGCCTATTCTGTGTGCAGTAATAAAAACGTAGACTGTGCCTCATTCGTTATCAGCAGTAAACACATATTGTAATATTTACATACAGAATATATGTCATAGTGGCATGAACAGATTCCTTCCTCTTTTCCATTATACATTTAAAGTGTATGGACAGATTTCAGTTATACTCCAGCTCTGTGGATAGATACAAACTGTGTCAAAATTTGAATTGTGCCATGACCTTTGAAGGAATATACTGACATGCAGCAAATGCATTAGCGAATGCACCACAAAAGCACAGGTGCTTGTGTCTCTCTGTGATGGCAGTATTTATGACTAAAAACTTGTGTGAAGGTTCCCTAAGCTATGTGACTCCCTGAGCTAGGTAAGTTGTATTCATTCTTAAAATACTGTTTCACTTATAAGAGAGGCACTGAAGATGAAAGCAAGTCTGTACAGAGTTGAGCGTAGCATATGCCATGTGATAAGATATATGCAGTGAAATGGCTGTCTTTGTAGAAAACATTCATGAACCTAGGCTGTTATTGTATCCCCTGGTGTATATTTTTAGTATTAATGTAGCATCTTTAAATGTCTACTCTCTATGAAGCAACTTTTCTTTATCATAGGCATGCTTTTTTTTTTTTTGCAGATGTCAATCTCTTATTCTGCATAGTGTAAGCTCTTCAGTCCAGCAATGCATATGCTACAGTAACTGAAATCCTCTGACCTCTGAAAGTCCCATTTGTGAAATATAATATCATGGACTTGCTGTGGTATTTTTTTTTGGGGGGGGGGGGAGGATTAAAAATCCCACTGGTCCAGCCTTGATAAGAACAGTAGAAGTGTCTATTAGCTCAAACTGGCCCCCAGCTTCTCTGAAGGAGGACTAAAGGCATGGTCAGTGTCTGCACTAACAGCATAACTTTTTGAAAACAACACACACTGCCTGATCCAAGGTTGAGACTGGGCTCATCTCCTCTGCTTCTTCTAGATCRAATTAAGAAGGGAAAGCATACTTACAAACACTTTTCTTTTAACAGGGAAACAGGAAAAACTGTAAAGGGAGAGGAGAGGAAAGAGATCTTGCATAAGATGGGTGAAATGGGAGGCAGCTTCATGGACCACATCTTCACTGCAAAGCTGAACCTTCCCAAGAGGTTCAGCAGTCACTGCCTGGGATTGCACATAGCCCCACTGCCAGTCAGGCCTGCAGTGTAGATGCTGCACTTGCCTGTGTGTCAGTGGGGCTTCCAAGGCTTGTTGCACTTCAGGAAGCAAAGATGCTTTAGCAACTTTCTGATGCTTTCTGGGAGGAGATGTTCCAGGAGAGGGCTTGATTGTGAGAAGGCTTTGGAGGACTACCATCACTCAAGTAAGTGTGCTCACTGCAAAATAGTTAGGTTAGCATATGGAAATTAAAAGCTGATTCTGATCCAACTTAGTTGTATGTGGTGGATGCAGAGCACTACTTGTCTGAATTATTTGCATCTAAACAGGGGGGCACATGGGGCTAGATCTATGTGGAGGCTCTTTGTTGGGTCATTAGAGGACATGAGAAAAAGCAGACCTGTACACCAGTCAGCTATTCCTTTTTCTACTGCACATAACCCACCAGGGCTCACTGCATTTAATGAACCTTGAAGGTTCCAGAATCACAGAAGCTTCTTTCATTTTACCAGAGCATCTGTGCCAAAAGAGCACGTCAGTTTTTTAGTAAACCAGTGTTTACCTTCTTATACTAAAATATCCTCTGAAGTGAATAATTCAGAAGAGGGTTACATTGTTTGATATCAAAGCAGCAGCGTAAGTGTGTCTTGAATGATGTTCTTGCATTTTTAGTAATAATGAAACTGGCCTAGGAAAGGGGAGGGGAAAAGAAGTCATGGTGCTGAAGTTTATATGCGGACCTCCGAGTTTTGTTAGTGGTATCAGTTTCAGACAACACTTGTCAAATGATCATGAAAACTCACCAGCTCCTTGTGAGAGCAGTTTCACTGAAACTCAAGCTGCAGAAGCAGCTTTAATTTTAGGCTTTGCATTCATGCATACTTCAGATTAAAACTCATCCGTGTCAAACGAACATGAACAGACTATGACAGCAAAATCTTGCTTTTTTTTTTTTTTAATCAGGTTTCTTTCAGGTATACTCCCAGCATTTCAGTATAAATCCAGAAGACCACTGAAAACTTTGTAACAAACTTGGCACCACAAAGACAGGTTTTAACACCCTMGATACTGTTTTCAAAAGATCTACATTTCATATTAAATGATTTAAGGAGACTAATATACTATGAGAGAAAAGGACAGAAAAAGTTGTTGTAAGTGCTGTATGTGTAAACATGCATATCTGTGTTCTGTTTACTCTTTGCTCTTAAAACAAATGAGTAGTTAAATCAGTCTGTGTGTCAAGACATCTGGGGAGAGTTACTCCTCTAGGAGAAAGTTGGTTCATTCAGTTCAAGAGACCAGACAAACAAACAAGGGAAGGGTATAAAAAGCCTGTCCTGATCTGTGATGAGTTGAAGGCTAAGAAGGAGGTTCAGATTGGAATGCAGAGTGAGTTGAATTTGTGTCTGTATATATTAGGATACCTAACAGATGATAGCTGGCAAATGTAGCATATATGTAGATTGGTTGTTTTTATGACATACTTTTGTTTTAACTCTTTATCCTTAAAGCAGAATAATACAGAGCTTTGTGAAATGGCTGYCCAGTTTTTCCTTATTGCTGCCCCTGTGAGAGAATATGAAGGCAAGTACTTGCGCTAAGGCTAGGTCCTTAGGTATAATTGCAGCAGATCACCAGCAACTTGGAAGCTCAAAACCATAGTCCTGAGGGAGAAGAATGGGGATTCTCCTGGCAAGAGAGGGGAGGGCCTTAACCTTGAGATACTAATAAGAGGTTGTCAAAGACTTTAACCACAAACGGTAGTGATGAAGTTTTCTTAAAACTATAGCGAGCTACAGTTTTCCTTTAAATTCAAAGATTACAAAAAGAAACCTATAATAATAATTAGTTTGACTTAGCACATGATAATTTTTTGCAAAGGGAACATAAAACTTAGATATTAAATCACACCTATAATTCAGTAGGAGAATGCTTTGTTAAGACAGGACAACTCTGTATGTAAGTTGATAGGGTCCAAATTATTTTACTTGAAGAGCATATCTCATTCTCTTCAATAGTACAACTGTGCACAGTTATCCAAGGGCAAAAGTTGATTTCAGAGAAGGAACATCTTCATGTGATACTTCAGCTTTTAAAGGCTACTAGATCTCTCCGTGTAATTAACACTTCTCTGGTGTATAAAACATAGCAATGCAACTGTGGGGTCAAGYGTTCAGTTTCTTGCAGCTAATCTTATTATCACTCTTGTGGAGCATCTAAGCAATGTAAAAAGCAACAAGACCACATTGCCTGTGGCTAAGTGCTTTACTGCAGATGGACTTCATAGCCCCTGGAATCACTCTGTCAGAAACAAAGAAACATGCGATTGTCTTAACCTTTTCACTTCTGAAGCTCAGGGGATGAACGGTCTAAATCAAAGCTCTATCTGTTTTGGTATGACTAATTCCTATGTAAATGGGCCTCTAAGCAAAATTTTTCACATTTGGGGCCTGATTCACTGAGTTTGAGCCTTCATTCAAAACTATACACAGATCAGAACTAGCATCATCATATCAGCAGACCATGTTTACAATTTAAATTTAAAATACATATAATGTTTGGATCACCTTTGATTTTGAGATTTTTTTGGAATATTTCTGTTATTGTGTGATCAACTGCCACTTTAAATATTTTTATCAGCTAAGGTCTACTGTATAAATCCTCTTATTCTTTTTTTGGTGTTCTTGTTTTGATTCAGCTGCAAGGACACAAAAAACAGAAGAACAAAACATGAATAGAAATTTAGTGTCCTCGATTAGGGAACACACAGTACAAAACTTAAATAGACTTAACAACAGAATAAATATTGGAAGGCAAGTTCCCTTCCATGCCCTAATAAAACAAAAATAAATGAAATATACAAAATGTTTATGAAGTGCATGCAAATTTATGTTAAGAATTATCTACAGAAAAGCACATATTTAAATGAAAGGTATGTTAGATTGCTTCTGCACCACTTCTACTGTAAAATGTATTGGGTTTTTTTGCTTGGTCAACTTAGAACCGTCCTGACTTCGATCACTTTCTACAAACTGAGGATCTGACTTGTGATGTATAAGTCTATATGAATTCCTCAAAGGAATTAAGGGTTTTTTTGTGAAGTAAGGTACAAAAAAGGTCATCAGGAAAATCAGCCAAACGTATGTAACCAAAATATTTCAGCAGAGGGACCCAAACTCATCTATGACCAGAAAGATGGGCAATGTATTTCTTTGGTGTATACTTGAACTCAGAARAATGTTATAATGAAAAAGAATGGCCTATTCTGAAAATCAAAAAGAATTAGGAAAATTGCAAATTTTGTCCTCACCTGGGAAAGTGCTACATTTAAGTACCTGAAACACYAAGCAGCTCAAATGTTTAGGAATTTCAGGACCTCCATTAATGCTATCATTTTATTGTTGCAAATAGAAAATCATGATTTTCCTCTGGATAGGCCTCCAAGTTTTCGTTTATGCTTTGCTGATTTGATTCTGAATCTACAGTTCTGATTGTGAGCTCTGGCTGCTGGTCTATTACAAAAACACTTTGTCTAGTTTGAAGTTTCAGTACAAGAATCTTGGCAACTAGTCCAGTCTAATTAGTCCTTTCTAAAAGTCTAATCAAGACAAGATAGATGCCTTTTAGTGTGTGTTTAACTGGCTGATTTAAAGCCTTGTATAGTAGTGTACAGTCAACTTTAATCAACCCTACTGTATGATAAAATACATACATTTTCCTTAGTGAAAGCAAAACTTTTGAGTAGACATCAAAGCTAACACCTCTCTCTTCAGTCCATCTTCATTAGCTAGAGTGTGTTTATCTTGGGGCATGGAGAGAACCGATACAGCTCGTATGCCTTATATAACACACTGCCAAGTCTTAGAGAATACAAGACTGCCATTTTTACTGGGAGACAGCTAGGTGAGCAAGTACACTTGACTTTGTCTTTCCATCCTCAGGTAAAAGTCACAGGATACTCCCATTACCATTAGGATTTCATAGAGGTAGCTTAGTTGCCCTTGTCTATGGAAGGGCAAGCTGTCTCTCTTCACTGAAGCATCACTGTGCTTCTCTGCTGAGAGAGGATTACATACATTTCAGCTCTGCCCTTCAGCTCTGGTCTTTCATATCCAAGAGAAGGCAGCTGCTCCCACTCTCCAACTAAGATGATGCTGCCTCCCTGAAATACTGTGATAGAGCAGGGCAAAACCGCTGCTACAATGCTGAGGGGAAAGAGAAGAAGCTGTGCAACATTCCTACTTCCTCACCAGATCTATTACATGGGGAGGCAGAATGGGACTTGTAACCTTGCATCTTCGCTCTCCCGTGTGAGTGTCACAACCCCAGTGAGCACTGCAAGTCTTTTTGCATGGAGACACCCTTATCTTGGGACTTGCCAGACCATAAATAAGGAGAGCTATGAGAGTCTCTGTCTTCCCTTTGCACACTGACTCTGGGGTTACTGTCCCAGTGTTAGCTTACCCAGTGTCAGCTCCCCTAATTCAGAGGTTGCTCACCTTAGGAGGATTTTTGTGTCTAGCATTGCCTACGGATAGCAAGTTCAAACTCATGCCTACAGAGACACAAAGGAAGTATGATGCACTGGTTGCAACTTAATAACCTAGCATGCACCTTTCTCTGTCCATAGGAACAAGACTGAGGTATTTAAATGAATAAAGATGTTTGTATGGAGATGTTCTTTTGCTTGAAGTGCATCTGACTCATTCTGAGAACAGGCTGAATTTAATCTGCAGTAGAGAAGAGTTGCCCACAGACACAAGTTTGTTCCTGTTTCTTCTTTCTGCTTCTCAGCTATTTGACTAAATTTTCTTGCAAAGCTAGTACACTCACYGTGTTCCATACACGCATGGATGCTTTCTGAAATGTCTACAGCAATTGTTTTTCAGTGCCTCTGCCCAACCTGTTCTGATGTTTCCTGAGCTCCTCCTTGCGCTAACGTTTCTGAAAAATCTTCCAGTCCTACCAGTGTATTGGCTGATTCAGCCACCACATCTGGTAGGCTTTCTGTTTCCAGGGGCACCCTGTTGCTGGACCCTTCTGAGAGCCAGAGCTCTGCTGAAGAATTAGCAGTGACAGGTTTTCTCTTCTCTTGGCCAGTAGCCTTCTCTCTCTTTACTTGCTGAAATTCGGTAATGATGGTACATAATGGCATGGTTGGTTTGTAGTCCGAATGTCGTGATATGTACTAGGGCTTTCATACACCCAGGAACTTGAGAGACAATTTCCACCAATGTTGCTGAAATACTGTATTTCACATATTGGTAAAAGCCAGTGATGTGTTGTCTTTAGGAGATCTTCTACAAGAGCCAGTTAGCACTCATCCAAAACACAAATCTCATGCTTCAAAAGCAAAGTTCAATAAAAGACATGCCTTTCTGCCTGGTTTTGTGACAAAACTGTGTGTGTCCACCAAGTGAGCTGAATTTTGTCATACAAACATACATCATTCTCCTACCTGACCACAGGTACATGATCCTCAGCCTGCCTTTACCTGATCCAAGTGTTGATTCAGACTTGCAAAAACCCAGGCACAGTGACACTAACCCTTGTGATGACCTGTTATTTCTTTCATAGAGCAGGCCAAAAATTTCTGCCCAGTAATACTGTACCAAGCCAATATGTTTTAAATAGTTTTGGCTTTTCTTGCTGAGGTACTGGAAGGATGTGTGCTATTTCAGTTGCTGCTGCCAAGTAAAGCACTGAATAAATGTCAAAATATTTGCATCCTAAATATGTTCCCCATTCTTATTTTTTCCTGTAGGGCATAATCTTCTTTATTCCCGACAGGTTCTCTCACTCCATCAAGATCAACCTGGCCTACTTTATATGTAAACTTTCATTTGTCTAGCTAGATGCTAATGTATTTTTATTTAAAAACCAAATTGGAAAAACTGTGAACATCTAGGCAGAGTGAATACTGTAGAGTTTGATTCTCTCCTCCTCCTCTCTTGTGTACTTGCTTGGTCCTGTAGAAAGTAGGCATGACTTCTGCCATTCTGATCTGAGAGTGTTTGCAGCCACACATGCGAATGACCTCACAAGTTACAGGCCACAAACTTGCCAGTGTGCTTTATTCCCCAAATAAAGCTCCCCTTTCCCCACCAATTGTGATCAATGCTTAAAATGTAGCAAATCCACACCCAGTTAATGATTAAATGAAAGAAAGACCATTATTATGCTCTGAATCTTTTCTTTATTTTATTGTTTATACTAATGCAGATTAACTGAATTCTGTGGAATTGCTCCTGGTTTATATGAGAATACCTGTCATCTTTATGTCTCAATCAATCTCCTTGGAAGGGGACTTTTTCCTCTGACAAGCAGATGTTGCATTTCAGCTCGTGTTCTTTGGAAAATAACTTACAAAAATGATCAAAGAGATGGTTAAATATTAAAGTTACTTTCATTGCCTCAAGGACAAACCCAGTGAAGTTTTAGAGAGTCACTGAAGTGAGTTATGCTACATGATATGCAGTTTAGTGTTTACCAGTTACTATTCAATCGGATATCTTTATGAGAGGTAGCCTGCAAACCTTAAAATGATTGCTTGGTTGAAATGAATGCTAGCATGACATCATGTGATAATTTTCATTGAACTCTTTCACAGAGAAGTGAAATGACCAATTGATGAAATAAGCTAAGAGTAGGGAGTTAGATTTATGGTAAGGAAAATCAAGTACAGGTGGAATGTGATGAATTCTGCAGTTCTTCAGCATTGGGAGAAGGAATCAGAAAATAGTCTCATTTGAGAGGATGTGTAGAATGTTTATTTGTGCAAAGTGACCTTGCGATCCATCAGTCATTACTTTGATAGCGAAGAACATGAACGCCACCCTGTGGTTGCTGATAGAATTAGGCTAATGTAGTGTGATCCGTAATTAAAAAGTAATTAATCCCCCCTGCTATATATAACAAAGGTTTTTTGCATACACATTCGGGACACAGATGGGAGTTTTGAGGGGATGGAACAATATTTGCTACTCACTTAGGAATGGACCAGGTAGGTTTGAGAGCTGAGGCTCTAGCATGCTCAGAGAGAAAGGATTTATTTTGGAGATGTTTAGCTTCGAGAAATGAAAGTCTTACCTGAGTGTGTGGGAGCTCTATATTTTACAGGTTCCTGAGTTGCCTAAATTTGACTTGATTTTTCAGCGGATGACAAAAGACACATCCCAAATAGAAAAGCCTTCTGGAAAAAGTATATTTTTCTGCAGCTCTATGCTAGAAATTGTCTAAAAGCATTTCTTGCAGCTTTTTTCCTGGGAAATTTCCTAGTATAAATGCCTGGAAGGACTACTCACAATATTAGTTGTAGTTTAATAAGAAATATCCTTATGCTTCATTCTCAGTTTACTGAGAAAGCCATGCCTACGGAGGGCAAATTAGTTCAGGAAGCTATCTGTATGTAGGCAGCCTTGGCTTAGAAGTCTTTCTCCCTTTGCAGAGCAAAGTCTGAGGAGATCAAGCTTCCTACTCTAAAAGCAACCTTTGTGAGTATTCTTAGTTTTTAAAGTATCATCTCAGTTTGACAAAATTATAAGCAACATAAAAGCTTATAGTGGGAAGCGTCAGATGATGTTTTTAATAAGCCTGGCTACTAGTCCTATCTGTATTTTTGTGAATGCCTGGTGTTTATGAAAAGTGGCCCCTACTACAGGCAAATAAAGCCAGGTACAGTGCAGCCAAATGCAAAAGAAACCTTTCACAAAGCAATATGGKTGTAGCCCTGTGCACAGGTAGCTGAGCTCCACGTGCAACTGTTTGGCTGTCTGGGATTGAGGATAGCAATTGGGATAGTCTGCAGGTCCGGTGGTCCTAATAGGCAGGAAATTTCTTTATTGTGGACTGCAGCTTCCATGAGGAAAGAGGTTTTATAGAGCCGCATAGCAAGGTGTGGTCCATACCACTTGGTTGGTTTTGTGTCTTTGTGTTGGACAATAAATCCCTCCTTGAAAAAAGGAGCTGAAGTTTGTCTCTTCTCAGAATACCTCTGAAGTGCCATACCATTTCTGAGGTATTCAGAGAGGAGATCCAAGGGTGACAAACTTAAATCAAACTTTATTTACCAGTAATATAGTTTAATTTAGAACTTAAAAGCCCCTTGAAAGTTAAGTGAATGCATTTAACCCAAAGCACACTTAAC
Organism: Apteryx rowi; assembly: GCF_003343035.1. Lineage (NCBI taxonomy): Eukaryota > Metazoa > Chordata > Aves > Apterygiformes > Apterygidae > Apteryx > Apteryx rowi. The sequence continues at coordinate 1,481,151 of NW_020450916.1, read as the reverse complement.
CTTCAGCACAAATTTACCAGTGTGGACTGCACACCTTATGGTGGAAGCTTATGCTAACATTTTTCTTGTACCAAATGCTCTTCCATCACACTGAGGTTCTGTAAAGGACAGGAATAAATATAACTAGTCACCTCAAAATCAAGATTGGAGGTGAAGAAATATAACTGCAGCGCAGTGTTACCATAGTAACAAAAGCTCTAAAGTGATCTAATCTACTGTTAAATTTCAGCTCAGAGATGAACAAAATCAACATAACAGAATAAATGTTACATTAAAAAGGGAACTAGGATATTTTGAGAGTGTTATTATGTTTGTGTCCCAAAATATAGCAAGAAGACCATATCTGAAAAGAGAGGGAATTTTTAGGCGAGTTGCACGTTTGTCATATTTGTTTCTAATTTAGACTCTAATTATTATCCTGAGAGGTTAGCTGCCGAGTGACTTTTTAACATAAATCTGAGTTTACTCACACAGATGTATTTATTTTCGGAATATCCTCCTACTATCATTCTAATTGTGCAGATGGAGAGCAGTGGCGCATACATTATGTCCCAGATTTTTAAATGCATTAAAGCCTTGCACCATTCACTGCTGCAGGATCTAAATTATTTAGGATGTTGAATCCCTTCTGAAAATTGAGTTAGACAATGAGGCGCCTTTAAAAGGGCTTACATTGCTAACCAGAGTTGTTTAAAAGTTGTTTTTCTTTTAATGGTAAATGTTGATATGTCAATAAGTATTTTCATTCTAGTTTTAAAACAGAAGCAAGTCTTTAAAACTTCCCATGAAATTCATTCCAAAAGAAGTTGTTTTTGTGAAAAATTAGTTGAAGTCCTGAAATGCCATGAAACAATGCAAGAAACCTCCCCATAACACTCTCTGAACACCGACCACAAGTATTACCAGAGCTGGCTGAAAACATCAATTTTTATTCAAGCTTTATTTTAATATCATTAAAGTCATAGGAGCTTCAGCTGTCATTAAAGATTAGCTGTGCTTTTGTTATGGGGTTTTGGGGCTGTGGGTTTTTGTGTTTTTTTTTCCTTAAATATTCAGCATTCTCTGCCTGTGTTGTAAGAAAAGTTTGAAATTTTAAATAGATGTTATTTAAACATATCTAAAGTAGCTATGATGAGGTCTTCATATTAGTAGTCTGGTGAGTTCACTGTAATTTTGACACATGCCTAATAATGTAAAGTAAAAAGGAAATATATAAATTTAAACAAGTTTTAAATAATTTCCAAATAAATCGAAGAGACATTTTACAATGTTCAACATAAAAAAAAAAAACATATTTCAGTGACAGTTGCGGGAGGGAGCTCTGAATCTAAACATCATGCATATATGTCACAATAAGATATTTTTTCATGATCAGAGACACCCCAGAATTTGTGTGGTTCATGTTGAAGAATAAATTAATTTTGTGTGTGTCTTAGAAGTAGGTACTCATCTGTATTTCACCATCAATAAACAGGTAAAAAATAGGACTTGCACAACATGTCTTTTGGTTCACCTTAATAGCTTGTAAACAGCATGCTTTAGAGTTACATTTTCCTTTTCCAATGGGAAGAGATGTTCTCTTAGAAAATGACATCTCATTTGCATGCAATTTACACACTGCATTTTTGCAGGAATACATTTGACTTTTTGTACTTTTCTCTGGTAGTTACATTTAATTTTCTCAGTGCAGAATAGAAATGTTAAATTCAGTTTTTAGAAGATATATCCTACATTCTTTGCAGATGTAGACTTAAAAGTACTGTTTGCAAGGAAAAGAGGCCCCTCTTTCTCTCTCTCTTACACTCTGTGTAATATCAAATTATTTTTTTTGCTATCAAATCATGTATGGATTTCTTCCTYCTTTGTACCATGCTGATCACTGTGGTATCTTACATAAAGTTCTTGCTTCATTATTGGAAGGCAGGGAAGGCAGAGCTATTTCTGAGGCAATAATCCTTGCTTTTATGGTCTATTCTCTTTCACATTCATTGCTTGAATGTGAAACTCTCATGATATTTTGCAGGCAATAAAAGTCTGTGGATGAATGTTTCTTTTTGCCAATGTATTCGTATTAAGCCAGGCATAGCTGCTTACAAACTTGGTGCAGTCACTGTCGCCAAATACAGGTAAAGGAGGGAAAAAAAGCAATTTCCATGAAGTATGGAGCTGGAGTTTCCTTCAGCTGTTGTACAGGTATTCTTTGCTTTTTCAGCTCTATTTGTCTTCATTCTGTTTGAGACTTCACTGAACTTGTATGGATGAAGTTCTCTGGGAAGAAAAAATACCATTCTCTTCTCTCAAACTAGGCAATAGAAAAAATATTATAAAGTGCAGTGCACAGTTTCCAAAGGAACTGRGGTAACTAAAGAGTCTTTGACCTCATGTACATTGGGATGTATTACATTGTAGTGGACACTCTTACTTTTTAAAACAGGACTGTTCAGGGGTTTTGTTGGATCTATGTGGTTTTCTCACATTAATATACTCAAAGAGTGCAAGATGCATATATATTTATACCATGGAACAGAGTCAACTTTATGATTCCATTTTCAGGCACCTCTCTTCTCAATATGATAAGATCCTTGCTGTGTATGGAAGGCACCAAAGGATGCTAATGAATATTTATTCTGTTTCTTTTCATACTATCCTTTAAATAGATATCTTATTGGTAGCTTCCAGTAAATAAAACAACATGCGGAGATTCTTGTAGGTGAATGCCACTTGGACATGTTTTTTGTTAAACCTGAATTACTATTTTAGTTACGTGTAGAGATTCCAGCCAGGGTTTCAGTTCCAATATATTTGGCATTGTACAGTAATATTGCAAGTAGACTACACAGCTTATAATTTAGTCTTTGATAATTGGGAAAGAGATGATCTAAATGAGAGCAAAGTGATTTAAGATTAATACAGACGAAGCAGGTGGTTTACAATGCAGTGATAGAATGGGAATGTGAGAAATGTATCCTGACTTCTGGCTAGTGAGAATAACATGGTACTATTTCTGATCCCAAGTCCTTCATTGAGCTCTGTGCAATTTTGAGTAGATTGCTGCAATTCTGAGTGGCTGCTTAAAAACACTTTGTTAGTAAGGGATCCTTTTTCCTCAAGACTGTATTCAGCTATCCAGAGCATATTCAGCCAAACTGAGACTCAGCATAAGAAGGTGCAACTTCTGAGAGGTACCAGGTCTAAATAGAACAGGAAAGCAATCACAGTATGGAGGAAAGTGGCAAAGAAGTGTAGTATTATCTTGTATAGATCCAATGTACAAAATAAACTAAATGGACAGGAGGAGGCAAAACCAAGCAAAATCACTAAAAAAAGATAAGAAAGATCCAGAAATTAGGGCCTGACTACTCTTTTAGTAAGTCCATATCTGTTCTCATAGTGTCTCTCATTGTCAACCCTTACTACTTCCACAGACGGAGAACACAAGAATATCCATTACTGGATGTAACCAATGGGCCATCTACCCCTGTATCTCATTTCCTATACTGGCCAGGAGCAGGTATTAACAAAAAGAATGCAAGAACAGAGCAAGCACATGGTTACGCATCTCCCAGAGCTTTCCCAACTTCTGACAATCTGTGGCTATTGACATATTGTGCAAGTTTGCTGCTGCAGTTACATTTTTTTCTGGTTTTTGTAGGTCTTTTCTTCCATTAACTTATCTACTGGTTTTTGGTTTTTTTTCAAACCTGCTTATACAGCTGGCTCCTGCAATATCCTTGACAAAGAGTTTCCACATTTTAGTTACAGATTGTGGTTAAAAAGTAAACCTGCTTTCTTTTCCTGGTTTTAAAACTGTTGTCTGTTAATACGGAAACTAAGAAGCATCAAATTAAACCATGACATCATAACTGTTCTCTAAACTCCTTTCCCATGGCACTTCTTATTTTTGTATGCCTCCATCTTATCCTTCCTTGGTCATTGTTTTCCAAGTTCAAAAAGTTTTAGTCTGTATAATCTATCTTTGTATGGATGCTATATCATTATCTTTGATGATTTGTTTGCCCTTATCTTTTTTTTTTCTTTCTTTGCGCTATCCTTTTTGAGGTGGGGCACCTAGAAATGCATGCTGTATACAAGCCATGGGCACACCATGGGTTTATAAAGTGACATGATGATGTTTTTGCTTCTGTTTTTCATCCTTCCTTAATGATTCCTAGCATTTTATTTTCCTTGTTCATTGCCCCTGAGCCATGAGCTGACATTTTCAAAGAACTATCCATAATGACTCCAAAATGTCTTCTGAATGTTGAGAGGTAGAGTACATTAATGCATATATTTTGAGCAGTGTTTCCCCATATGCTTTACTTTAAATTTCATCTGATATTGATTGATTGTCTCATCATTCAGTATTGTGAGATCATTCTACTTGTCACAGTCAGCTTTCATTTTTAGTACCCTGAATAATTCTGAATCATCAAGAAACTTTGTCACCTCACTATTCATTCCATTTGCAGCTTTAAGTATGTTGAAGAGGATTCATAGGGGCCCACATTCTAACTTCCCTTTATTATGAAAAATGACTATTTACTCTTACACTTTACATTCTATCTAATAGATAATTTATCCTGTAAAGAATCTTCTTGTTCCATAACAGTTTAATTTTTTTAAGAGCCTTTGGTGAGAAGCCTTGTCAAAACCTTACTGGAAATCCAGTAAGGATCCAAATCAATTGAAACAGCCTTTTCTGCATTTATCATCTCTTTCAGAGAATCTGAATACCCTCATGAGACATGACCCTGTATCTTGGCTTTTTGCTGCTATATTTGTGTGTCTTCTTTATTTAATATAGTTTTTATCAATTCGCCTGGTATAAAAGTCACTTTTGCTGGTCTGAACTTTCCCCAGTTTTCCATTAATTCCTTAAAAAGCACCAAAAAAAAAAGGTCAGCAATCCATGTCTTTACTGAAGCCTATTTAAGTGGCAAGCACTTCCATGTGGGATATGTTTTAGAACTCTTACTGGAATATTACTATCTATCCTTTTCTTGTCTTAAACCTTATTTGCTTACATTTCAGTGTGAGACAGTTACTCTGACTTTTTTCCTGTGAGGAAATAGTCTAGAGTGCCACCTCTCTTAATTATTTCATAACAAACCCTGAAATAATTCCTTTCAGTTCTCTGCTAAGGCACAATCATTTTGACCATTTGTCTAGAAACTCTTTGTCAGACACGTGACTACCTATATGTTGTTTTGAAAAAAGAGCTTTGCTTTTCACAATTTGATCCTTAAAATATCTTCTGTCTGACCTTATTTTGATTTTTACAGTTGACTTCCTAACATGTCCTTTCCTAATTTTCTTATCTTCCAGTTCTGGGAGAGTATCATTCTGTTTACTGTATTCTTCCATTGATCCCAGTGTTAAGCCATGAAAAATTTAATGCATTTGTTCTGAACCTTTAATATGATCTATAAGCAATTTTGATTCCATCTGAAAAATTTTAGCAGCTTTGCTGTTCCTTTTAATTTTGTTCTGGTAGACATCTTCTATTTAAAGGTATGACAACACTATTCCCATCATGAAGCTTCTCACTGTGAGAGGCAGCATTCAAAAACGATGTGTTATTGTGCTGTTTCATTATAGAGAACTTCAAATTTAGAAAGTCTTTTCCATTTAAAATCTACATTTTAAAATTATTATAATATGACTAGAATAGTTAACTTTTTACATGAAGAAGACAAAGTGATTGGTAAGATGATAAAAATAAAGCAAGTTTGCAAATAACCTTTTCTCTCCGTGCTTTCTGGCTTTCAACTACTCAGTGTCTCTCTGAGTTGCAACAAACTCTGCATAGTCCCCTATAGATGTGGAGAGACTGCCAAGGCTTGTCCAGCCCTCAGAATATTACCTTCTGCTGCTCTTCCACATGGGCGCCACTGATACTGACAGGGGAGACCTGGAGCATATCAAGCATGACTGCGTGGCTCTGGGGGCCCAGGTGTCTTTCTCCTCAATTCTGCTGTGAGGGGGAAGGGCTTAAAGAGGAGCGTACAGGTCAACAACTGGTTGCAGAGTTGGTGTCAATGACAGGGATTTGGCTTTTATGAAAATAGGGCCCTCTTTGGTGGTGGAGGACTGCTAGGAAGAGATGGAATCCACCTGACTAAGTGGGGCAAAAGCATCTTTGCCAAGAGGCAGGCCAACCTGGCGAGGAGAGCTTTAAACTAGGAACAATGGGGGAGGAAAGCGATGACCCATAATCAAGTGAAGAAGTGGTGGACTTGGTTGGCGAGCAAAGGGTGCAGGGTGATGTGGGCAGGACAGACCTCAAAAACAACAAAACAAGGCAGAAGGAGACCCACCCCAAGTGCATGCACACGAGTAAGGAAGTGGCTATAGGACAGCATGATGGGGGACACTCTCATACTTTTTCTGAGAAATCAGCATGAGTGAGTACCCATCTAAAGTCCTTGTACACTAATGCACAAATATGGGGAACAAACGGAAGGAATTAGAGATCTGTGTGCAGCTGCAGCACTACAATTTCATCAGGATCACAGGGACGTGGTGGGATAGCTCACGCAAGTGTAGTGCTGCAGTGGGCGAATACAGACTCTTTAGGAAGGACAGTCTGGGATGGTGAGGAAGGAGGGCCCTCTATGTGAGAGAGCAGTGTGAATGCGTGGAGCTCTGCCTGGGGATGGATGAGGAACCAGCTGAGAGTGTTTGGGTCAGGATTAGAGGGCAGATCACTGTGGGTGGCATTGTGGGTGGGTGTGTGCTACAGACTGCTTGATCAGGAAGAAGGTGTAGATGAGACTTTCTTCAAACAACTGGAGGAAGCCTCGTGTTTGCAGGCCCTGGTCCTTATGGGGGGCTTGAACTTCCCCAAGATCGGAGGGGAGGTGCTGGGGCAGCACAGCAGAGCACAAGTGATCTAAGAGGTTTTTGGAGTGCACTGAAGGTAACTTTCTGACACAGATGGTTGAAGAGCTGCCAAGGGGAGATGCTCTCCTGGGCCTAATACTTCCAGACAAGGAAGAACTGGTAAGGGATGTGAAGGTTGAGGGAAGTGTGGCTGCAGTGACCACGAGATGGTGGAGGAATCCTAGGCCCCCTGAGACCAGTGGGAAAGTCTGGACCAAGGAAGACTTACCCTGGGGGAAGAAAATCAGATTAGGGAGCTTTTAAACAAACTGGAATTATACAAGTCCGTGGGACCTGGTGGGATACACACACAAGTGCTGAAAGAGATGGCCAGTGTCATTGCAAGGCCACTCAATTATCTTTGAAAGGTTATGGAGATCCAGGGAGGTTCCTGAGGACTGGATCTTTAAGATGGTTTAGGATCACCAAATGCTTGTGCTGCTATTCAGAGGGACCTCAACAGGCTGGAGAAATGGGCAAAGTCCTGCATGTGGGAAGGAACAAACCCCAGCACCAGTACAGGCTGGGGACTGACCAGCTGGAAAGTAGCTTTGCAGGAAAAAAAATGAGAGTCCTGGTAGACACCAAGTTGACCATGAGCCAGCAATGCAACCTTGCAGCACTGAAGGCCAACAGTATCCTGGTCTGCATTAGGAAGAGTAATATGTGGAGCTCTGGGTCCAGTTCTGGGCTCCCCAGTACTGGAAGGACATGGACATACAAGGGCAAGTCCAGCAAAGGGCCATGTGGATGATTAAGGGRTTTGAGCATCTGTTGTATGAAGAGAGGCTGAGGACTGTTTAGCCTGGAGAAGGGAAGGCTCAAGGGGACTCTTATCAATGTGTATAAGTACTGGGGGGGGATAAAGGAGGCAGAGCCAGACTTCTCAGTGGTATCTAGTGAAAGGATAACAGGCAATGGGCACAAATTGAAATATAGRAAATCCAATTAAACAAAGGAAAAAACTTGTTTACTTACTGTGAGGGTGGCTGAATGCTGGAACAGGTTGCCCAGGAAGGTTATGGAGTCTCCGTCCTCAGAGAAATTCAAGACTCAACTGGACACAGCCCTGAGCAACCTGCTCTAATTGACCCTGCTCTGAGTGGGAGGTTAGACTAGACAATCTCCAGAGATCCCTTCCAACCACAACCRTTCTGTGTTTTTGTGACTCAGATTTTGCTGTGTCACTGAGGTATCGGATGAGAGTTCATCACAGAAAACCATGATTTGTTATCCTCCTTCCCTTCTTTCACAAGAAGAATGAAATGGTTGACAATATTGACGTTTAAATTATCTCTGGAAGGCACCTGAATCAATCCTGTACTGAGGGATTTCACCTCCCCCACTGCTCTTTGGAGAGTTGCTGGAACATGAGGATATATGAAGCCACAACAGCACAGGCTTCAGTATGTTGCTAATGTGTTGCTGACTGCAGTCAGTGCTGCTGTATCTTCAGTTCAATTATTACCTGAGCTGGGTAGATTAAAGCTCCATAAGGTGTGTTTTCCTGTCTCCTCTCCCTGTTGCAGTGCAGACATTATTCAGCATTGCCTACAAAGCAGAAGAGTTTTATGTTGCCTCAGGTGTCTCAGCTATGTCACATTAGATGGGCATGAATTTCAAACCCAAATGTTGTATTTGTGGTTCATTTCATGTGTATTCTGGTCTGTGCATGGGTTCTCCAAATATCTGTGTATGTTCTGAAATCATTATGCTATGAAATCAATTGCATGAAGGCATTTGTTATTAATGCGCCTCATTTATTTTGCTATTAATGTGCCCGGTGCTGCTACTGACGTCAGTAAAACATCTTGCAAATAAAATGCCTCTTTAAAAGGAGGTTCTGCACCCTAGTTCACCATCTCGGAAATAATGGGAGGAAAAGCTGTAGGGATACACACTGTCTGGTTGTACAGAGGGCTTGTTCTTGAATTTTGAGAAGGTGAGTCTTTAAGAAAACTTTTGTCAGAGTGCGAGTATAATGGCAGGTGGCTGAAGGGAGCAATGGTAATGTTCCTATAATAGAAGGTTTTGTTGGCAGGAAGCAGACTTGAGTTTGGACCTACACCAGGTTATGCCAAAAAAATGCCCCAAACAAGCCAGGTTTCATCAACAAAACATTTAAGGATAGATGAAGTATTGAGCATCTCTGAATGGGATACTTTCAGTGCATGTATTTAAGGTTTCTTTGGCCCATCATAAGAGCTAGAAACTGCGTTTTAAATATGATATGCTGGAGAATGTTATAACATCTTTCTGATGAGGTATTCTGCTGCATGGCAAGTCAGCCCAAGCCTGGACTAAGAACCACATTCTATCCTAATCAACCCAGCAAAGTCCCACATGTGTGACCAGAGTCAGTGTGTTGTCACTCACAGAATATATGTAGTAAATCTACATAGTATTCTAAGGAATCTTTCAAGATTTTTTTTTCTCCTGTGAAAAAACACAGTATTTTTTGAACATGGATTTAGAAATTATCAAAGCTTTTTAGGGGTTTATCTCGCATCTTCTGTCTGATGCTCATATCAATTACTTTAACAATGATTAAACAATCCTTATTAAATTTCTATAGTTTCTATAATCTTGGTTTTAGCCTGGCATTAGTGTCTTTTCATTTTCTAGTAATGACATTTGTTAGGCTATATATAGGTCTTTATGACTTCTTCCTATTCGTTTCAGTTTTACTTTTACATGTGATAGACTATTAAGATTGGAAGGAATCTCTAATAGATTAGCCTYCTTTTCAACTGCAGTAAAAAGTAATTTCTCAACTGTAGACAAGCTCTAGACAAGCTATCCAGTCTAAGATACTACTGGGATAAACTAATATGCATGTTACCTTATTCCTAATGCTATTGTATTGTTGCCATTATTTCATTATATCTTTTCGTGGATTTGATGATGAAGTGAATATGAGTGTTTATATATGGTCTTATATTTTCTCCTGAAACAAGCAGGGTGAAATTTTTGAACACTATTTTCCTTCCACATTAGCCACCTCCAGTCTAGTCATTGTACTAGAATGCTGCTCTGTGATTGCAATTAACCTTGAAGATAACTTTTACTCTTTATGTGGTATTTTTCCCTCCTTGCACCTTCAAAATTCGGTCCACCTATTTGCAAAATGCATTAATTTCTCATGGTTTGAGATTTGTAGGCCAAACACTGGAAATGGAGTAAAGGAAGGGGGTTATTCTTGTTTTGACTGAATATTCTTTTTTAAATTTCTTTATTTTAAACTTCTTTTCTGCATGTCTCTTACATATTTATGTACAGTAATCAAATACGTTTTTGAAATGTAAATGATTCTCACAGAACTTTGAAATGATTTCCTGTTGTGTTAAGGTATCCAGAACAGCCACCACTTGTGTCTTACACAGCCAGGTTCCTTTTCAGGTCTGAAAGGCAAAACTCTGATGCTCTTCTTTCACCACATACAAAGTAGTTCTCTGTCTGTAGACCAGTAGAAGAATACCAATGTTGAGACCTGTGATACAAATCTAGGAGAAAAATTTGCAGTAAAAGCTAGTACAGTAGCTACTGGAGCTGTAGAAAGTTTCATTCAATTTGTATTTATAATGTATCTTTGTGGGGAATTAAGCTGTTAACCTGTCATCTTAATATGAAACATTTTCAGCAATTTGCGTCTTGTCCCTTACCCATAAAAGGCATAATGCAAGTAACTGATTTAAGGGCCTGTCACTTGTGATGATACCATCAGAATGTCTCCAGTACTGTACCCTTTTTCATAAAGGTAACAGGCACTTCTGTAAGTCTGGAGTTCTCCACAATTAATCTCATCATAATACAAATAGGCATAGAATTCAACTCCATTTGTGGGGAGAAAATCAGGCAGGTTATGCTTACACTTTTACCTCTACAGAGAATACAGAGCAGGTTGATTGCACTTTTTTTCTAAAAGACACCAAAATTTGTTTGACACTGAATTTGAGGGGTTGCTTGGAGCATTCACACGCAATGGAAGAAGCACTGTTTATTTCAAAATATTGTAAATCCTAGTGCCGGGCTGAGAAGCAGTCGGTGTGAACGTACCGTTGGCTGGCCATACCTCTTGGGCTGACAGCTCTCTTCTTGGAGAGAGGGAGCAAGCAACTTGTAACGCTTCTGCTCTGACTCTACGGTATAGGGTTAGTTAGTATGCTGCAGCTGTGGAGATTTTCATTTCTGATAAAACTTAGCCTGAGAGGTGTTTGCTGATGATTGTCAACAATCAAATGAATTATAGATGATGTTGGTAAACAAAATGCTGCCTTGATGAATGATGAGTTGGCTATACTATATGACTTGACTGCTAAGTCATTCAAAGCACTGATTAAACCCATTACAGTAAAATAATCACCATCCATTACCTTTAATGTCGTGAACTGACAACCTAGTTAAGGCAGCTGATGGTGTCAGCAAAATGATTTGTTGGTCCTCATGTCCAATGACAATAAATCACTTCGATAAATCAATGAACAGTAGCAATAAAACAATTTATTTTCATTTTTTTTGACATTCAATTACAGAGTGTGTATACAGACTTGTTCTTAAACACTCAGTGATATGGCAGAATTCAGCATCCACCAGCAACTAATATATAGTTTTTGAGATTTTTTTTTCCAAACATGTTTTTCCCTTAGTGKTTTTTTTCTGCTGTATCTGCTGCTGTAATACACCACTTGTGTTTTACAGAGCCAGGTTCTTTCTCAGGTCTAGAAAGCAGAATTTTGATACTCTTTTTTTCGCTACATTTCAAGAAGTTTCTTCTTCTAAATAAGTTTCTACTGATACAGTAATCTTTTCAAAATTTCAAGGATAATGGTAAATTTGTGGTTTTTCTCATTGCTAGTAATGTCTGTAAGCTAATGAAGTCTATAATTAGGCTTACAGGTTAGATGAAACGTGAACTTGAAAAGCATTTGATCAGCCAGAACTGAGGTCAGGCTTCTGCGTTGCTTATGAATGAACAGTTGATGATATTGCTAAAACTTAACTTAGCGGCAGCCAAGTCTCCTCTCTGTTCTACTGTCATCAGAGCAGTGCAGAACGAAGAACGGCAACCTTGGCAGGCAAACAAAGAGTAGTGGGATTGGCCTATTTTAGAATATACATATGTATCTATCTATTTCTATCTGTCTCTCTCTATATATATGTATACATTTGTGTGTGTTGTTATCAAACCTAGGCAGGCATTGGACACAGGTCAAAGTATCAATCCCCTGGAAATCAGTTATACATTCCTTAGAAATTATGAAAGGCAAGACAGCTCCCAAAGACTCGAAATTACTGAAATATTATTCAGGTAAAGCCTTGTAGTTTTTAGCTGAACATTGACAATGCTGCAGTCCTGACAACATTTTTGTGGTAAAAGAAAAGATTTGGAGTACAAGAACATTTTCCTCTGGATTCCTTCCTTTGCCCTACCAGTGCACACACACAACAGCAGACTCTTAAAGTATTTTGAGGATTTCACATTACATAATTTTTGTACATAATTCAGAGAAATGGCAGTAATAAGGCAGACAATGTAAAACCAGGTGGCTATGGGTATTCTGTATTCAGTCCTCTTATCTATGGTGCATGAGTCTCTTCTTGGTTAGATTGAATTTTTTTGTCACACTTACATTCTCAGAAGCTTGCTATGAGCAGAAACAGATGTTTTCCATGTGTGTGTAAAGGTGGGAAGCAGGATCTCTGGTGTTTTTTCCCCAAATTGTACCAGTGGTTGAAAGGAAGGGCTCTGACTGAGAAAGTAGGTGACATGTATTACATCTACATTGACTAATGCTTACATTAATAAAATCCTAAGTTCCTTGGTCRTACTGGATCTTGCCCTTAACAGTTATGTTAAGCCAAATACTAAGTTCTAAAGATATACTTCAACTTTTACATTACTAATCTTTGCTTTACTGACATAAATCTGAAAATCATCACTGGCATGCTTTTTTGTACTACTAACGTCAAGAGTTCACCCAGCCTAGCATATAGGGTTCCATAGGTTCTCAGTATGAGTTTCTATGCAGTATATCAAACCTCTGAAAATAAGATTTGATTTCGATTTGCCTCTTGACCTGGCTTAGCCAGCAGTAAGAGTATTAGCTGGGATCCATTTCTTAGGGGACTTGCCTGATGAAGACTGAAGGATAGTCATGGAGATGAAACTTCTTCTATGTGGCTATATCACATGGCAGATGAAGGATTTTTCTCATTTATTTCTAAAAATGGATCTGTCAGTAGAAAATGATGGGTCTCACTGGACATATGGGCAGTTAGAACAAAAAAAGCTGAATGTCACTAAGGGATGGTAAAAATGAAATGTTTGACTATAAATTATTTTTGATGTCATATTTAGATTAGAATATAGAAAATGCAAGTAGCCAATATGAGTTATGTAGCAGACACCAGAATGTGTCAAGAAATGCTCTGTTTTTTGATGGAAGTGAGCCAAGGTGGAGACCTTGCACTAAGTTTGCAGGAGGAATAAGCAAGCTGTTGGTATTTATTCCAGAAGTAATATCTGCAGTGAACACTTCTGAAACTGAGATTCTCAGAACACTGTGGAATGTTTGCTGTGTAAGGATTATTAAAAGATTGTTTCAGATAATCATTTTCCATTTGGTTCTGAAGAACCTCAACAATTGCTCAGAACAAAAGGCAGTTTAGAAGATTGCTGACCTGTATCAAATTGGCTGTGAGATCTATACAAACAGTTGAAAAGACGCTATAGAAGAGAAATGAAGGTAGACTTCACAGAGCTATTCTGAAAAAGCTGGATGTTTTCAGATTTTGTATTAAATTCAGTGAATTATTTGTGTTATCATCAGTGAGGAATGGTTTCTTTACCATCTCTAATAACATTTCTTGTAGCTGATTCATATTTGATCCTCTAAACTCTATGCATCTGTCCAACTTCACAGCCTCTTCTAGGAAGTTCTGGCACACTGGTGCTTTGACTTGCAGAGTGAGTGCCTGAGATGTGGCTTGGTTCACCATGTATGCTCCAACATAGAAACTCACACCTTTGTGCCCTGTTTTCGCTGGTTGCTACCTTGTGTTACTTTAATGTCAGCTTCAAAACCCTCAGAATGGGCTCTCAGAGTCATTGTGGCCAAGACACTGAGCTTCCCTGCTGCTCTGACACCAGGGTACTTCATTGCCCAGGAGGAGCAGACTTGTCTCGTACCAGAAGGATTTATGGTCACCCAACTTTTGGATGGAGGGAATTTGCATAATCCCTAGGGGAGAAGAAAGGAAGGCATTTTTAATTGCAACTTTGGACTTGAATTCCTAAATTATACCTAAACCTTTTCTGGCTTTTAGCATGTGCTTGACTTCCCAGCTTTCTGACTTCAGCCCTTGTTTGATACGCTCTGTGGACTTAACACAGTGAAAGCAGTAAGTGCTCCCTCTTTGTGTCGTGCTGCTGTCACTCCTATTCTTAATAGGACAGAAGGGGAAAAGGCTCTCTACTGACGTCTCTGTTCTGCTGTCTAGAGTTTGGACTAAAAATTACAGGAGAGTAGGCTCAGGTATTTCCTCATTCTAGCCTCACCCGAAATACAGTGCAAATGACCAATGTCAAGGTAGTTCATTTCTAAGTCAAAGCTGAAATCCAACAATTCTGGAACAAAAGTGTCAAGGTGAACACAATATTTTAGAATCCTAACCAAAGAGATTTTTGACTGCCAAATGTAAGATGATTCCTCAGCTTCAGATCAAACTTGAGAGGGAATTTGAATTTAATCTAAATCAGTTAGCCATCTCTAATTTTTACTAAGCCACATGGCATTTCTATTGGTACAGACATAGACTATTTAATAGACAGTCTGCCCACGGGGAGCAAGAGGATCTACGGAACATCTTTCAGCAAATGCTGTTCTGTACCTTGCTAGAACTGCAAAGCACAGTAAGAAAATAGCGATGCACAGTAGATGAACTTTAACAATAATGCTCAGTGGATAATTCTTCATGTGGCCCTGTTTGAAGAGTTGCATAGTACTTTAAAAAAAAATGGTGAAGCAATCACTTTTTGCACTTTCAATAGCTAAATTGAGATAGTTGCACTATAATAGTACTTACAAACTGTCCCTTCAGAAAGCATTTATCACAGTGCACTGAGTATGTGTGAGAACATCCACTTGAAAAGACTGCTTGAATGAGGCAAAGAGGCAAGTTGTTGCAATATTTGCTTTTCTGTTCTTCATTTTAAAATTTCTGGAGGTATGCTCCAATTTTGATGCTGCCATAGCCTCAAGGTTAACAAGAATATGACACAATATATTGATTTAAAATGTATTTTTACCTATGTATTAACATTTTAAATAGTTTTAAAGCTGTTTATCAAAATGTCTTTTATTAGGTGTACGTGAGGAGACCCATGTACATGATATTCTGTGGTTCTCTGTGACTCAGAAAAGGATGAATATATTAACCTTTTTAAAATGACATCTTTTAAATCTGTGGAATGAAATACTTAATTATGTAAGCTCCATCCCAATCAGTACTTATTCCCTGGTAAAACTGGCTTTGCAGTGTATCTTTGTCATCTCTATAAACATTTCTATAGCAACCTTAACAATTGCACTTGTTTCCTTTCAAAGCTGCTATAGAATTTGGGAAGGTGTCATGATTTGCTAGTAGCATCATACCAAAAGCTTGCCCCAAATTCATTCCTCGTGTGCCTTAGCTGAGTTCCATCAAATTAGGGATTCCTAGGCTGTTGCCTCAAGTCCATCTGGTCTTGCTCATAGCCAAAAGAAATGAGAAACGTAAGACTGAGGCTGCACAGTTCCTGTGGTCCAGCTTGAAAGATATAACAAACTCTGGCGATCCCTGCAATGCATCGCACAATATTGTTGCGTGTGGCTCAGAGAAGACCGGACAGATTTGGCTCATTATGTCAAGTGCAATTTGGAGGCATGCTCCAAGACTTGAGGGTGTTTCAGAAAACAAAACAAAAAAAACCTGCAAGTATCGTGAGCAGATGGAGAGAGGATTAAAAAAAAAAAAAAGTAATGGACTGCACCTGAATTTTAGCTGCAGTTAGTTTATTGGTCACATTTTCTCTCCTCATGGGCCACAGTCAACATCAGAGAAGCAGTGTATGAATGAATTACATGCTGACACAGCTGGCAGCCAGCAGTGCCTCTGGGCTTGGGCTAGCAGGGATACTGAGTACTGAAACATCCCCTGCTCCTCAGAGAGAGCACATCTCCACAGACTAGGACAGAGATCAGTGTGAGGGCGGTGTGGGGAGAGGAAGTTTGGAGAGGAGGACTACAAGCACGTCCAATTTTTATAGCTCTGACAAGTGCTTTTTCTTTGTCTTTGACACCTGCCCTGGAGTACATGCAGCACACTGCCAAATAACATCTTGTCACAAAGACCAAAGCAATGATTACACTTTGACTAGATTATTAAGGCAATTTTATTTCACACTTGTCTATTAAGGTATAGTAACTAATCAYACAGCAAAGATGATCTTCCAAGAAGAGGATGAGAGGTTCTTTAAACTGTTCTGTTTTTTTTTAATATCTTGCCATTGAAACCACTGGAGTGTTGTACTGCAGTCAAAAAAAAAAAAAAAGCCAACAAAAGAAAAGCTTTTTCTTTGTTAGGAATGCATTCGGTGTCACTGCTCACCGGCAGTTTATCAGACAGATTTTCCATTTTGTCAGTTCAGCATATGGTATTCAAAACCTAATTTTTGGGGGGGAAGGGGAGAGGTGAGGGAGGTAGAAGAAGGTAAACGTCTATTAAAAACATTCTTCCCATGACTTGCTGCAAACAAAAATTACATTTCATCAATAAATTTATTGCTTTGATTAAAAGGTAAAAGCCATTCATTTCTTTCCTTGTAAGGCTTCCCCACTTGCCAATAATCACAATTCATGACTTCATTCTTCTGATAAGAAGAATTTATTCAGGACTACATTTTTGGTATATGTTGAGAATCCTGTCATAAAATTTGTATTTGAATTGATAAATTGTGAAGATTTACCAAAATATCCATGAGATTCAGAGCAAATTGTTTGCATGAAGTGAAAGTATAGGAATAACAAAAGTAAAGGACATGTGTGTGTGTGTGCGTGCGCACATGTTTGCATTTATGTATATACACACTCACTAACTATTCTTGTAGAATGTCCTTCAGAATAGGGTTGGGTTTTTTTAATAAGTTTAGGTCTGTACTGAAATAGCTCTCTTAATGCAGTCTAAGACCCCATTTACCTTGCTCATGGATGTAGCCAATTGGTCACACACAGTCTCTGTGAAGTGTATTACATTCCCATTATTTGCAATAGTCCTGACTATTAGAAATAGGTGGACTATATATAACAAATACGCTCTTTGCAATAGTCCTAGATACTATTTGCTTTAAAGGGAGAAGAAGGAAGAAGAGTATAGTTTCATAATATACGGTGAGTATCTGTTTAAGATGATCCTGGCATCTTCTGATTATCCATAGCTGTAGTGCTAGAACAATGTAACTTAGGCATGCCAAATTGATATTTCTTGTACCACTAGAGAGCTTTGCTGTTGGGAGTTTATTTTCATCAGTTAATAAACCAGTGCTTCTGAGGTGTGGACACATGTCCCACTGAGCCGTCCCTGCTTCTTGTCAGTCCATTTTAATAGGGGAAACAGTTGTGTGACACATCTTAAGCTATTGCAATTCATTTTTCAGAGCCTCTCAAGTTTGGCTCAGTTCTTGGAAAAGTGATTTCTGTGGTAGAACCTGATGAACAGTTGTCACAAGGGTGGATGTGCCTTGAGGCTCTGCTTGGAACATGTGGTTGTGGAAAGCATTTCACTGATGTTCAATGTATTGACAAAAGAAGCAGACGGAAAAAATAACTCTATCTTTTTATTTTACCTGGGGGAAAAATTCATACAGCAGAACTCACAAGTGTTGGGACAAATAGTAGCTCAGTGGCTCTATGTTGCCTTGTTATGTAGCTCTGTAGGAGGTCGTGTCCCCTCAGTTGAAAAAATGCTACTTTCCACAGCCTAATGAACAAACTCCTTTGTAATGTGTTCCCCCAGCACTTGAAAAAAAGTCTCAGATTGAATATATTGTTAGCACTTCTTAAAAGGGAATAAAAGATTGTGTTCTTGAGATATAAGATTTTAATTATTTTTATCTCCTGTTGGTTCTTCCCAGGAAGGGATCTGATATCTCTTGTGTGAAAAAGGTTGTGATCAGTAGAACATTATCAGTCAATTTAGAGAAATGCATCAGTATGTTCTGTATCTTTGTATTAACCAGAACACAAAAATATTTGTTTTCTTTTTTCTTGACATCTGATTTTTCAGTATTTTTCCTAAATAATTGGCATGAAGTTACAGTATTTGTGTCATTATGTCATTTCTTATTCATCATTCCGTGTGTAGCCATGTTCTGTTGAAACATTTACAAATCTTAGAAAACAAGGAAGATCATGCTCCAAATGTTTATCTACAATGAGAGCCATATTATCTGCCATTTGTGTCAATTCACACAGGTTAAATTTTCTTTTTGCCAGTGATCATTCTGTCACACCACAGCAACAACAGTGAATTGCAAACAGTGAAAGCAAAAGGCTGACAGGTCAAGCACAGATCCTCTTCTAATTTAATTATGGTATTTTCATCCAAGGTATCCAGTAAATGCATTCAAGGAAAATCAAACTTGATCAGGAAAACCAGTCATGTCCGTATTCTGATGTGTAGTGAGTGTGGGCTGGGGAAATGGAATACAGATGTGGCCCAAATTTCCAGCAGGATTCCTGGATAGTAGAAAGTTCAAGCAGKTTTTTTTTTTATGATAATAAATTACATTGGTACGGAGGAAATCTGATTGTACCCCCTTTCACTGTGCTATTCACTATTTCTGTAATAAGAGAAACTTTCAGATAACCAATTAAACACACTCTTGGCAGGAAAGAAGCATAATGGCTGAGGAAAGTCAAGGATTTTGATATTTTTTAATAGGTAACATAGATTAAGCTTTACCTGCTTTCCTCTGATGGTTAATGAGGCATCTTGAGCTCCAAGGAACAGCACCAAGAGTAAATGGATTTATCAGTGACATCCTTCATACTCATGACCCTGGTWAAGACCACAGGTCTCCATACAGGCTGCCTCACCAGGTAACTGAACATCATTGATTGGCATATATTTGAATTCTGTGTTGTTCTAAAGTTCGATTATTGGGGGCTGCTATGTTCAACTAAGAAGAATAGCTCTTGGGAGCTGAATCTTAGAGAGGTTTCTGTAATAACTACTAGGAACAAGTTATTGCATACTACTGAGAACTGCGTGTTATACCATAACGAGGAGTTCAAACTCAACGCAGAACAAAGCAGGCTTGTATGAGACTCTTGACGCTGAGTGTTCTCTGAAATCTCTCCTGTCAAGCAATAATGATGGCATGACATCCAGCCCAGCATTGCTATGTTGTGATGATAAAATGATTAGGTACAGGAGGTTGCGATTTGGTTAGTTTGTAAAACAAATCTGCAGTGTGCAAATATAAAATGTGGTGTAAAGCCAGGGTTAAACAAATTGTAATTCAAATACATATTCACAAAGAAGGCTCTCACATACACTATGCATTTGCATGAGTATTCAAACTGAATGTGTTTTTCTGGCTATCTTGAAAGATACTTGCAAGTTTGTAAACTATCCCAGTAATGAGAACAGAATGGGCTGAATCCTGCTTCAGAGATTACAAAGAAGCTGTAGCAAACTGGCATCGTCATTTATGCTTATACTTACTAGATTATGGTTATACATACCGTCTTTATCATTTTGGAAGTTCTGCAGCCTCTTTAACCTAAGTAAATCAGTGAAGTACTCGTCTCATCATCTTTCTGTGACTCCATACTGAATCCTGCATGCATTTGTGGTTTAGTTAATAGTTCTCTTAATTAATCATTTCTATGAAAGGCCTGCAGTTTATTTGTTTCTAATGTATGCAGTACCTGTAGTTATTAATCAACTAAGAAATAAATCCAAAAAGTAATAAAAAATAAAATGAAAAAGAGCAAGAATTTCTGCAATTAACATGGAAGTGAAAGCAGTTAAAAAGCAAGTGCTAGAGGAAACTGTATTGTGAATAGTCAATAAATGTAACAATAAAGCTTCTAAAACTCTGAAATCCTACTAAGAGTACATCCTCTTCCATTATAAAAGGCATTCAGTATCACTGAAAGATGCTATTGCAAAATGATGCTGCCTTTATGCAAGATGGATGTGCAGCATCAGCAGTGAGCATTCCCACACTATTTAGATGTCAAATGGTCTATAGGCTTGTAAAACTAAACTAGATGTTTATGAAGAAATCTCTTTATAAAGGTGCCACAACTATAGTAGTCAGCCTAGGAATGATTGTAATGCTATTCCTGGTACCTCCAGGAAACTGTCCTGCAGCAAGCAATTGTCACACCATTCTTGCAGTGCTACACCCTTCCCTATAGAAATCTTCATGAATTTGGGGGAGTTCTTCCCTAATGTCACCTGAATTGCTGAGATCAAAATTACTAGTTGGTAGGTTGCACTACAGATGTAGAGTTTGCTGGCACACACTGCATCCTGCTGCCTGGTAAGTCTGTAAGGGCAGTAGGTAGGTTACTTGCTTCTGTACTGTAACTGAGTAAGGACATGGCCTGTTGATCGTCTGGATTGTTCACATCCCTTTTCCTTTTTTAATAATTTCTGTATCCAAGCTAAGGTTCTTTCCATGTTTTCTTGCCACTGGCCACATTTGCTTAAATATTTAACTGAAGGAAGCTAGAGTCTTCAAGTCTCCACTGCTGCTCAGAGTCCATAGCTGCCTCATATAGACCCAGTCCTACTGCAGTTACCCTTTGCCATTGTTCTGAGCACATGTATGGTCGCTGGACCCAGACCTGACCTCTGAGCACAGCATCTGCTAGCTGTTGATACCTTTGTAGCAAGCTGTTTGCTTTACACGGCACTTCTATAAGCTAATGTAAACTCTAAACAAGATCATATTTTATTTTGTGCAGCTTTTAGCAACAGCCTGCGCTTGCCAGCTGGCCTCAAAAGACTTATTTTCCATCACCTGCAGTTGGTCACACTTCCCCAGTCTAAGATTGCTGCTTACCATTGTTGTTTTAACGATATTGCATCTGGCTCCACAATCCAGCTAGAATCAAAACAGTCATTCATTTAATAGCGTAGCTGCAAATATGGCAACTGAATGATGTGTGACTTGCTTTGGTTGTGCATACTCATTGAGAGTCCTTGCTTCTGCTGAAATTGCATTGCAGACACTGTCCTCTAAACTGGTGCTCCCTGCATCCTCAGTCTGCATGTGTACCTCTCATTCCTTGCTTCCAGGAATAGCTGCAGTGCTGGGCATAGCAAACAGCTCTATCTGACATCCTCCTTGCACTTCTCCCTCAGTCCTTCTTCATTGTTGTCTTTAGCTTAAACCTGTTTATTTGTTTCTGCCCAGACTGTGGTTTTGCTGTTTTCTCTAATCAGGTGGGTGGCCCATGTGATATTTGGAGGTGCCTACCTGGAAGGAAAGCCTTCTCTCTCAACAAACTCTCCTGTGGCTGGGATCCTGTGTTCCAGAAATAATGTTGTGTTTTTGTAGGGAGTCTTTAAGGTCTCCAAAACTACAGGTAAATGAGAAAGTTTCGAATTCTGAAGTTTAAGCTTGTATTCTGCTTTCTGCTGCTTGTTTTTATGCAAATACATTGTAGGTCTTTTCTGGATCAGTTTGTCTGGGATCACAATATTCATTCAACACTTCTATCAGATGCCTGGTGTTTCAGATATTATTCTTGGCAACCATATTTATCTCACTTCTTTTTTTCTTCCTAATGAGATGAGTAAAAAACCCTTTTCTGTTCTTTATCTTTTAGCAAGTATCTCTCATTCTGTATACAGACTTTGTTTTTGCTTCCTTCGAATTTATGTTTGTGCCAGATTCTTTGTTAGAAATCCAGCATGGCCAATGGTCTGAGTCACTCTATGCTAATCATACTCTCTTCCTTGCTGTGTACCTCACTAGACTGCCTCCACAACATTTCACATATCACATGATGGCTCATAAAACAAGAGGGCTTTCATGCTGGTAAATCTAAGTTGATGCTTTATTTAGAGGCTTATTTAAGAGATGTTGCAAATGCTGCGTAGACTTCATCTGTGATATATAGGCTGGTGTCATGGTTCTTCCTTCAAACTCTCTGAGGCAGAGATGATAGTTTAATATCTATTTTCCATTAGGATTCTACTTTTGTGAAAAGTATGCCAATTCTTTCTAAGAATTCACTAATATGCACCTGGATATCAGTCTAAGTCAATGCCAGAGAGACAGACATCCTGATGAATATAAAATCAGTGCAAGTGTACTTCTAGAGTTGTATGGCTGTTGCATATCATCTTCTGTTGGGCTATTGTTTTGTTTTGGAAAAATTTCCCCTATCTTTTCCCATCATCTGCTACCTTATAAGCTCTAGCAGGTGTCCCCAAGTGCTGCTTCTTATTTTATTGAAAGAAAATACCTCTTTGCAGGAACAGGATCTTAAAATCTGTTTGGTGAGAAAGGGTCTGAGATGCAGGCCTGGGATCTAGGAAACCTGGGTTCAATTCCTGGATTTGCTGCTGACTTTAAGTGACCAAGTTCAAGATGTGTATTCTCACTATGTCAGGTCTCCTCTGTAAGATGATTTCTAGACATCACTGTCTGTCTTACCTATTGTATGTAGTTTGGAATAGGTGTTGCTATTCTTTGTCTGGCACCTAAGATAATGTGGTCCCGATCTAGATGCTACTAGAGTTAAAAAGTCTGAATATTGCCCCTTTCAACGTTGTATAAAATCTGCCCAGACTGAAGAGAGAACATGCTTTTTAAATGGGGTTGGAGGCTTGACTGAACACATGGGACTGAGCTAGCTCAGAGAAGGAGTTTTGCAGTATGTACAGGTTGTGCAAGAAATTATGACTGCTTGTTTGACCTTATTTTTCTTGTGCACAGTACAGTTCTCAACTTTGAAGGTGAATGCTGCAAGTCTAAAACAGTATTTTAAAAATGTAGCTGGGATATACTAGAGAATGTAACAGAGCTTGAGATCCACAAGCCCAGACATTCTTGAAGAACTTTGATGTCATGAACATTTAATCCACAAGTTATAAGGAAGCAGTTAATGCACTTATCCATGTCGTACTATTTATTACAGTATTTACACTATCTATGCAATATAATATTTACTGACTTCAGAGTCTTAGTAAATGAGTGCCACACAAACAAAAAAAATATTTTTTGTGCGGAGCCTGTAAATGAGAGAAATACTTTTTTCCTCCGTTGTATGGCAAAGAAGGTAAGATGCACACCTATATGAGGGTCATGCAGAAGGTCTGGGACTGACTTATTTTTCTACTTCTTACCTATCAGAAACCACAGCCAACCAGAAGAGAAAGAGAGGAACATAAACACAGTATCATGGCTTGGGCTCTATTAACAGAAATCAAACATTCAGTAATTTCAAATGTTTGTTTATGACTAAATGGTGAATTTGGTTGTACTGCCTGTGCATTTTCTTTTGATTGTAAATGCTAAATTTATATTTTCAAACGTGCACTATAAAAAAGGGTCAACAAAATGATAGAGTTGATGTTGTTGACTGTTTGACTATACTTAAATATAAATCTTGATGTTCGCTTAAGTTAGTTTCCTGCTTTTAATTAAAGTTTGCAGCTTTTCTTTCATTGCCTGTGTAATTCTTAAGTCCTGTTCAACCTTTTACTCTTTTTTTGTTTCTATTAAAAAATTTTGATACAACTATCATAGAAATAGATGCAATATGGCAATATAAAAAAATGAGGTAATGTGTCAAAATAGCACAAACTGTCAGACCTGTTTCCAGGTCTGACAAAAAACAAGGGGGTGGATATAGTCGTATGTACAGAGCTGCTTGGGAGTTGTGATCTTCAACAATTCCAATCATTATTCCTCGTTGTGGATAATCAACAAGGAAGGGAATTAAATATGCAGTTTTATTTAACAGAAATGTTATGAAGATGTATGGAATTCTTTGTGAATAATTCATGCTCTTTAAGATCARAAGTGTTGAAACAAAAAAAAGGTGGTGTTGGGGGTGGGGAATTCTGCTGGGACTTGCTGGTTTGGAAACAAAGCAGCACTTCTGCTACATGTAAATGCAGCTGAAACAGGATGGCTAAAACATCAGGGGAAAAAAATCTTTGCTAAAGAGTCTGTAGCAATATAGATGATCTCTTCTTCAGAAATTAAATTATTCATTTTGTCCTTGATAAATTCCAGTTAACATGTATGCGTGGCTCACAACTGTTTCTCTAAAACATAAAAGCAGCTTGCAGGGAAAAAGAAGTCACACTTGGGGAAAAAAGAGCGTCAAAAAAGCCTTGCCACAATGTAGCCTACTCCATCTTATACCACTACCAGGCATCTCTGATTAGATAACCCTTTCAATGACTTAGGCACTAACAAGTTATTTAAATTTTCCTTGCCTCTCTGTGCATTGCTCTACTTATTTTTCTGCCAGATTAGACACAAAATTGAAATGAAAAAGGAGAAGAAATATGGGAATGTGCTTTTTGATTTGGGGAAATTGAACAGTAGTAGGTGTAGTGTGGACTGTCAGGTGAAGCGTCAGAGAAACAGGTGACAGTTTTGTCACCTAATGTGAACTTTCATATGCTCCCTTCTTTGAGTCTGCATCAACAGAGGTATTTAGGTAGGTATTTATAAGTTTTTGCTATATCTGCAAATTAAGTCCTTAGTCTTGCAGTCTAAACTGAAGCCAATGAGTTTCTGCTGGTGCTTAAAATTGATATGTCTTGTTTGAAGAATTGTAACTTGTGGCATGTGCAGATTGTCACCCAAGTGCTTGCTTCGGAGTATGCTGAGCAGCTTGTAATTACTGAAGAGGCCCAGTCAATGGACAGCATTAGAGCTTTCTACCATTGGTGATATTCTTCTAGCAATACTTTTCCCCCCCYTTACAGAGAATGCATGAAGCAATGTGCTGTCCAGCATAGATATTTCTGTGTATTTTTCATGGTGCTTTGGTGACTTTCAGAGCATCTGTAGCTCTCATTCACTTAGCATTTTTAACTGCTCTGAAAACTGGATGCAAACAGTTTATGTTCAGCATCCAAAGGCTGAAATACTTCTGGAAATGTTCATATATATAGTCCTGCTTCCCAAATATATGCTGGATGCTAGCATCTCTCTTCCCATTCCCACAGATGAACAGGGCAGGATAGTATGGCTAGGTAGTGCCTAATGGCTCCTCACAGTCACGGGGTTGAAGGTGACCTCTCTCCTCACTGTGGCATTCTCTCTGGATTACTTGGATACACACTGTTAGCAAGAGTGCTGTTTCATGACACTATTTCAGAGTAGCATTTTGGTTCTGTGGTATATGGTGTCCTAAGTGTGCTCTGTGAATTGGCAAGGCCTGGAAAGCCTTTAGTCAGCCCGTGACACTTCAGTTCTTTCCTTTCCCCTCCAGTGCCTCAGAGAAGCAAAGGGAGAACTTCTGCTTGTGAAGAAGCACCTTCTAGCATGATGTGTCCAGCTGCACCCTAATGCCAGAATGTTTCTCATTTTARGTTGTAAAACAACACTTGGCTGAGAAGCCAAATAGAAAAGTAATGAGTCAGTCTTTGAAAATATTGATTCACCACCTGTTTGTTACTTTTCCCAAATGTRTGTGTGTGTGTGTGTGTGTGTGTGTAGATAAGCATATATATGTATATAGTTTGGTGGGAAGGTTCATATAAATGAAACTATCTGAACACTGAGTCATTTGTGGAACTGCAGCAGTGTCCCCTGCACTGCTCCTTTTCCATTTTGCTTGCATGCAGAGAAGGTCAAGCAGTGAATTAGCAGATAGCTTTGATGGTGCCATAGACAGCAGCCTGTTTCAATACATTATCAAATAATAGACTATAAATTATGTAAGCATTGAAATGCCAAGCAGCAAACAGCATTTCCACTGCTAAATAGAATGACTGAATTTGTTAGAAACTGCTAACCCTGCTGATGTATTTATTTTTAGGAGCCTGAACATTAACTCTTTATCACTGTCCTTCCTTTTCTTTCTGCTTCTTTATCAAATCTGGTCATTTTTTGATCGCTCTCCCTTATTTTATGACTGTCAGTTAAGCCCTGCCTCTGGCACACAGAAAGTATATTTTGATTCATGTTCAGACTGACTCCATAAGCTGCTTGTAAGTCCCAGATGTCCAAGGCAGCAGCCAAGGCAGCCCTGGAGAGGCATCAGATAGGTGCAAAAATGTTGAGTGTGCAAAGCTCAGGAGTAAGATGTCCCAAACTTAGTAAATAGGACAGAGAAGGGGGAAAAAAAATAAAGGTTTATATATAGTGCTCCTTCCACCTAATATGTCCTTGTAAATGGATCTGTATTTCCAAGCTTGGTTTCAGTTACATTACAAAAGGTAGCAAACTCTGCCCAGGCCCCTCTGGTTCCTGGAGGGGTCTTTCTGTCCCCTCCAGAGCCAGGCTGGTTGCTTCCTATTTCTTGCTGCAGCCCCTGCTTGTGCTGCAGGCTTCCAGCCCTGTGCTGTGTATCTTCGCTTCTGCTGCTGCTGTACCCCGTGTTGTCCACAGCTTTCTCTCTTGGAGCATACCCAGATCTTCCCCAAGGAAGACATCATCTCCTTTCCGTTCAGGAGGTCTCCTTAAATCCAGTGGCCTTACAAGAACATAAAATGTAACTGAAAACAACGACAGAGATGCTCACCAACCACTGTGCTGTGTGTTCTGCACCAACTCTTTTCTGATCTCTGCCACCAGCAGTGACATTGCTTATGGAACCTGGCTGTGCTTTAGTGTAAGCAAGTGAGCCAGTTTGTTGCACTGGGCATTACAGTTCTAGAAAAAATAATTACTATCCTATGCAAAATAATTTAGTTCAGTAGCCATAGGAGGAAGGATGCTCAGCTGCAGTGAACTGGAAGTTCCAGTTCGCAAGGGCTGGTTTTGTGCTCCTTTGTTTCAGGGAGTGCAGCCACCGGATTAGTAAGTCTTGCATGTCCAAGTCAAGGGAGTCTTCTAGAAGCTGAAGCACCCTTAAAAGGGTAGATTTTATATGCTGATTTGTTTACAGAAAGGGTCCCAGAGACTGTAGCCAGATGGTTTTCTGCTAATACAGTTGTTAGGTGCACAAGGATGAGGAGTGTCTCATATGCAAAACACCATCATTTTTTGACATAATGCTTCATAGACTCAGTGGACTAAGTATAAGTTAGGCTAAAAATCAGTAAGTATTACTGAAAAAAATCTACAGTATAGAACAGTGGTTGGTCCCTGTTTCTGCTCGGCAAATGACGAGAATGTTAGGTACATAGCAGGACTCAGAGGCGATTTCAGAGCTCTATAGGGAAATATAACAATTCATACATTGTTGCTGTATAGGCTGTTATCAGTACATTAGTTTGCAGAGCCACCAAAATTCAGTGATTCATTATCAAAGGATAATGTTAAAATACATCAGAAATACTGGATATGAGACATCTGAACATTTTACTCTCTAAGCCCTTTTCTTCCAGGGTACTTTGCAACTCCTAAAAGCATATCCCTTCTTTTCTTGACCACACGCAGCTTTTTAGGACAAACCGGATCTTCAAAAAAGAGCATCTTGTTTGCATTCTCTCTGGGTTTTTCCCTGAACAGAGTAATATTGTTAAAGTCTTCAAAGCAGAGGCAGCTTGCAAATTAATTTTTCTACCAGCCTGAAAAAAGAAACCACCAAGACAGCGTGCCATGTATTATGATAGTGTGTTTCTGTAAGAGGACTTAGGGCAGGGAATGCATATAATGATGTATTTCATAGCTGAAGTTTGCTCTGATGATTTGAATGCTCGTGATAGTTTGCCGCTAATATTGCTTAGTGCAAGGTTGCAGTTGTTCCACATTTTAGTTCAAGTAGTCTTGCTTTCTTTTTCTGCAAGGAAACTTGAAACAAACCAATCAGAGAAACATCTTTCTTCCCTTTTACATTCTGTGCACCAAGGGGCCATAGGCCTTCTTTCAGTCACAGGCACTCAGAAGCAGATCAGCTTAATAAAGGAGGAGGAAAAAGAAAATATTTTGAAGTATTTTCTTTAAAACAGGGAAAGTCTTCCCTTGCCAATGGAAGCCCCAAACTGAGGAATATGCACAAGCAAATATCCAAGTTTAAGCATGAGTTGTCATTTTGATATACATGAAACAATTCATATGCATAAAATTAGACATGCACTTGGCAAGCAGTGACTTCACTCTTAGTAATGAACCACTGTCCTTACGTGAATCTGGAGGTAGTAGAGACATATGACTCGAGAGCCAACTACAAGAAAGTTTCCCATTTCTAGAATTCTCAGCACTGGCATATTTCAGTGTTACAACTTCTATACAAGAGAGTGAATATGTCAGAAGGGAAACCTATGAGACTCATATAAATAAAGTATTCCAATTAACACAGTAATAGGTCCTCAGCTAATATAAAAATTCCCTTTAAATCAGGATTGGCCAGTGTAGGGTCTCACATGCCTAAAAATGGTGACAATGTTCACACCTCCAGTATTCTGTCTCCAGGAATGGTTATAATTGGATACCCAAAGAAGAGGAAGAGCAAGGCAAGCATATATGTACCCTCCCCTAATATTCTCTCAGCCTCCAACTTCTTACAGCTCTGGGGATTTTCTGAGTCTCTTGTTGTTTGTCCATTTAGCAGTCCCAAAGGATCTCTCTTCCATGTAGTCATCCAATCTTTCCTAGAATCAGTGTCACCTTCTTGTACCCACAATGTACTTTAACAAGGAATTCCACTGATCTGCTACTGATTACATTAAAAACTAGCTCATTTTGGTTTAGCTCCTGGCTTCTTTTGATGCCCTTTAGTTCTTGTAAAGAAAGACATGGTAAAAAAGTTGATCCCCATCCATCATTTCCATGCCAATCCTGATTTTGTAGACTTGTATCAAATCCTCCTATATCATCTCATTTCCAGGCTCTTCACTTCCGTACCTGTGTTTCAGCTAATTTTATTTTGTCCCGGTCAGAATATTGCCACTTCTCCCATAGCTATTTAGTTTCCTTAAAAGCCTTTGATGAGGGACCTTGTCAAAAGCCTTTTGGAAATCCAAGTAAGCTGTATCAACTAGATCACCACTGTCTGCACACTTCTTGATCCTTTCAAACCATTCCAGAGGATTTCTACAGCAAGATTTCCCTTTGCAGGTGGTACATTGGTTTCTCAGAAGTCTGGCGTTTTTCCAGGTGTTCTGTAGATCCATCCTTTATTATAGTTTCTGCTAATTTGCTCAGTGCTCCCATGAAGATTATGGGCTTGTAGTTCCCCAGATCTCCATGGGACCCCTTTTTTAAGGATTGACATCACACCCAGTCTTTAGATTGGAGGAAATTTTAAGTGAATGCTTACATATTACCATTAGTAACTCAACTACTTCATCCTTGAGTTCTCTTAGACCTCCTGGGTGACTGCCCTTTGGTTCTTCCAATAGGTTAGTATTCATTTGGAGTGTTTGTACCGTCACCTCTTTCACAGTTACTTCTATTTCAGACAGGTGCTCTGCTGACCCTCCTCCAAAAAAAGGCATTCCAAAGCAGGAATCTCCCTAGTTTCTTCTCCAGTCCACAGCAATACAAAAATCCATGGACATTTTCTGCAGAGCTTGTCCTTTGTGAGCACTCCTTTTATAACCTTGTTGTCAGTTTTTGTCCTACAGATTCCCTGGCAGGCTCCTTGCTCTTCCTGCTTTGTTAAAAGAGTGATTGAGTGCTAGTTTTGATTTTTTGACTGGTTTGCACTACAAACTCTTTCTCTTTGGCATGTCTAATTATATCATTTATATATATTTTTATATATATATACACATATCTGTCATGTCTAATTATATCATTTATATATATATAAATGTGTACATATATATGTGTGTGTGTGTGTATATATATATATATATAAAAATCCAGAGAAATGTAGAACAAAATATATAATTGTAGCATATAATCTTGCAGACTGTTGATGTGCAATACCAGTTCAAGGGGTATTTCTTTTTGAGGGGTTCCTAAAAAGCTTCTCTGTGAAGTGTCACCTAAATGCCCAGATTGCTAAAATCCATTTAGATGCTACCCAGAGTGCTCCACTGATGACACCGAAAATTTTCATTTCTGCATCTAAAACTTTTGTGTCATGTTCTGATATGACATGTGCCCACTATATGTGGCAGTGACTAAAGTTAGCCAGTGTAAGTTGTATTTTCTGCCCTCACTGCCTCTCTAATTTCTCTCAGCACAGAGCAGTCACTGTCACCAGCCTGGTCAGACAGTCAGTAATAAATATGCTTCCAAAGGGCTATCCTTATCACTAGAAGATGTGTGGATGTTGCCTGATGTGATCATTTTCCACTCTGCCTTCTCTAATGATGTTTCTAGAGCTAAGCGTCCTCTATGAGCTTATTCCTATCCTCTTCCTGAGCAGCATCTTTTAAAAATGAACGTAGGCAAAGTTGAACACTGGACCTTTCTCCACATAGGAGACCTGACCTAGACCCAGGCTATGCCACTGTTGTGTTCCCTCTGATGGTGGCATTCAGCTTCACAACTGGATTGAGCTGAGAAGCTGAATACAGCAGGACTATGGGTTCTATCGTTTCAAGCTTTTTGTGGAGTTGGGTGGATTCAAAATTTTCTGTCTGAGAAACATAATTTTTTAATGAACCTGGCACTCTAATCTCATCATGGGATCTGAAGACTAAGCAGGAACAAACAGCATTTACTCCTTGGTGCCAGAAATATGCCACATCGCCCTGTGTCGAGTCATTTGGAGACAAGAAGAAGAGGCATCAAACAGAAGCAATTTACAGATGCAAGGCTTAACTTTGGTGCTGTCACCTTCATACGTGGCAGAAATGTCACTTTCTCCTACACACGTTGGAGAATGCTCTCTATAACAGCTGTGGTCTGTCAGTGACGAAAGCTAGAGTTTGTAGAAGGATGTGAAAGTTTGAGCATTGGCCATGGGAACTTTTTTTCTGCTGGAGCTGGCATCCTTTCTGCCCATAAGCTGGATGATTTTATGGTGGTGCTCTGCCAACTGAAGCTAGCTGTAGATTTGGCCAAGTATTCTATCTGAGGGGTACATTTGGCCTGGGTTTCTGTTTCTCCCCAAGCTGTAACTTTATAGATCCTTACACTGCCTGTCACGATTGTTACTCATCTTTTTTTTGTTAGGCATAGGTGTGCCTGCTGTGATTCTAGTAAAGCAGGGTTATGTAACCACCATGCAGAGGCTAAAGATTTTAATTTCTTAGAGGGTGATTTTTTTTTTCCCAGAGAGTCTTTTCTAGTCATTTTCTTCCTCATTTAAAATTCAATCCTCTTCGCACAGTTCAGTGTCACTGCTAGCATTTGGTAAAATCACTGCTATAATGAATTTGAATTGAGATATATTAGGGTGACCAGTGGCTTAGTGGCTCAACTATAACTACTTCTTGATTCAGCTCTTGGGTAATAAGTAAGGTAAGAATAGCTCCTCATCTTGTGTGCTGCGGTACCGGAGGTCCCTACAGGCAATCACTATTACATGCTACTTCCATACACTGTTTGGTCAGATAATGTCATGCAATTAGACCTTAAGAGCAAGCAATGGAAAGCTCTCCATAAAAGCTGATTATATGAGAGCTCAGGAGTGCATCCATATCACCATTCTCTTAGATTTGTTGCCTTTTTGATGTCTCACTGTTGCTGCTCTGATCTATAGGTGAGCTGTTTACCCAGACTACTTCAGGCCAAATCCTCAGCAGTGGTACCATGGCATAGCCTCACTGAAGTTAAGGGAAATATGACCTGGCTCCTTCTTCCTTTTGTTCCATAATATTCTAGAAATATCTGTGTTTCCATCAGACCTTTGGCTCTCCTTAGATGCTGTATCTTGTTGGTACCTTTTAGTTTATTTTACTGTCATACTCGTCTTCAACTGGTATAAATACTGTGTATCATCATTAACTCAATGGAATCATCTAATCCCCAGATTTAAATGGAATCACGTCTGCTTCCTGTTTTTTGCACAGATGATGAAATGGTTTTATGGATTGTGGGGAACAGCACAAAAGATAGAAAACCTCAAAAGTTTGGTGAATGTCAGAGCAGATTTTCCCTGTCCCTTCTGTTTTCCTTGCCATGCGTGAAGGGGCTGGACAGCATAAAATAGTCTGAAGAGTAGCCCTGTATCTGATACACAGAGTAGTAAATGAGCACAGCTGGCTTCCAGGAGCAGCACTGCATGCCCAGATTTAACAGGTTATGGTGGGGTGGGGAATCTATAACTCTCAGGGACAAAAGGCAATTGTGGGCCTTGCTGGATGCTGTAAGAGGCCATCCTTATGTGACCAGGCTTCTTTCCACCTCCCAAAGCTGCTGTGGTGTGGGAGGGTGCAAAGCTGTTTTGTTTTATTTTGTTTTTAGACAAACAACAGTGATCTTCCTGAGACTGTGAATGTGGTGCTATCTCTTCAAGGGCATGCTACACGTTATTTTACAAGCAGAAGCAAAGTCCCTTTACCCACATGCCAGGCCAACCAGAAATTATATGGACAAGATTGTTAGTACCGAGTGTGAACTAATGATTCTTAATGAGATTTCTGGTCAGCTTGGAGCACATGCAGAACAGGCTTGCAAAATACTGTGTATGTACTTTCTAAGAGACACTGTCTCTGGTCTCCAAGCATTTTGAACTTCACCTGGCTTAGTAATAGATAGCCAGGGTGTGGTCTTCATCACTTAGATTGGCAGCTTGTGCCTTTGCTACCTGTCTTAAAAAGGGCAAGGCAAAGTGACATTGAAAGGTAAAATAGTTTTGCCTTCTACAGAAGGCACCTTACCTTACTTATTACCTGATTGCCTTCTACAGAAGGCAAAACTATTTTACCTTTCAATGTCACTTTGCCTTGCCCTTTTTAAGATAGATCTGCCTGTAGGCAGTTTGGGTTAAGGTTGTTGTGCCTGAATTGCTGACAGCTTGATCCAAAAGGCACTTTTATTTTTCCTCTTAGCCAGGTGTAACACAATAGGGTGTGTCATTAGTTGATAAATTATGCCATACTAAAACATATTGTGTGAGTCAAAAGGATAAAGAAAAATTCTAGTAGAGGTATGAAAAATGAAATATATTGGTGGAGTATGGGTTTTTTTCTGCTTTGAATTTACAGTGTTCAATAGATTTCAACATTTTTTTGATATTTAACACTTTTCTCCTCTGACACATTAGTGAACCATGCTCCAACATTGTCACAAGGGTGACAGCAGCCAGAGGACTCTTTTGAGTGGAAAAGATGTAATCTGTCAGAGTTTTTAGGTGGTTAGGCCTTAAAATCTGTTAGCACTTTTTTTTTCTGTCCTACACAGGTCAGGATATTCTGATGCACTGGCCAGATTTCAATTTGAGTAGCTACATATCTGTTGGGACCTTTGACTGTGGCTTGTAAAGTTAATTTGAATCCTTTGAATAGCAAGTAAGTAAGTACTACATAAACGTCAGGTGTAGTGGAGCTTTAGAGACAAGGGAAAGTTGGGATGTTCACTGGGATGCGAATGGGAACCTTAGTGCGCCTGTGTCCTTCCCCAGACTGCCTGAGGGATGCCAATAAGGGCCCGTGGGCACAGGCCACTGAGCTGCTTATCCATTGCCAAGTCCCAGCCGGGTATGCCAAGAAGTGCGGTGCAGAGGTACCAGCGTGCCTGTAGGTGGGCCAGGCGGAGGTCGGAAGCCTTATGCCTCGGCTTGCATGGCATGGGGTGCCCAAAGCACGTGGGGCTCCCGAAGCACGGCGTGCTGGTGTGGGTGCAACACTGCATGGGCATGCAGGCTGAGAGCTGTGGATCCGCCTGCCTGGGCGCTCTGCTCTGCGCTCTGTGGCCTGGCATGGATGTCATTAGTTTTCCCGACTCTTAACCAGCAGCGTCTGCAAAATTATGGTAAAGGTCTTTCTGTACTTAGATGTGGGGACAAAAATGGGTATTAGAATTAGTGAGGTACTTTGATAACATGATAGTGAGGGCTATAAAAGTGCCTGAGAGATGGAGAAGCTTCTTTTTCATCATCTGCAGAGTATCATTGGTCTACCTACCATTTCCCTCTTTGCCTTGAGAGCAATGGCAGGAGCTTATTCTTCTCCTTTTGTCAGCTGGAGGAGGCAGGAGAAACAAGAGGGTCAGACTTTATACAGAGCTGTGACTGAACTGCTGCTTGTGTGCCGAGAGCACTTGCAGGCAGGCCAAGAATCAGAGTCTTCCCTGTGTCGCCTCCCATGCAGAAATCTGCTTCCCAGCAGAACAGGTGTTGGAGGGAAAAGAAGTTCAAGGAGGGAAGTATCGCTGGACGGTCTTATGGCAGGAATTCAAGTTTACTGGAGTAACTGGAAGGTGTTCCTTTTTTATTTTGCTAGGACTCCAGTTTGATAAATATTTAGATATGCCTTGTTTTCCTTTTGCCTCTCATTTACTTACATGTAAGTGCATGTGTCATTTTTCATTATTTTATATGCTAAGGGACAGATTCTGAATTTTTAGTCATGTTTGGCAGAACCTTGTTCCGTAACTAATCCCATTAATTTCAGTGGATCTGTTTGTGCAATAAAGTACTATTCAACAACAGCTGAGGAATCCCAAAAAAAAGAGAAGAAAAGAGTGAAAGAGGATAATGGCTGCCAGAGATCAGATCAATGTTTAGATTTTAATGTTGCTCCACATCAGTCACTAATTGCATTAAAATATTTTTTTTTTAATTGCAGTAAAAGCCTCCACAAGAGTAGAAAAACATTGGTAGCTCTTCTAGGGATGCTTTAAAACAAAGATTCAATATTTGTTCTCACTGTGTAGTGTTCAAAAAGATTCAGTGATTCTTTGGCTCCTAATTATCACCTTAGGCATCTTATTGAGCCCACCTGTCATGAAGGTAAAAAGTATACAGCACACTATAACACTTAAAGTAATTGGGCCATTTTTTTAGCCTTCCTCTATCGGTATTAATAAGCTGCACTAATTGCACAATGATTTCATTTTTTCTCCTTTTTCTTCAATCTGCTACAGGGATTAGTTAGTCATTTGCATCATCTTCAGAGGGTTTAGCAAACGTTAATCTGTCATTCTTACCTCTCTATTATTTTGTATTAAGTATCAGAATGAAATGTATTTCCCGGAAGGATATTTAGTGTCTTTCAYGTATCAGTCAGGGCTGAGGTCTTCCTTTTCCCATGCAGAGCTGATTTCTCCTAAACTGTATGAGGTCAAGAAAAGAGAAGATATATTTTTATGCATTGCAGGATACCTTGAAAATAAAGACATAAGAAGTAGAAAGTTAGGTGACATTTGGTATTCTGTAAAGATATTTCCATTTGAAGCCTCTTTAATATATTTTAATGCCTGATGCTCATCCAATTTGAAAGAATTTCAACAAAAGTAGTTGCCCTGGCCAAAAGACAAGTTGTTAGTACTGTTTATAGGCTGTCCTCAAGAACTAGAGGAATTAGGCAAGTTTTTTCTTTATAGCTCTCTCTGCACTTTAGTCCTTGAAATTCCTCATGTATGCTCTGCCAGGCTGCTATCTTTCTTTAATAGAAGATGCTAATTACATGACATGTTATGGAGGCATCATTAGGGTAAAGTTTCTTTAATTCATTTTTTTTCATAATAAATTGTACTTGAAAGTATTAAAGACCTCTTGAATTTCAATGAGTAAGAACTTTGCTGCTAAACTGCATAGCATCCTAGATAGGAGGCTTATGAACTTGGAAAGAGTGAACAGCCTTTTGAATTGGAAAAAGAAGTATTACTAGCCTATTTTTTTCATGGTGATGAATATTTTTTGTTTATTTATGGATTAAAGACCAATAGCTTAGTATATTGTAACCACACTCACGGACAGCTGACAGTGTAAGTTTGTAGAAAATCGTAAATAATCAGTTTCTGTATTTTAAATGCTCTGGGCAGACTTTGTGAGCTGTAGGTAGAATCACAGAGTAATTCAGGTTGGAAGGGACCTCAGGAGGTCTCTGGTTCAACCTCCTGCTCAAATCAAGGTCAACTACAAGGTCAGATCAGGTTGCTCAGGGATTTATTCAGCTGGATCCTGTAAACCTCCAAGGATGGAGACAGTATAACCTCTCTGGGCAATCTGTGCCACTGCTCGACCGTCCTCAGGGTGAAAAAAATTCTCCTTATAGCCAATCCAAACCTCTCTTGTTTCAACTCATGCCTGTTGTCTCTTGTTCTCTCACCATGCACCTAAGTGAAGAGGCTGCCTCCACCTCTCAGTCATCTCCCCGTAGACACTGGGGGCTGCTCTTAGGTTCCCCTGAAGCCTTTCTTATCCTGGGAGGGGCCCAAACCCGGCTACGTATATTAAGTGTGGTCTGATGAGTGCTGATTACGGGGGAATAATCACTTCTCTCAATCTACTGGCTACATTCCTGTTCATACAGCCTGGGATGCTGTTGGCTGCCTTTGCTGCTGTGCTGGCCCATGCTTAGCCTACCGTATACCAACACCCCGAGGTCCCTTTCGGCAGAGCTGCTCACCAGCTGCCCAGACCTCAGCCTGTATCGTTGCAGGGGGTTAGTCCTTCCCATGTGCAGGGCTTTGCATTTTCCTTGCTGATTTTCGTAAGGTTCTTTTCAGGTCATTCCTCTAACCTGTCTAGGTTCCTTGGAAACTAGAAATTGGATTCCTAATTCCTGCATTTTTTTCTTCTAAGAGATTTAGCTATCCAAGTGCTCTTATACTTTTCTTGTGCAAACCTCAACAACAGATGCCTATTAGTGTCCATAGGCAGGTCTATACTATGTTGTAGTTAGGCAAGTCTTCTTTTACCTCACATCTCTGGCCTTTAGATAGACTTTGCAGACTGGAGAAGGCATCAAGGGCAGAATATATGATGTAAAGTGAGATTCTAGTCAGGCTTCCATGTTTCTTGTGCATTATTTTGATCTAGTCAAATCCACTATGCAAAGGAATGCAAAGAAGAAGTGGTTCCAGAAACATGCTTCTATAGGTACTAGCAGATGTGCTGTGTCTTTTATTATAGACTGGGTATCAACAAACTGAGGAGCAGTGCTAGATGGAGTAGTAAGCTCTTTTCTCTGGCTTTTGTGTTGTTTCTTGCATTTGTCTCCTGTAATACTAATATACATGAGGTGCTTATATCCCCAAACCACCTCTGAAGTATCATGTAGATAAAGGCCTGATGGGAGCTTGTCAGCCATCAAAGCCATAAAACTATTGGGCAGAGTACAATAAATACAGTCGTAGTTCCTCTTCTCTCTCAGATCATAACGCAAGCAAACTCTCACTGCTGAGAAGTGTCAGCAAAAATGTTAGAAGGGAGTGAGGCCCTTCCATGTTGCACAGTGACTTTCTCTGGTTAAACAGATATGCAGAGCCATTTACATCAGATGATAATTAGGCTTTAAGGAAAAAAAATAGCAGGGAAACAGAAGACATGGTGTGTTTAGTTATTGCTGCCTTAAACATAATGTTGTACATTGTGCTGCTCTGTCGTCTGCAAAGGTGCTATTTAATAGGGAATTAATTACAGTGAAGTTTTAAAGTCAAAAACCAGACAGTCACAGGAAATATGTGTGTGCAATTCCATACAATTTTAATCCTTTCCTCATAATAGTGTTTTCCTATTCTTGAGTGAATGAACTCCCTCTGGTGGCTAATTTGCTATCTCCATTTCAGTCCTTTTTGAATTGAGGCTGCATGCAAGCAGCTGGCTAAAAGAACTGGTAGAATAATACTAGTGCTTTTATTAGGCTAGTTTAATATTTTGTGTTCTCAACACTGAGGGCGTAGATAAAGTCTGGCCATTCAAATGTGTTTAAAAATAATATCCATTCATGAAAAAAAATCAAGCTAAAAAAAAACTGCTTAAAAGATTATTTCTGGAAAAGAGCCTAAAACATTCCATTTTAATCAGGTAAACAGTCTGTTGGCTTCAGTGGTCTGCTATTTTAAAACCAAAGTTGCACGTTCACAGAAGATAAATCAATAAAGGGTCAAACTGCCTCTTGTTAATTTGTCCTTAGGTGTCTATCTGTTTTCCCACACTGCGAGTTTTTCAGGCTGGAAAACCTTTTTCTGGTCATAGAGTGCCAGCATGATAGTCAGGACAACAGATGCTATTGCTGCCTGTTAACCCATGGGTAGAGCATATGTACTGGAGAGAGATCTCCACTCTTTGAAGGAAGAACTTCTTTTGGATTTGGGTCTGTATGTTATCTGTCCGTATAGGGGATTTATTCATCTACACATTTTACGGAATATTTGTGGCCAAGCAAAGGTAATATTACAGTGGCATTCAGTAATTAAATGCTATTCTGAGGTTGGAAAACATCAGTGAAAAGAATATTTATTTAGAATATTTACTTATTAAAAGAATATTTACGTATTACCAATAATATTTTGTTTCAGAGCAGAGAAACACAAGTGGAAATTGCTGGCTTGTAGGTTTATATACTCCAATACCTGGTAAACTTTATGCCTTGCAAAGAAGAGTAGCATCTAGATCTAAATATCAGAGCTGCAGAAGCAGGATTGACCATGTCTGTACACTGCTTTAGAAAGAGTATGAGTTGGTTCAGTGTATTTGGAAGAGGTTTAGTGAGAGAGCTGGGGTGGTTCATTTTGCTTCCTCTTGTAGCCTCAGCAACCCAGATGGCAGCATGGCCAGGGCAGGTGCCTCTTCTTGGTCCGAGGATGGGATCTGGAAGAGGCCCCAGTTCTTTTGGCTCAGTGCTTGCAAAATTAGGCCAATGCTAATTTTAGAGGCCAATGCTAATTTTAGTGGCCAGTCCTATCAACTAGAGTCGTTTACTGTTGTCTTAAAAAGGAGCCCTCAGTGACCATTTAACCTTGAATTAACTGT
Organism: Apteryx rowi; assembly: GCF_003343035.1. NCBI lineage: Eukaryota > Metazoa > Chordata > Aves > Apterygiformes > Apterygidae > Apteryx > Apteryx rowi. The sequence continues at coordinate 1,442,314 of NW_020450916.1, read as the reverse complement.
CTACCCCAGCAGACATCTAATTACATAAACTCAACAATGATATTGTAGATTATCTGTCATAATTCACTTAATTGCATGTCTGCTGCTACAGTGCTTCAGTTTGGGGAAATTTCCATTTTCTTGTTTAGGAAAACAGTATACATTGTTAAAACCAATTTGCCAGCTGGAGCATACATCTTCTACAAAGGGAAGCAAAAATAAGGCTCTTAAAAGTATCTGAAAACACCATCCTCTCTGAATTTATATTTTTACCAGTATGTATATCAGTGACAGTGCATCACCACCAGCCATCTCCACAAGAAAGGTCCTTGCTCCTAGCCCATAGCCCATGAAGGCAGCAGGATGAGTACTTGGGGCTTGTCAGCAGACGCTTGAGTTTACCCCCTGTGTTGCTGTAAACAAGCTATGGAGGAAGAAGTAAGAAGCCACCCAGGTGGTTTCTCAGGTGGCCCAAAGGCTCAGGGCATCTTTCTGAGTCACTCCAACCAGCTCTCACAGACCCCTGCAATTGACCCTTTGGGTCTTCAGGTGCAGCAGTAGTTGCAGCGGCAGCCCAGTGTTCAGGAAAGATCTGTGAGCTTTGCCTCCCCACAAAGTGACTGGGGGGAACCTTGGGATTATTTTTCCCTACTTTCCATGGACTTTTGTCCTGAGAGGAGACAGACACGTGTTGCTGAACTGGTAGCACAGCCATCAAGAGAGGGTCATCAGCTGATATGGGAATGTTAAGATGCAGCTGTATGTCATTTGACAGTAATGAACCAAAATTAGGAGAGAGATTTCTAATTTGAAAAATTAGTGGACATCAGAATCTGTTCTTCAAGACCAGAGATTATATATATAAAATGACTTGGAAATCCTTTAAAATCTCCATTTATCCTCAGGTAATTTTAGTGGGATTCTGAATTAGTGCTTCCTGTAATACTGATGTCAGTTCCATTTTGCTTGCTAGCCTGATTTTGTTGAATTTAATGATAACTAGATATTTCCCTCAAAGTCCTATCTCTATGCTATTCCAAGAAAATCTTGGGTTTTGTTATTTAAAATCAGTATCTCACTTTCAATCTTACTGCAAATGTCTGTGTGTTTAATCTCCTGACTTTCCACATATAGAAGAATTGTTACTATCATCTGAAACAAATTATGTAGTTTGATATATGAAACACAGAGTTAATCAAATTGCTATGTCTGCATATCATTTACTTTGACATTCATAGAATGTAATCACTTTTTTTAAACTTTATCCTAAATATGACTATCCATTTCATCAGTATAACATGACCATTTATATTGATGTATTTCAGAATGAAGAAAAATGCCTTACATTCTTTCCTAACCAAATGTTCTTGTGACCTACATATTCCTCAAGCTTCATATTTTTTTCAGACTACTTTCAGTCTACAGCTGGAGAAACTAGAGCCTTGCTCTTAAAAAGACAAGAACAAAAAACTTATATGAGTTGTCTTTCTGGCATTTTGTTAAATCCTAAAGTCTCATTAGTCCATCCTGCAGTAGGCTACAGGAATTTTTTACACCAAAATTAAGTGGAAATTTATTTCATCATAGGACTGACTTCTGCGGTGTTCATTCCTCTCAGCATGAATAAAAGTAAATGTTGTACTCATTTCAGTAGAGCTTGTAGGCCTAAGATCTGTAATAGTTTTAGGAAAAGAATGACAAACAGTTACTAATATTTTAGAATTTCTTTTTTTCTGGCAGCCATTTGGCATTTCTGTCTCATTCTCCTGACACTTATTCAGAGCCCTTAGCAAAATAGATTGTATTTTACATATGTAGGTTTACATATATTAATCCTCTTACAATTCGTTACAAGCTGACCATTGTTAAAAAGAAACTGTTTGTCATGATTTCTTACCTTTTGCTCTGAAAATGGCACTGTTCTGATCTTGAGTAGGTTTGATTTGGTGATACTTTGTAGAATTAGGATAACTATTAGGGTAACTTAACAAAAGGGTTAAATTAGTTTTAAAAATCATAATTAGCTCTCTTCAGAATCATCTACATTTGGGGGCTTATTTCAAATGTGAGAATGGTGGAATCTTTTGACCAGCAAATTTCAGAGAAAAAAGAGAGTCTTGTGTCTCATTAGGTTTGCTTATGCTTTTTGATTATGGAAAGAAAAAGAAAAAAAACAGCTGCTTCTAACAAAAGTAAAATCACTCTGAGCAATCTGGAGGATTGAATGTGAGTCAATTTCAACAGAATTACCCATGGAAATGCAGCTTCTGCGCTCGCTTAGCATGCGTCTAACTGCAAAACACTGCATGTCTGAGAAGGCCCTTTACAGATAGGAGTGTAAACCACACGACTAAAAGAAGAGAAACCTTTGTACCTCAAAATTCCAGTTTCAGGTGTCTTATGGACAGACCCTGGTTCCAGACAATAAACTGGTAAAATGACTCAGTAAGAAGAAACAGCAAGGTCTCTTCCTCAAGGATTAGTGTTTGTAACAAGAAAGATAATTTAGATCAGTTAAAAAGTAAATAGAGGAGGACTCAAAGATGGCAGTCAGTGTCCAGACCTTATGATGCTGTTTTTGAAGTTTTTCTCTTCCTGTTGTGTCACAAATAGCCACTTCTTTAACTCTTCTGTGTTTTTTTTCAGGTGGTGAAATAAGCTTACAATACTCAAGGGACCATTTGGATAATGGCATTTTCTCCTGCTTGGGTTTCTTTGAGGATGCTGTGGAAGAAAGGAGTCAGCTAGTGCATGAAGATCAATCACAGCTGAAAATAAAGGTGTGTTATTTAGCTTTGGCTTTAGGATTGTGTAGCTTTTAACCTATAAAATAGGTTATATAGCCTRTAAAATACAAAAATAACCCATTTCTTGTGCCTAGGAGCAACCTACCAGCGTGGACTCTAGGATCCATGAAGGGGAAACATGAATAGTACCTTTCCAGGGAGAAAAGAGTCTAGGCTGGAGAAAGTGAAAATGCTTTGTTGTTCCTTAGTCTTACCAAACAACACATGCAAAATAGCATAGCTGAAAAGAAGGACCCTTTTTTTCAGTGCAGATATGCAGTAGTGTCCAAAGCCCTCTGGCTAGTTCAGTTAGGCCATGATTTCACTACTTAAAATATAAAATAAGTTTGGCTTGGAAAATCAGCATTGCTTCTCTTGCTCTCCACTCTAAGACCCTAAAGGATCATCACGCCATGAACTGAAACTTGCACAGAAGTTATCCCCTAGGCATCACATGATTCATCTCAGCTTTTAGGGCGGATCTTCAATTAAGGGAGTCACTCTTAGTCGCACAGGGAAGTCTCTGCAGTCCTTTCTTCTAGATGAAGGAGGAGGGAACAGATGCAGAGACAGACATGTCTCTTATTTTTGCCTATTTGCTGGTTTTCCTGGCTGGCTGCTCTGGTTGTCAGCATCACATGTGTCACTGCTCTGGCAGGATATTCATTTGTCAGGAGAGCAAGGTGATCCAGATTCCTCAGGACATTCCCAAGAACTCCACTGAACTGTAAGTAGGGAGAGGGAACGGTTGCGAGCAACAGCTTTGTTGTCGTCTTTAAAATAAACTGCTGTTTGGCAAGCCAAGAATCAATTTTGTAGGGATTCACTCAGGAGACTTGTACCAGCCGTTTGAAAAGCACAGCACTTCCTCTGACATTCATTAAGTTACAACTTGAAGCGTCTCTCCATTACTGTTATGTTCATTTTAAGATCTCTGTTAAGAAAAGATATGGTATTTTATAATGCAAAGTATAGACAAAACTTTAAACAAGTCTCCCTGGTACTGTGACAGTAATTTGAAGCATAAAGTCTGAGCTTTCTTTACAGCTTGCTTTAGCATTATTGAAATGTGCAGTACAACTTGTCTGCCCCAAACAACTTCATGAGCATTTCTGTTCGTACTGCAGGAACTTGCCAAAGGTTTGTATTTATTTGCCAGGAAGGAACTTCTTGTTTTCATTTGAAATCATGAAGAAATTTAAAAAAAAAAAAAAGATAAGGAGTCAGGGAGTGATTCTCCTGTATCAAAGGAGCAGTATGACTGCATTTGGTGAGAATGAACAATGTGAAGATACAGTACTGTGTTACTCAAGGAAGAGTTTTATCTATCTTAAAGCTTCTCTTTGTTTTCCATAAAGTAACGTGAACAATGCTGCACGGCAGCTGTTTTCTGTGTCAGTAATGTAGGCTAGTAAGAGAATTCACACAATGACAAATACGTAACAGTCCAAGTGATTGTTTTACTTTTTAATTTTTTTAAAGCAGGTTATATCGCCTCACGCAACACCGATTATATACACCTACAGCTATCTAACATCATTAAGACCTAAAGCAAAATGAAGGCAGCAGTCTTGGATAAACCCTTTATTAACGATTGTAGCAACAAGTTCGGAGAGAGGGTACAAGGAGGAATGGTATGTCACTAGCCTGATCTTACAGACCATAATATATCCATGCTATACTATGCTACAGTTTTTCTAGTGGAGAAGTCTCCTTTAATTGAGAAGGAGTAGTCATTATGTTCACTGAATAAATAGAATAAGTAGACCGTGGTGAAAACTTGAGAAAAATGTCTGAATTAACTGCAGAAGGTCAATAAAAGTTTAAATCAGTCTCACAACTAGAGGGAAAAATAATCTTTCTGTGATTTTAGGTTATCTAAATCCTGAGTGAGCCATGCTCTAGGCATATACTGCTAATTTTGTTTAATTTTGCTTTGATTGTTTCTTTAGATTGCACAGTTAAGGTCTGCCTTCGAGGGATTAAGCAAAATAATTTTACAATTATTTCTGAAAAGAAATAGTTTTCTATCACCAAAAAGCACCTGTTAATAAGTGGAATTTGTTTGCAGTGGATACTTGTTAACTTTTTAAAGGTTTGTTGAGGTTGCTAATTTGCTAGTTTCTCAGCATAACTGTGTATTCCCTGAAACAGCTGGCTAGGACATTAGTGTGCCTGAAAACAGGAAGTGAATCCTTTTTTCTTTAGGTGTTATAAATTCTTTAGGTGTTATAAATATTAGTGTTAAATCTCTTCAGTTGATTCTCTTCTCACTTACACCAACTCTTGATTCTTCAGGACACAATGCAGATCCCATTAAATCAATGATAGCCCTGGGATTGATTTCATCATTGTTAAAGAACTTGTCCATAAAAACTCTGTGAAGTTGCTTCTGATGTATCAAGCGTTAATGTGAATAAAACTTGATGCATTAGCTGAAGAGTTGAATGTTGGATAAGCCTTAGATTTTCATTCAAGGGCAAAAGCGGGGCTATGAAGAGGTGCCTTCCTGTAGTCACATCTGTATGCTGAAGGCCCAGTGGGTTGATTCAGCTGACTAAAATAAACTTTACTGCTCTAACTGCTATTGCAAATACACTGTTGGCAATGGAGAATAAGCTTTCTTTGGGTGTCTTCAGAAAACCTCAAGGAGTCACAAGGCCTGTAAAACCAGTGTAACAACTTGAGTATAGGTGGCCACAGTGTCTAACAGTCTTGCATAGGACACAAGCAGAGACTTATTTCTACTACAAGTGCAGCTCCTGCACGGTGTTTCTTTCATTTAGGAAGTAATTCTGAGAGGGTGCTGGATGCTGTGGTCTATTTACCTTTGACATAAGGGGCAGGGGGGTCCTCTTCAGTAGGCTCTTCACCTTCTCTGTGTGGCCTTGATAGCTTTCCTACTAATGTCATTTAGATGTTGAATAATATGCAGGTGAAAGCTTTGGAGAGAGAACAGGAGCCTGATAAGCCTCAAGTATGCCTGTAGCTATGTTTGAAGAGAGAGAACTTCCCCTATTTCTGTGTATTTCTGTCTCACCACGACTCACTCTTAAGTGAGTACGATGGTACATGGCAACCAGCTGGGTCACTTATGGAGAAAAGTCAGGATGAAGGTAAAAATATTGTCCGCACAGACTAATCAACTGTTATCTCTGTTCTTTGCCATCGATTTTTTTTTTTTTAAGGTATGTGCCCTAATGGCCACTGACACATACTGCCAGGATCTCTTTTGTAGCTGCTTTGCTGACAGCGAGAGCTTACACTCGGCAGTTAGTGGGAGCTTTGCCGCATGGTACAGGAGTTGGGATTTTTGCTTCTAGTTGGATTAGCACCTGCTTTAGCACTTGTGTCAGAGCAGGAGGGGTTGGCAGTCTCATTTTGTGAGCCAGTCCTGTTTGTACTTACCATGTTGTAACAGAGCAGGGATCAGAAACGACAGGTTTTCGTTCCTGTTCTTACTACCACGTCTACTCCTCAGCCTACAGGCCAAAATCTTGGGAGAGGAATGTTATACTTCTCTTTGTGTGTTGTTACTTGCAGATTTGAGAATACTCTGCAGTTGGCATGCTCCAAATGTTTTCGGGAGGAGACTGTGGTGATTAGGTGTTTTGTTTTATAATATTTGCCTGGAAGAGGAGTTGGATAGAAGTATTTTTGGCATTTCTTGTAGTTACTGAAATGCCTGTGAGGAATAAAGAAGGCTGTGATTGTAATTCTGGAGGTAATCCATGAGAAACCAAAGGCAGAAAATTCAGATGGGAAACTTAAGTTCATTGTGTCAAAATGTTAACTATTAATCACCTCACAAAGTCAGAGAGTAAGGAAATAAGTGAGTCAGCAAGTAAATGGTCACCTAAAACAGTTTACTCCTTGAAGATTTAAAAGCTGTTCTTCAAATCTGGTGTAAAGCTCTGTAATCCATCCTTCTAATTATTCACTAAGATTTCATTTAGTCATTGGAGATCTTGCTTCAAAAAACCAACGCAAACAAAAATAATTTGCTCTGAGAATGGCAGGGATCCTTCTTTAGATTTAGCAACATACTTTAAGCAGAAATGTATATGTATACCTATTGTTCACATTCGACTGGAAAAACATTAGTATTTACAGGAAATGCCAGGAAAACATACTCATCTCTTACAGTACCCTTCCTTGCTATTGGGCTTCTCATCTGAGAAGTATTTTGAATCACTTTCACGGTATCCCAGTGAAATAGTGAGCTGTGCCCTAGAAGTTGAGGCGTTACTTTTGGACAGTAGAATATACTTCTTATTTGACAAAATAAAGCACCAATACAAGGAAGCCTAAGAAAGGAAGTGAAAAAGGTTGCTTTGTCTAAGTCAGCTTGCAATCATGTGAAGTTATGTGAGACAAATATTAACATTAATATTTTACCTGACTACTGGGATGCATGTTTTTACAAAAAGTATCAGGAAGTCAGTTTCGGTCATACTGTATTCACTATGCTCCTATCCAGAAATATGAATCAGGTCGGTGTACACTAAAGAGAAACTGTTTCCAGTCCAATTACTTTCCTAGTTTGCTGCTGCACCTGAACTTTACAGTCCTGATGATTAGCCCACTTTAGCAGGTATAATATTGATACAGCCAACAGTAGCGTGGATATGTTGAGCAGTTGGTACATTCTACCTGACTGATTCCAGGCAGAGCAGAGTTGTTATAAGAAACTTCTCTTGAGCATGGAGACTCCTCAAAGAAAGCTTGCAAAGTTAGATTTGTGATTCAGGGGATTTAAAAATTCCCTTGTGAGCCTTTCTATGAAAAATTGTTTAACATGTTAGCATGCCAGAGACTTTAGCAGGTAAGTGGTGCCAGTTTTGGAAAGGAACAACTAGAATGATTGAAACTATTGCCAATGGATTTGGTCTACCGTTTGGGCACCCATCTGTTCAAAATTCTAGCGAGAGAGAGACTGAAGCTGCAGGTAGAATAAATAAGGCTTGATCACTTGGTGCTTTGTATTTTAAAATCCATTCTCCAGCTTCACTAACTGGCTTAGCCATTGACATAGCAGTTTAAAAGTATATTATTTAGAATGTTTTATCCCAAGCATCTGCAAACTATAAACATTGGATTTATTCTTGCCCTCTGCATAGGTGTTTTTGTACAATTGCTCAAGGATATTTATTTTAGACTATCAAGTCAAGGCTGAGTAGATGTCTGACCACTGAAACAGTGGCTGCCTTGAAATAGCAAATTCTGTGTTATGTATTAAATGAGTTAGATGTGCTTTCCTGAGAAATAGGCTACAAATGATTTGAACAGTAACGGCAATACTATTATTGACAACTACAATGAGTGTGCTTTTTTTTTTTTTTTTTTTTTTTAAATACTTTCACACAAAGTTGAAACTATATTGAAACCTGCAGACAATTACAGTTCTTATTCAGGACTGGTGGACTGGCCTTAATCTAAGAAGGAAAGCATGGAGAGGATAAACTAAACTAACAAAATGAAGACCCCTGAAGCTTTCAAGTGTGGGTGTCTATATTCTGGTTAGTTATGTAGTTAATCAGTAAATCCATGTATTATCAGAAAGGCATGAAAATATTTGAGTAACTAGAGCATATTAGATGTGATCTAAAGCTTTTACCTTTTTTTTTTTTTTAATTTATTTTAACAAGCTCACTTTGCACCAGGGTTAGAGACAGAGATGGAGATAAACATTTACTGTTAGTGTTACATTCTTCTCTCCTCAAATTTATGATTGGCTCCTCTTTTGAGGCAGAAAGCAGTATAGGTTGCTGTATGATCACTGGCTGTATATCGCTGGAGAGGTACAATGCTTATACTGGATTCTATATTTGATATTTTCATTGGGAGGATAAGAAATAAGCAGAACATAAGAGATAATAAAGAAAAGGTGCAAGGAAGGAAGTGATACTAAAGAAGAATAACAAACTCTGCAGGGCAGATCATCAGCTACTATAAATTACCAGGTACATTTGTCTATAGAAACATCCATCCAACTTCCAAAGCTTTGAAAAACCTTTTCAGCACAACACACCTCTGCAGCAATAGGAGTTGCTTTGCATTGCTGTAGACTCTGCTGGCTTACTCCTGATACAACAATATTATAGGGTTGATTTTCACCTGACTTACAGATGCATCAAGTTGCAGTCATTATGAGATACCTCATTCCTTCCAAAGGTGTAGATGTGTCTGCATGTGTGTATTCTGTATCTTTGAAATGAATGTGCATTCACCTAGAATGTAATGGCAAGCACATAACTTCTTAAATCACTAAGCTTTTCCAGGGAAACACAGTGAAAGACAGGAATTGACTTTGTTTTGCATATAGCATTTAGATGCTACCAAAGTCTTATCCCAGCCCGATGCCCTTCACTGGGATCAGCTACAGAAGGCTTCTCCTACTGTACCAGTGTTTCTACAAACCATGGCTTTTCCAGCAGCCCTCGGGTTCCACACACACAGACACAGAGCTGGTTCCACATGAAAAGATGTGAACTCGGGTTGCAGCCTGCTTGGAGCAGCTCAGCTCCCTTTGTGTTCTGCCTGTCCAGAGAGGTGTCCCTAGCACAGTATGTGTTTCTGCTGCTCTCCAACCAAAGTTGTGGCTTTATTCTTCACTATCTTGGTTATTCGTTTGAAGAGCTTAAGTCATAAATGTTATGATCATACACAAGTGTACAGAAGAATATTCCAGTGTCCGTAAAATAGAAGTTACTGAAGCAGCTCCATGTGATCTCTGAAAGCCCCAGTCCATGAAAGGACAAGTAATTCTAATTTGGAACTACAAGCCTGGGGAGAAAAGTACTGGTCTTGAACTTCAGTGGTGAACTTCTACTCTTCCTTTGTCTTCTTGGGTGAGGAAGAGACAAATATTTTGCAGAAAAACGATGTCCAGAATCAAAGATTTGGGTAAAGATTTGTTAATGAAATAGATTCTGATTTTTATATTAGCTCAAATACTGTCCTAAGCATGCAAAGAGCTGGGCCCTGTGTCATATTTCATACATGTTGTAGACCAGATGCATAACCTTGAATGGGTTCTTGGGACTGGTCAGCTCTTTGTCTTGAAACAAAGACTCTGTGCTGGACACTCTAGATATATTCTCCTTCAGTTTTTCTATTTGTAAAGAATCATAATTTGCCCATTGAACAAGCTTGTTATCAGTGTTTTTATAAAGCCTATGGAAAATTAAAGAAATCATATGTAGGTGTTGTGTTTTATTCTCTCATCTCTAATAGGATGTCTTCATCTTGGGTGCCTCCCCATTCAAATCTTGTTCCATTTTGTTATAACCTAGGAGCGTTTAACAATAACGTTATTCATGAGATGTGAGATGGTAAATACCAAGATTTAGTGCAGAGCCACAGCAAGAGAGAAAAGCCCTGTAAGGTCAGAAATAAGTAGATCTTAATCTAAAATGTGGTTAAAATGGAGAAGTTGTTAAGCTTAGGAGACATTAGAAAGTAGTATGGAACTAAGTCTTTTATTCCTCTAATAAGAATATGAATCACAAAACAGACTGGAGGAGTCATGAATTCACCAGTGTTATGTAGCAGTTAATTTTCCTTTGCCCTGAATGGTATGCAACACTAAACTCTTCAATGGTATAGATCATTTCCTAGCTTCATTTACTCCCCTTACTATGACTTTGTACAACTCATCAATTTTCACTGCATGGTATTAAAACACTATATTTTAGAGTTTGTTGCCTTCTCTTTTCTAACATTGAATTGTATTAACTTCATCTGTTCTACCATCCAGGCAGGCCAAGACACATTGGTGCAGGGAATCCTATTGATATCCAAATGTGAACATTGTTAGCTGGTAGAGTAGAGCATAGTTAGAACTCTAGGGTAAAATTTTGCAGAGTATTGTTTTAAGTTTGAAAGACATAGAAGCTTCTCAGGTGCTTATGTGCCTCTGTTGCAGTTGTCCAACTTGGTTGACTTGCCCTCTTATTCCTTATATAGGGAGCTCTGGGTATTTATACAGAGATGGATGCAGGAAGCTGTGTGTTTGTGTCTCTGGTGCTCTGATCTAACAGGATACAAGCCACTGTACTCTAAGAGAGGTGAAACCAGAACAGTTCACCCATTATCCATTTATCTGCATTTATCCATGCAATATACTTTCAACTCCTTGCTAAGATTTATAAATGACATCTTGGAAGTCATCAGTTAATCACTTCCTGGATCTAGCCCTTAGCAAAGCCATATCAGCATTGAAGTGCTGGAGAATAGAGCTTGTATCTCCCTCAAAATCCAGGCCATGCTGCTTTAAAAAAAAAAAAAAAGTTCTGAAATATATAGCCTTTCAGCAGTATTTCTAGCATATGATGGAGAAGCAATCTCCAACAGAAGACATTTTTAAAGTGCCAGATTGAATTCCTCCAGAAGAGTACATTTGGAAAGAAATGTGTCATCTGATAAGCCTGTAGAAGAAGAAGGTCTGTTGTGCTGCTCAAGAGTTTTTCTTACAAATGCCAGAGGGTTCTAACCGGGTTGACATGTAACTGAAAATATTAGGTACGTGGAAAACTCAGCAAGAGAGATAAAACAGAATGGATGAGGAATGCTAGAGGAACAGAGAGAACAGTTGTATGGAAGACGGATCTAAAGTGAATATACTGTTCTGAACAGGATAACTGCTCTAAACACCCGCAGTTTGTCTGTGTGAGTGGGTTCTGCAAAGCCAATTATACTAGCATAGTGAAGAAAAACAAGTAAACCTCTGTTACATACCTAACTGAGGACTGAAAGAAGTCCATGTGAAGTTTACCATCAAAGAATCTCTTCTAATTTTACAGCTTTTCAGTTAATTTTGCTAAACTTGCCCGAGTGTCCTTGCACAGGAAGCTAAAAGATAATTGGGATAGGTTCACAGCAGCTAATTTAAATTGTCATAGCTTCATCAACTTCAGTGGAAAGAACTAAGATAATTTTCGTTGTCTGGTATTCGGAACCTCTGCCAGCCATGTGTTGTTACTTTTGATAGCAGCTGATTGGTAATTAATTTGTGTGTGGTGGTAAACAAGATACTTTGGGCACAGAAGACATGCATTATTTTTCATAATGGTCTATTAGTTTTACACTATGCAGGGCAAGCACTTTGATAGGAAAAGCAGTTTTCATTGTTTAAGACCTTGACCTTTCCAGATAAAACCTGTAAATTATTTCACACTCTTTGCCTGTAGTTTGATTAGACTGCTCTTATTAGCAGTGAAATTTAAGTCATTAAAATGAAGCTTATTTGAAATCATAGGTCAGAGTCAAGCCTGAATTTCACATGCGAGTATAGAAAATTATTTCTTCTAATTGTCTTGCATATAAGCTGTAATAAGGAACCCAACTGCTGTCTTTACTCAGGTACAGTTTTCTTAATTTCTGGGTCTAGGGTCAGAATAATTGTGATTTGTTTGCTTCGCRTAACGTTTTCCTCCAAGCATCCTTACATGTTTCAGGGGCTCAGCCTGAAAGATATGAATACTTCTTATCTCCCAGCATGTACCGGCTGGGTGAGCTGCAAGTTGAAGTTTTTGCCTTCTGTCCTCTCTCTTACCTACGTCGGAATGCTAGCAGTTGCCAGTCAGCGTTTTATCATATTACACCTGGAAATCCTGTTGTGTGAATACTGCCCTGGTAATGTTCCTGCTGACATAAAATTTTCAGATAATGTGACCAAGGATGTGATTTCTGATTCAATTTCTTGTCCAAATACAGTTGGCTCATATTAACTATTTTTTTTAATATTTATTTGTAACTAATCTGTGCATCTTCAGTGGTTTTCCAAAAACACTGTATGAACAAACATGCAGTGGAAAAACAATCTAAATTTTCTATGCTTAATTCATTCTTTGTTTAATATGGGGTTTCGCTGTGGCACAGGAATCAAATGATTCTTTTTTAGCATTCAAATTTCATGCCTTGTGCCTCAGATAGGTGTTTTTAACCCAGAATGATGAAGCCATGTGGCAAGTTGTGCTGGTCATATTTAACAAATGCTAAGAAAAACTTTCATGTCACATGCATATTTTGCATATGTTCTTGGTCTGTGTAGTAGTCATACATTTTTTGCATCTCTGAAGCAGGAAGACTTGAACATGCTAGCTTAAGAGAAAGTTCATAACTTTTTAATAAAGTGGCACTAACTTTGAATCCCAGATCCAAACAGGAGTATAAAATTAGAACCACACATTGGTCTGCCCTCATACCAGGATACTCTCTCTGCTCTGAGGAGTGACAATCTCAGTAGGAACTTTGTCAGATCCTTTAGCTTTCAACTTTCTTGAGATTAGTCTTAATCCATGATTCTGTGTGTTTAAAATTCGAGACAAGATTCCCCTTTCTCCCCACTTTTACTAAATATGCGCCTAAGCACCTAAGGTGGAATCTCAGTGTTTGGCCAAAATGCCTGGATCTAAATCCTTTTGCTGATCTCTGCACTCGAATAACGTTGGAGGTTGCTGCTCAATGCTTATCAATATAATTAGGAGATTCTCATGTTTGTAATTCTGTTTAAATTCAGGTTACTTGCATAAGGTGTGGAAGAGTGCATCCTTCAGTTTATACTAGTTATCTAAGCCCGTTCAGCTTTTTATTTCTTTTTTCATTACTCCTTGGTACTGACAGAGTTACCAATCCTTTTAATTGTGGGCTAGTCCTCTGAAAAGAAAGTGAGGGAAGCATGCTGATCCCAAGTTGACAAACCACTTCTGGCTGGTGGCTGTCCCTCCAGTCAGTACCTCTGAGGGTAGACCTTCTGTCAAGTGCTTTTCCCAACGTAGCCATCTGTAACCTGAAAAGTGTGCCATAGCTTCCCAAACTTCCTGTGCCTCGGACATCTTCCCAGGGACTGGGCATCTTCTTGTGCTTGTTTCTAGTTTAAACCCTTTAGAAGGGGTAGATACGAAAGCAGGAAAACATTCCAACAAAAGGATTTCTTTTCTGCAGATGATTTTATCGCAGTAGCGCCCAATAAAGAAGTGCTCATCTTTTGGCCATATTCTCTTACTTGCTGTAGACCGATCTTGTCTCTCCGGTGCGTCCTGGTACTGGTTAGTACTCTTGGCAGTATAAATCCAGTCCAGCAACTCTCACTTCGTTGTCTCACTTAGCACAGTATACAAGGCTCTCTCCTGGAGCTGGTATATGAGCAAGAGCTGCAGAATCCCAACTCATAAGATGTTTGGGATTTCCCTTCTTCTAGTCCCTTTGTTATCCTCTTCCCCATGTTCCTCTAGACTTCAGAAACCATTTGTATGTCCTCTTAATTTTACAGAACTTCTCTATTTATGCATGGCCCAAAATAAAGGTCATATTAAATATAAGGACTGAGATTTTATTTTTTCTTTACATAATTGCAGACCATGGATCCTATTATAAAAAAATCAATCGGCAAAAATATTTCTTAAATTCATGCTCTGAGGGTAGCAGTGCTTTCAAGAGAATGAGCTCCCAGGCTATTTTATCTAATTTTCCCTAGAACAAGCACCCGACAAGAGGTTTTGGAACAGTATTAAACACCGACTGAAAAGTCATGAAGTTTCTCTGGAAACGGAGTTCTTTGTACTCTTCCTCCAGAGAATTTGTGTAGGGTGGAATATGGAGGGAATACGCTTTGAAATGCTGGTCAGCAAATTTAGAGATTTAAAATAGTAGTGTTTAATAAGGAACTAGAATGACTTTGTGAAGATTGGAAGAGAAAGTGGGTTCTTGTTTTCTTAAGAGAGTTTCCAGCATCCTGTATATATATTCTGGACATAAAACAGAACTGGGGATGCAAGGGGATGGCATGGCCATGAAGTGAACTCCCCCACCCCACCTTGAAAACAAATCCTAGTAAGAGAAGTGAAGGAAATTTTGTGTGTGTGTACTCCCATCTGCACTTATGCAGGGAGTGTCTGTGTATTTAATGTCTTCATCCATGGTTTTGACTACAGACAAAGAAGATAACAATGAAAAACATTAACATCTGTATGTGGCAGTATTTGATGAAGTGGCCAAGGCTCAGGTGGAAGAAAGTAGTAGTGGAAGGAGGGACTGTCTCCCTTTTCCTTTTGCCAAAACCAGGAACATGGAAAAAAGTGATATTTGTTTATTTGGTTTTGGTTTTCTTGATTAAACAAAATCATCAAATGGCCAGTCTGAGAAATATAAAAGTTTTCTTTACACATCTTCTGAAACCTTTCTCATGAATTTATATTCTGTGCAATGCCTAGTGATTAGAAACGGTCCCTGCTGTAACGTTCTTGCCTACCTTTGGTTTTCAGAAGTTAAGATTTCACTGCTAACTTCAGGCTAAGCTTTGATTTCTTTTTTCACTTGTATCATTATATGATATAAGTATATTAAAATACTGCCTTCAGGTCTTCAGTAAGCATGTTTGGGAAAAGAGTCTTTGTCAAAGGGCGCAATATTCAACAGGGAGCACTTGCACCTGAGGGGGCCACAGACCCTCTCCTAGGTAAGAGCAAATGTAGCTCCAGCAGTGGAAGCACTGTCCATGCTGATTTCTCTGGCATCTCCAGGCTCTTCTCAGCTGCGGAAGAGGAGAACRGATCAGCCAAACCCATTATTTCCTTCTTGATAACTACTGGGAAATGATCAATTCTAAAGAGTCTTTCTTTAGAGTCCAGTCTCCCAGCAGGAATATTTATAGACATATGAAAATTTTTGAACAAATAAGGTATAAAAAGGGGCTATAAAAACCCTTCTTTTAGGTGAGGGCAGAGGGTCAACACTAAAAATCTGTTTTGTCCCTGAAGTAGTCTTCTTTGCTCAACAGAACTGCAGTGGAAATTTTTTTTTTCTTTTTTGGCTATTGAAGTTTCATGAAAGAAGTACAGACTATGTCAGAAAATGATAGCAAAACAAGAAATGCCCTGACAGAACAACAACTCTATCTAGGTGGAATTACTGATTTGGGGGAATACTCACTGTATCCACAGCCCTGGAGCTATAATTTCCTATCTGCAGTATATTGTTGCCACGGCAGATGAAGCCCAAACCTCATTTTTCAGTCCTCTGAAATCAGTGTTAGTGGCCCCTGTGAGGGAATACTGTACAATAAAATCTGGGGTTTGATTCCACAAACATACACATCCTAATTGCTCACCCAGGCAGCTCCACTGAGTTGCAGTGGGATGGATCACAGGTGGAAAACTATCCATCTGTGCATATTTGCAGATTCAGGACTTCATGCTGTTGCAGTAGACAGGAAACCATTTCAGGGAAGAATAAAATGGTTGTTGAAAGCACAAATTAAATATATATTTAATTGTTTAAATTTATTTTAAGTTAGTAGGGAGATTTGAATTCTGTTTTTTAGTAAACCATGCGGAAATCTTACAATTTTCTTAGGACTAGCAAAACTTTTCTAAAATATTAACAAGTCTTGTAACATTTCTGGTATGTAGATAAACATAATTTTATCCATTTCACAAAAGTCTAATCTATGGGATGCAAAGGACACGTAATTTTTCAAGAGTACAGGGTCACCAATCGATGGTGTAGGTGGGAGCCTGATTCACCAGACCATACTCCTATGGCAATATATTTCCATGTTCAAAAGAAAAGAAAAGAAAAAAAAACTCTTGCACATTTATATTCCTTTCTAATAACTATTGCTCATCACAGAAAGGCTTTGTGCTCAACAGCATGGAATGCAGGCCTGCTGTTTTGAATCTCCTAAATAATACAGTACAAAGTCATAGCTCTACTATTTTGTAGTGTTGAAGTGATGCATATACCATTTCAGTTTTTTTTTCTTCAAATATATTTTTACTGACGTGGTACCTCTTCATCATCACCTTTTCCACTGTCTTCATTTCTGTACTATTCTTATATTAGTTTCTGTCACTTTATTAGAAGAACAGCATTTTACAGTAGTGTTACAGTCAGTAATTTAAAGACAGCTGAGGTGGAGATTTTCATGGACATTTCAGTTACAGATAACTGTTAGATCTGTTGTTGTCAGTAGGGCTGCATGTGCTGCACTAATTGGAAGGTTTTGGTCCCTTTACGAATTTAGCTATTATCTGTGTATGTCTCCTTAGCTATATCCCTTCATAAATATGTGAATAATATATCTATGGGGTTTGGTTTTTTATACACAGTGTACATGCAGCAAATAATACTTTTTTGGCTGTTATCATTTCTGTATGTATTACTGCCATGTTATATTGGTGTCGTACCAGTGTAGTGCATGGGCTTAAAACACAGAATTTGGATTGAGTTTTTGAGCACTTCACCCTAGAAGTTAGAGTACATTCATACAGTGCTTTACTGAAACACTGTCCAAGCTCAACATGGGGATCTGCGTCTCCATGAAGTGCCTGTCAAGGTGTACTTTCTGTTAGAGGTACCATTACCCTGGTCTAGCAGGGACAGCCTTGTAGCTTCAGGGTTATGGAATAGCAGCAGCTTATACTTTCCCTTTTGTTTGTGTCAGAGATGTGACTGCTGTCTAGAAGAAATGCTCTAGTGCACTAGAAAGCAGAGAGGCTGGCTCTTCGTTCAAGGTTTTGAAAGATTTTATTTGTTTGTTTGTTTGTTTGTTTTTGTTTTAGACTGCCAAGACATGTCCTTGGTTCTAGGTGTAGATTCATCTGTTTAATGTCCTCCARGCTGAAAGAACGTAGTGGTGGTTATCAGCTAAAATAGGGAATAAGGCAGGGGGTGCTTCAAAAGTTCGTACTCGYGTCTCCTTGAAGATTTTCTGCATTCCACAGAAAGCTTGTTAACCTTTGCTTTGGAGGGATGGGAAGCTGCTATTTTTATTAGCAGTGCTTGACTTGCTAGCTGTAGTGTGTCTCTACAATTATACAAAGGAATTTATAAATTTCTGTAAAGCACCTTATGCTGATATTGTACCATTATGAATAACAGCTTAGGCTTCAGCCTATATTGTGTAGAAATACTCAGTGTTTGGTCCAAACTCAAATTTCTGTGGGCTTTGCATTCTAAAAGTCCACAAGTCCCAGAAGTCTTAATCTTCATTATGATATTGCCTGTTTTTCATAAAACACTGAAGAAGGAAGAGAGTACACCTAGACTGTATGGATGCCTAAATTTCACCTTCCTCATTAAGTATTGCACAGCATCACTATGGGAGCTTTCATGGCATTGAGTTCCATCAGCTGGAAATCATTTTCAGCATAAGTATATTTTGATAGCTGCTGTAACGGAACCCAACAACCATGCTTCTTGTGTTGACCTGCCTAACAGCATGCTTCCAAATTACGTTTGGTTTGCACATTCATCCTGACGGTTTTTCATCTTGTTCATTAAGAGAAAAAACATCCCAATGGCTTTTAAAGAAATGGTGGTGACTGAAAATACATTCTGAAAAAAAAGCTGTCAAGCTGATCACCAACCATTCTCTGCTATCCCATTGCTGGAATAGCAGTACCCACAGTGTCAGAGGTTACTTGTGCCAGAAAAGTGGATAGCAGCGAAAGCATGGGTGTTTCAGAGGATTACCTGTGAGTGAAGGAGGTGTGAAAGTCAAAAAGCATGCACAAAACAAACTTTAGTTGTGTCTTTCTGTACTTTCATTGCATATTATTTGCTCTTCTATAACTCAATATATGTGCCCTAAATACTGGTTTGGGGAACAATAATAATGGTTTTGCAAACCATTACTTTTGCCAAAAGCAGCATAAAATAATCTTTTAAAAACTGCAGTCTAGTAAACAAAGCCCTAGGAAATAAACATCCTTTACAACTGTCAAACTCGGAGCAAATGTTCATTTTCTTGTTGCTGCAAAGCATGCCTTATTCTGATAAAGTAGAGGAGAATAACCAGTATCATGCCTAATATTTGAATAATCTATTTGCAAGAACAGATGTAGATGTTACCATAAAGAAAAATGGTGGAGACTGAAATGTAATAAACAAAAGTGCTGAAATACCAAACACTACATCTAACCCTACAGCTCAATGACTGTAAATTAACGGCACATTTTCTCAACACAGTAATGAACTACAAAAATTGTGCAATCTCTTATTCCTTGCAAGGCCAACTCATCTTTGAAACTTAAGTGACCTTTTACCATACAAACCAGCAAAAATATGAGCTCATGCAAGGAAGCTGTAATTAGAGGAGAAGATCTCTTAAGTAGCAATACAGACCTTTGAAACACATCTGAGGGAAACCTCCTGATTCTGGAAGGGTACGTGTGAAACTTTGCAAAGACGTTTCAGGTTTGGTGGTAACACTGACTGTCATTTTTTACTGGCCCTAGAGCAAAACCAAACATAGCTAACTAAGTCTCTTGCAGTGAATTCTCTCAGCTAGATAAGATGTGCAGCAGCACTTAATGTGCAGTACATTTGCTGATTGAGGATGTAGTCAAAGAAGAATGTGAGGCCAGCTTGTTCTTTTGTTAAAAGCTCTGATCAGGACAATTCCATCTCTGCATAAAGAGATTATCATTACGTCACTGCTGGTTAACCTCTGTTCACATTATTCAGGCTTATGCACGCGATAAAAAGTTTATACAATGCATGCTGGAAATCAGTGGAAGAATTCCTATTGATTTCCATTAGATTGTGCCATAATATTGGGCCTTGTGTTTTACTGCATTGCCTTAGCACTTGGTCATCAGTACTGAAGTGTCAGCTAATAAAAGCTAGAGAGCCTTGGCAACATTTTTTCTCATATGACTCATAAATAGTTGCATATATGAAATGAGAGTATTAGACAAAGCTAAATTCTTATACAATTTATACTCCTTTATCTTCATCAGAAAATAATTAAAAGCAAAGTTATCATTGCTTTTAATTAAGCAGATGTCCTTAGAATGGCAAGACTCATGCTTATCTCTGCTAGAAATGTTTATTTCTGTTTTGAAGTTTTAATATGAAATATCAGGAGGAAGGAAGGAGAGCAGAGGTTTCAAATATCCTGACACCCGCTACTGTATATTATGTTTTCCAAACTGTGCCTTCAAGGTGAGCAGTCAAGATAAGCCACTGATCTGCAGCCCATCTAATTTGTTTTTCCATCATTTTCTTAACTTGGCTTACATCCAATAATCATTACAGTGCCAGTGACACTGCTGGGAAAATCATTTCTTCCTGACTGAATAGAAAATAACTTATACTACACTTGAATCATAATTGGTACTGTGTTTATTTCATTGGACTTGTAGTCAACCTATGACTTCTTTAGCTGAGGGAGTTCTGTGTCTTCTGGCAAAGGCACTGCTTGTTACAAAATATTATGAAATCTATTTCTGAATGAATGTAATAAAAAACACTTAGGGATCTAAACTGATTTTTTTTTTGTTGGATGTTCAATATTATGTCCCTGAAAATTAAAAAAAAAAAAAAAAGTCTCTAAATATTTATTAGGAAAGTGGAAGCCTATCCTAGATAGGCTTTGAACCGTGCTCATTGCTAGAGTAACTGAATGACTTTAGTAGTACATCTGTCACATATTYTATTATTATAAGGTTATTATTCCCTTTCACTGTTTATCTATAATTCAGCCACAACAATGGAAAAGACTCTTATATACTATATATCAGCACAAAGCCCATATAACTGATGCCAGCTATTCAGCCAGAGGATGAACAGGAGTTAACAGAGGTTATCAGTACCCTGCATTGTTCTCACACCTCTGGGATGTCATGCGGTGTGCCAAAAACCTCTTCGATTGTACAATATTTGATTAAATATATTCAGGGCTGGTGGATTGCACTCAGCTTAATTTTAATGAGAAAGTAATTTCTGAGGCAAAAAAAGATTTTTATTTTTTTTTAATTAATTAAAGTAATTTAGTTTCCTGTGCAGTGCTCGTGCTCCAGAGCTAATGTTCGGGGAGTTTAGGATAAAAACTCTATCACAAGGGGAGCTCATGGTGATTTTCCTGTGATAAACAGTACAAACCCTCCACATGCAGACCCAGGGTAGACACAGGTTGGTGACTTTGAGTCCAACTGAGACTTGAAAAGCTGTTTAGCACTGGAATATGATTTTCCTCAGTTTCATTTTTGGGGGGAGGAGACCACTATTAAGCAGAACAAGCTTTTTGAAGTAAGGTCCCGCCTTTATTACCCAGAGGCAGCTGGAGTGCTCCCTTTTTTCCTCCCTTTTAGGGGGTGTCTCTGTGCTGTAGCTTTTCACTTTCACTCTGAAGCTCCAGATCAGATCTTGCTGTGAGCACCCGTGCAGCTCTGCGCCCAGGTGAAGGCGTTCCTGCAGAGCTGGGCCCCCACTGCTGAAACTTGCCTGCAGTTCTTGGTGATCCAGCCCTGCTTTAGCAGAACTGCCCTGGAGCTAATAAACCCAGTTGGAACCAAACTGTCCCTGCATAAAGCTGTCTCATTGTCTGTAAATCAGTAGGTGGAATTAAAACAGCCATGAAAAGCTAGAATTGCTTTAAACTATACAAATTTGGGGGGGAGTTGCTGATAATTTCAAATTTTTATGCAGAAAGAAGCATGCTGTTTTGCATCACTCGGTGTCAAAGTTCTTTGCAGAGATACCTGTTATTACACCTGTTTTACAAAGAGGTTAATGAGGCACAAATCCCTTTATCTTCTGGCAGCCAGGAGTGGAGCCCAAGTCCCTGGGATCCCAAACCTGTGCTCTGTAGATGAGAGAGCACAGCTTCCCTTGGGAAAGTCCCTCTGCATAAAACAGGGCAAAAGGAAAACACAGCCCTGCAAATTCCCTGCTCCCTCCCACTGCAGGTTCCCCCGCCCCCCTCCAGTGGGGGACACTGTCCAGCTGGACATTCCTGTCTAGCTATATGGCAGAGAGCAAATTCCTGAACTCTGTCCTCCAACACCCCTTCCTAACCTTCCTGATATAGGGAGAGCCACTTTTCCAAAAATGTGAACAAGAATCTCTTCACCTGAGCGTTTAATCCTATATGTAATGAAGGATATTTTGTACTTGTTTGTCTATTTGTGCCTGTCTTCCGGGTAAATTTTTGCATTTACCTTCTGGTCAAAGGATTCAAAAATTCCTGTTTTTTCTGCTGGGGAAAGGAAAAGGAAAGGGAGGCTATGTTTGTGTTTGGATAACCAGGAGCATTTACGGGCTTTGTATCCAACCCTGCGTACAGCTGTTCTGAGAAAGACACTGAAAAGCTGCAAGTGGATTCTTTTGCCACCTTATCTCCTTCAGACAAGAGATGACACCCCTTGGCTTATAATGATAAGCTACAGCCTTGATCGATTTGATCTGTGCTTTTGTCCTTCTTCATAATTTGAGCTATTGATTCTATTTATTAAAACTAATTTAGAAAACACAAGCACTGAATGCTCTGCTGTTCCAGATCAGGCTGCTCTGGGTGTTCTGATCTGAGGCTAATCCATTTGCTGCTGATTTATTTTCACTCTGTTTTCAAGCAGAGTTCTGTTCTGTGTTTCATTTTTCTGTCCTCTGTTTCTCTCTGAGAGAAAAGGCATTTAATTTCACACCTTCAGTGAGAGCAGAGGGGTCTAGATTCCTCTTTCTGATATATGAAGTGAGCTCAGGAATATTTATTTGGCTCATACTCATGCAGTTTTTGCTCAGATGGTGGCCCTCTGGCCACCACATGGGCTCACAAACCTTGTACTTCCCCAGCACCAAACAGGATTTTAGTCCCTTCAGCCTATCTTTTGCTGTTGATGCAGTCAGCCGCATGCTAATTCTAGGCATGTAATGTAGAGAATTACACAAGGGATCCTTCAGTTAATTCCAAGATCAAAGAAAGAGGGATACACCCATTGTTTATTGTCCTGAATCAAAGCACCACTTTTATTCAAGAAAGAAATCTAAGCATTTCCTTAAATGCACTCATCTTGATATGCTGGAGTGAATGGGACTTACCATGTTCCTGAATTAAGGCCCAGCAGAGGAACTCCTCTGCCTGCTTCTTCCCTGGAAGCACAGGTTTGTCTAAGGGCTGAGGGATAGTTTTTTAAAAATAAATACCTTTATTCAGAATTAAAAATCAAATAAAACCCTTKCTATTAAAAGCAAAACAAAAGCAAAAATAAAGCCTTAAGGAGATAGACACCTTTTAGCACCAAGCTGGAATTGAGTCTCTGGCCAAGTATCAGCATTTATTGACTTAATGGTATTCATTAATTGTTAATGCATTTATTTATTTACTTAGTGTATTCATTTATTGTCAGTGCATTTTGCTGGTGGTGCTATTGTAACCATCTTTCTCTTAATCTTAGACCATTGTTTTAATTTTCAGCCTCTAAATTCTTTAACTAGTTAAAAGATACTGGGATGCTCCTGCTTGAGCAAGGACTGCATATTGGGTCTGCATCTACTGCATCTCAGAGTGTTTACTTCAACAGCATATTCTTCCTGCAATAAAAACACTGAGAGTCTGTTCCTAGTTTATCCTGAAGCCTGCTTGGTCATCCTCAGAAACTACTGCCTCTGATTTCTTGGAAATATGCCATAATTATCAACTGGAATTAATTAGAACATAAGCTTAGATGTCTTCATAAAGAAAGCACGTATAGGTAATAGGCTCTGAAACCTTAGTCTGCTTTTAAAAATTTTAGGCTTTACTTCAATATGGAGATAGAAAGATGGAGTCAGTATTGCTGAATATAGCTTTGTAGGTTAGAAATGTCTTATGCAGTGCAGTAAGAAGATACCTTTGGTTTTGTCCTATCTTGATAGCCACAGATATAGTATTGATTGGATACTTGCTACGACCAACACTTAAACAAAAATGCAGCTGTTCAGATACTGTATGAAAGCTAAGCCCCTCAGCTTGTTTACAATGTGATCCAGTCCAAAAGCTTCACAAAGATAYTGTATAGCATAGCAAGGATCTTCTGCAGGTGGTCAGCAGCTCAATTTGGGCCCTCAAACACCAACAAATGGCATGCTAAATCCTCTTTCCCTAATCCTCTCACCTGCCCCCAAGCTGACAGGTAGGGCTACTTGCCCAGTAGAGGCAGATGTKGGAGCAGCTTTTCCTCTGTTGAAAGGTAGCCCATCCTTTAACTGCTGTCTCTCTCCAATGCTAGGACATTGCATACAATAGGGATTTTTAAGAGCTGCTAAGGGTAGAGTAAGAATCAGCAAGCATTTAAGATGTATTACTACAATACTCCCCCAGCCTCCAACTACTTTCAGCCCCGGGCTTAAGACTCTTGTTGTTTGTATGTTTAGTTTCCCTGAATTCTCTCTCCTCAAATTATTTGTCCAGTCTGCCCTTTAACCCATGTCTGCTTC
This sequence comes from Apteryx rowi, assembly GCF_003343035.1. Taxonomy (NCBI): domain Eukaryota; kingdom Metazoa; phylum Chordata; class Aves; order Apterygiformes; family Apterygidae; genus Apteryx; species Apteryx rowi. The sequence goes on along the minus strand of NW_020450916.1, from coordinate 1,418,348 downwards.
TTGCATCCATGCAAGCTGTACGAAGGAGTTCTACCAGTCTACACGCATTGTGTGAAGAGCTACCTCCTCCTGTGTGCTTTGAATATAGCTGCCTCTAGTTTCACATGATGCATTGTAGCGTTTGTAATGGAAGAGATGGTAAATAATCAATCATTGTCTACCTTCTGAGACATTTTGTAGATCTCTCTTTTAGGCCCCTTATGTTTTTCAGGCTGAAAAGCCCTGGCCAAATTGATTATTCCTCTAATGGAAGCCATTTCTTGTCCTTGTTCAACCTCATTGTCCTTCTGTTTGCCTTTCCTAATGCTAATATACCCTTTTGGAAATAAAGGGGTCAGAACTGCACCCTTTACTCAAAGGCTGTGTGAACCACTATCTTTACCATGGAAAAGCAGGGAGGAAGGTATTAGAAAAGCAATTGCAGCAAACAGGTCATGCAAAGCCTAAGCATTTGGAGTATTATGAGCCTGAGTCTGCTTTACAGTATTGAAAGGAAATCTATTCTATTTACTGCCATCACTTCTCTGAGAGATGCCATGTTCATGTCATGCACAAGCTGTGAGTCAAAGAGGAGATTGCCTTTCAGTTAGTAACTTACTTCTTTAAGCACCTAATGTATCATAAAAGAAACTCTGCTGTGGCTGAGTTTCTGATTCCCTGACTATTTTGCAGTAGATCAGGTATTGCAGTCTGATACAACCAGTGTAAAAGAGCCAATCTGATAAAAAATTGGTTTTGAGGAAAGTGATTGGGATTTAAAAAAAAATGTGGGGTGAGAGAGTCAGTAAGGGAGAACTGCAGGTTCTGGACAATGGCAACGCATTGCATCTGTTTTTACAAAAATTGCCAAAATGACCTAGCAAAAGAGCTGGTGGAGAGCTACAGCATTCTTTTAATATTTTTATTATTAAAGTAAGTGGAGTAAGGCTTTGATGGTGTGATATTAATTTAAAAAAATGTCCCGTAGAGTCAATTCTATGAAACGAAATAGGGGTATGAATGCAGCTCTGAAAACACCCCTGATTCAGTTTTACGCTTTGCCTGATCTGCTGACCCRGGGAAGGGAATAATCCTTTAATTGTTTTGACCTAAGGAGTAACCTCCTCTTCTTTAATGTACAAAACCTTACACGAACTGTAAATATTGAAGAATGGGAAATGCTTCAGCATTTCAATGACACAGAAATTGACTGTTTCTAAAGGGGCCAGAATAGGTGGTGTTCGCTTGTGCTCATTTGCACACATCAAAACACCATCCCCATTTTGGCAGAGTTGTGGTGAAGGTTCTTTGCTCCTCTGATATCTCAGTGGAGATCTTTTTTTATTGGTTAGCCAGTAAAGACAAAACAAAAAAAGCTATAATAATACAGAAGAATTTTATCCTGTGAGTGTGTTAGGACTTGGGAAGAGACGTCTCTAAGGGTCAGTATTTGGTAGGCCTCAAATACATGTCAGTGGGAGAAAGCATTTGCTTGCTGAACTGCATAGTGATGATAAGGACAGAAATTTTGAACTTGAGAGCTGGAGTTTGTGGAGCATTAGCAAGTGGAGGAGTGAAATAAAGATGAGTAAAACAGGAAAGGGAACAGTTATTAGAAATTCCCTTATGAAGAGAGGAGCTCTGGTTTGGATCAAGGMTCTCCCTAGCCGAGCATCCTGGTAATCCCAGATAATTGTGCACTACCAGAACCCTCTCCAGCTATGTCTGGCTCGTACATCTTGAGCAGAGTGGCATCTTGGTAGTTAACTCTCTTCACATATTTTCCTTTCATGAATTTATCCAGTTCTTTTTGAATATCAACCATCCTCAGTGTCCTGTGGCAGAGAGTTGCACAGCTTAACTACATGTTATATGAAGAATGAAGTCCTCCTGCTAGTTTTGCAACCCTTTTCACCCAGCTCTTGTCTTGCTACCCTAGTCATCATCACGTTTGTCACCTTGCTGTTCACTCCCCTTCCAGATCATTTATGACTATGTTAAGCAGGCCCAGTGCTGGTCTCTGGGGTACTCTATTCATGACCTACCTTCACTCTGAAAACTGACCATTTTAGCTCTCCTTGTTTCTTCTACTTGGGTTTTATCCAATTGAAAGCAAGAAGTTGCTTATTGTAGWCCCTCAAAGATCTCATAATTTGAGAAAGCTGACTTAAGGGTATGTAGGAAGGGGGCAGAATTATAGCTTTCATCCACTGAGGTTAGATGTTGAAAAGGATATTTTTTCCTAGGTGTACTGTTCAGCTCTTTCTTGTAGGACTCTCACAACCTCCTGTTGTGCCATGGGCAGGTCCAGTTTGTCCCATCTCTGTTTCACCATTCTGTCACCTTATTTAACAGAACCATGTAGGTTTAAGTGCTCCGCAGAAGACTCATGTTCAAGAAGCACTCTGAAGGTGACAGTGCAAAGCACACTTTTATTTCAGTTGCCGGTGTTGTCAGTCTGGCAACTTTCTGAAGCAGTAGTATTCACTTTCAAATGTTTTAAGGATCTGTGCTTGACACTAGTGCAAGCTTTTCACTGTGCCTTACTGGGAAAAGACCTGCTAATATTCAAGTAAAATAAGTATTTCCCTCAGTGGTAGCTAACAGATGTGCTGAGGAGAGTTCTTGATATGGAAACTATACAGCTAGTAAGAAAACCAGCAATGTGGAAATATGTGGTGAGCACCAGTTATAAATTGGAATGTTTAAATTGCACTTGAACTTATGTTAAAAAAAAAAAAAAAAAAAAAGGCCACCATGTATTTGCTGCTTGGTTGGTTGGACTTAGCAGTAAAGTGCTCCAACTGCTCAGGATTTTCCCCAAAGCTGATATCTGAGTCAAGGGGAGAGTGACCTCCAGATACCAGATATTGACGGAACTGCTTTTTAAGATGCTGTCTTTGTTCCCAGGCCTTTGGAATATATAGTGCAAAGTGTTGCAGTTTCATGGAGAACCTCATCTCAGCTGTTTTCATTGTATTGCGAGGACTACGGACTCCTTTACACACTCTTGTCCATGTTAATCTTGTCAGTCCTCCTGTTCTCAATATGCTATATAGTTCATAATTGTGCACAGACAACAGCACTTACAGGAGCCAACTTCTTCATCCCTGGCAATACTCGGCTGAGAGATTCAAGTAAGAGGAAGGCCAGCTKAAGGTGATGAACAAGAGGTTTTGCTTCTTTTCGTAGCTCTACAGTACTGGAAGGCCTGAATTTTTCAACTTAGTCGCTCAGTGTTGGTTATTTCAAAATCAAGGTATTTAAAATTCAAATGTGCACTTTAATATGTAAGAAGGAGGAAGTGTTCCACTCATCACAGTGAGAGAGATGCAGGAGCATATGGCAGAGCCTAAACATATTTCTAAATTAGCTGTGTCAACACAAGTCTAGCTGGTGACCTCAGAATAGTGGAACATGTGTGGTTGGCATTTGGGACCCCTCTTTGGGAGATGCTGTTATCTCAAGACTGCCAGTTGAGTTAGTTGTGTTTGGCACTCGAGGTGCTCTTTGGAAGAACTGTTGCATATTAGATACCAGAGAGAATACTTACGTTTACAGAGCTCATGCTGTGATCCAGAGAAAAATAATAGAGCATGATCAGAGTCTCCAGGTGCTATTCACAGAATCACAGAATTGCTGAGGTTGGAAGGGACCTCTGGAGATCATCTAGTCCAACCCCCCTGCTCAAGCAGGGTCACCTAGAGCACATTGCACAGGATTGCATCCAGGCGTGTTTTGAATATTCCTTGTATGGTTTCTGAAAGTTCTGGCATCAGGGAGTATCAGATATCTCATTACAACTTCAAACAAGCCTCTGGACATATCTAAATGAACCCAAATATTCGGTGGGAGCCCTCTTACTTATTAGACTGTGTGTGCTAATTAAAATGAAAATGGGTCTCCTCACTTTTCATTTTATTAATAATTTATGATATTTCAGTTGTGTCCAATTAAACAAGATAGGTAGAGAATCTATGAGAATATAGATAAGAAGGGAGTTAAAAAGTAAACTAACTCTCTCTTTAAGGAATTTGTCAAACAAAATGAAGTGGAAGAGGTAAACTATTTGGTGTTTTGTCAGACAGTGATGTGTCAGCAATACCTTTTGCAGAAAAACTTGCTCCTTAAAGGAAGTTTTACCTTCAGCAAGAAATCTGCAACCCGGAACGTACAGAATTTTGTCCCTGGACAGTTTGTCTCTGTCAATAAAAATAGCATCATGTGTGGCAGGCCTACCAACATAGAAAGTCCTGACATCTTAGAGGTAGAAACACTACACACAAAGAGTGTTTTCACCGTTCTGGTGTGACCTTAACTGATGAACAAACCACTGTTCTCAGCCTGCTGAGGAATGAGATCTTTCTTGACCCATTATTGGGATGGGAAAAGAGTTGAAATGACCAGCTGTGTGTGAGCAGGATGACTGTTCTTGTTCTGAATCAAAAGAGAGGAAAGTTTTGAAGAAGACAATAATACTGGGGGGGGGGGGGAATTGGTTGGATTCTAGACATTCCACTCTTTGTGGAAGAATAAAATACGCAGGAGTTCTATAATGTTCCTTCTGTTTGTCAGGAGACTATTAATAAAAACAGGTGCAATGCTGAAAGTTTGCCCAGGGTAAATGAATTTTTAATGCCTCTTCACCATAAAGATGGCTGTAGATATCAAGGTCAGATTTTAAGGATGTTGCACATTTATCACATGCTGTACGTTTCTCCAAGGTCCATGTGAGCAAGCCATGAGAAAAGAGGATGTGCTCTTTTAAAAGTAGTGTTTTTCAGGATAATCGATATTAATACAGTATAGCTATTTATAAAAATAAAGTGATCACTATTTTCTGATTTTCTGTAACCAAGACAGGATAACTTCTGTCACTTCTGTTATTTGTCTTATACAAAATACTTTTCACAGCACGCCTTTGACATTAATTGAAGGAATTTTAGCTGTGCTGTTAGCTTACTGTGGCTTTGTTTGTTTGTTTGAGGTAACACACTCCTAGCAGTTAAACCCTTTCTGGATGTGAATGTGGTCACTGTGGTTCTGCTCACAGGCCTAAACAGGACTTGTTTTCTGTTCCAATTTGTGTTCAGTGACAAACCTCTTTTCTCTGTATTTGTACTGGAGAGGAATCCAGAGCCCAGGCTGTGTTTTGCAGTGTGTTTTATCTGTCCCGGTGGTGCAGGAAGCATAGGAAGCTTTTGCATTTGACTTCCAGCCACCTGGATTCATTGAACTGACCAACATTGTTGTATGAAAGGGTGCTCGAAAGAACCGTCCTGTGCTACTAATCTGCACTAATCTGCAATCACCCCGGSCGGTTTCTGCTGCTTTGATAGCTACAGATCTCTTAAGCAAAGCCTCTCTACTCRGGTGAGCTACATGAGGACAAACAAGCTTAAAAGAAACCCTCTTTATAAACACTTCTAGAGCAAAATCTGGAGGATATGAATACTGGAATGCCTGATGTTTTAGCGGCAACARAATTGCCCGTGTGTAACTATACATTGATATTAGCATGATCCCTACTGCTCAAGTGTGCTTGGGTGAAGAGAGCCCTGTCTTGTGAGGTGCTGGTTGTTGCAGGGGTGTCTCTCTGCAGTAACCCTGCTCAGGGCGCGCATGTCCTTGCTGCATTCGTTGTGTGTGTCACTGCCTTGTGCCACTTGCATCTAAATCTACAACAAAGTTCTTCATCAGGCATTTTCTTTGCAGAATTMGTTGACATACCCAGGCAACTGGTTTAAATTGTCAAAACTTTGTCGGAGTCAGTTCCTTTCCAACTTTATCTCAGTGTAAAGCAACTCAGTCTAAGTACACTGCATAATTTGCACTAAGTGAGGATATGTCCCATCCTATTTATTTTGAGCATCTCAGGTTGAGTGAAAGTACTTCTGTTGCATTTCTTTCTCTGATTGTGAATTTTGCAATCTTGCTTTTTCTCCATCCTTGTTTTTTAACCCCAGATCTCCAAACTCATCTTGCCCTATTCAAGCAGAGGTATTTAAAAGCATCTTGCAGCTTTATTTTTAACTGCCTGCACATGTGACCTCGGAAAGAAGCTATCTGCAGTGCAGTGGGGGATGAACAGTGTTGCTAAGGACAGTGGATGCTTTGTCCTGAAATGAGAAGTATATCAGTGCTGAGACTAAACATACCATGTTTTGTGAAAACTAAGAAGGAGGTGTGGGGGGGTGGAGGATGGAATAAGCTTACAAGCATGTTGCTTGACCTCTTTTGCAGTCTTGTACTTTAACTGATGCAATTTTTTTTCACAGCAATTCTCTGTCCTTCCTCATCTCTGCTTCTCAGCTGTTAACTGCAAGGGGCACAGTGTGCAACTTATTAGCTGACTTAAGCAGGGTTTTGGAAGAAAAAGAAATTCTGCAGCAGCCTTGCTATATGCCTATGAGTAGCGTCACAGCTCTGCTGRGGAAATGAGACCTAAGCAATGCAGGCAGAGATGCATTTTGTTATCTGTCTTACAGTATTGGGACTTTCTCCAAGTGAGATGCCAATGTGACATCAGCCATGTGATCTTAAAATGTTTCTGTTCAGCTTTTTGTTGCTAAGTGGCATTATTATGCCAAGCAAGTATTCACTAAATTTAGAATAGGAATGCCGTTAGTACTATTCCTTATGCTTTTACTCTGATTCAAAAAAGAAAAGGAAATTGATTTTGAGGGAGGCCACTAGTAAAGATTAAGGAGTGATTTTTTTTTTCATGAACTACTGCACATATTGCTTTTTTACATTCAGATCTGCAAAGCAGAGAGGCATCACTAACAATTAGAACTGGGATGATAAAGTTATATTTACTTTGTCTGTGCATTGCTTTGTTTAATAATGCACAAACCAAAACATCTTCTTTATCAGAGATGGCTACTTTTATCACTCCTGGTCTCAAAGAGATTCCTGTGTAGCATACCTGAAAGGAGGACATTTGCTCTCTGAGATTTATAGTGCATTTTTCAGTCAAATAGAAGAGTGGTGTTACTGTCCTTTACAGCACAGCTGTAATGCCTTGCACTTTATGAATTTCTCTCTGATAGAATCTTGTTAAAGTTTAACGTTTCATTAGTTTGTCTATTACTGTTTGTGGTTGCCAGCTGTAAACAGATTGCTTCCATTTCTCCCATTTTGAAAGTTATATGATGTAAAAGAAAGATGACTTTGTGATTATGATGCTGGACTGAAACTCTGAAACTCTGGGTTCAAGCCCGGGCTCTGTGACAAATTTCCTTTGTGAACTTGGGAAGTAACTTTGTGTTTGTGTGCAAAAGCAGATGGAGCTATTTTTCATAGAAATAAAGGGGAAAGGATGCCAGATACTTGTCAGAATTTCTTGTACTTGTTTTTCTTTTTGCTTTTGATTGACTTAGCTCTTTTTCAGGACTTGATGTCTTGTTTTTAAAAAAATTATTAGTTAGATTTTTATTTTGTCCAGTCATTCTATTAGGAAATTTCATTGAGGGGATGTTTGTTTTCTGTCTTCTCCATAAAATGCATATTGCATAATTTTTCTTTGAGATACTCACCTTCACCTCCTGTTATTACCCCACATGTATTAACCAGCTGCACAGACTAAATAGCTTGTCTTTTTACAAGCATTTAAAGTGGATGAGCAGCTGATTTAACTGTGGACAGAGCACAGYAGGTGAATGTAGTGATTAGATGCTTCCAGCCAGATTGTGCATATTACCAAAGGATTATGGTCTATATTTTGTAAGTCARTTTAAATGTGTGTAAAGTAGGGCTTCTCAGACTCTCTGCAAAGCTCTTCCTCATTCAAATGTGCCCATGCCATCAGGGTCCCCTTTTTGAAATGAATCTGTAAATTAGTTGCATGAATAGTCATTAATAAAAAATATTCTGCTTGGTTTTAGATTTCCTTTAAGATGATAAAGTAGCTCTCTGAAAAGACAAGCCAGTATCATGGAGTGAGCAGTGTTTTGTCATACCAGTGCCATTGCTCATGATATTGCCTGCCTTATGAAGTCCAAACCTCAGCACCTCCTGGAATTGAGGCAACTAATAAAAATCATTCTCTCTATCTCTTTTTTTTTTAATTGAAACCTTATGACTTTGGAAAAGAGCTTGATGATATGAATGCCCTCTGAAGAAGTAAAAACCAGAAAGCAAATAAAACCAACCTTTTTGCATTTAGCCTGAAGATTTTTTTTGAAGCTTTTCTTGTGATGTTTTAGGATCTAATTTAATAGTTTTGAACTCCTCTCCTCCTGCTGATAGGAAGGGGGAATATGACAGAAAGCAACCACAAACTACTTTTGTAGATCACAGGGATCTTCCTCTTAGACTGCTGATTTTCATGCTCTGAGCATTACAATAAATAATCCAGTTGTATTTGCTTAAAAGAAGTCATAAGCACGCAGCTTAAATCGTCACTCAAGAAAGGCCCAACTCTAGGAAGTGCTGCAGTTGCTTCCCATGAGGGGCTGAGTGCCCTTTCCTCCCCTGAGCTCCATTTACAGAGCCCTGAGGATTTTTTTGAGATGCCAAATTCTGGTGAGAATGGCAGGGTTTTTGGAGCAGCCACTTTGATCATTTTGCATGGAAAGACTTGTGACGAATGTGGAGCCTTTCCAGAATTAGAAGGTTAAAAAGCATTAGCCCACCATGCACTTGTCTGTAGGTGATCAGAGTATAACTTGTGCTTTGTGACCCGCTGGGTCCAGAGTCTGTATGCTATGCTGTGTGCAGCCTAAAATACTGGTTCCCCTGCGATCAGAAGCTTCTACATGCCTGCCTTCGGTTGGGTGATATAGCCACCAGGCCACGAGGCATGAAACGGCTACAATAAAATAAACCCTGGAAGAAAAACAAAAAGTTAAATGCAAGGCCTAGGAGAGAAAGTTCAGTTTCATTTAAGAGCTGATGGAGTGATGCAGCTCACTGATTTCTCTTAGGATTTCTTAACCGAGCATATGAATTTCCTATCCAAAATCAAAGCTTTTAATTCTTTACTACTAACAAAGTAGGGTTTGCCCTATTACATTTGTTAGCAGATTTTTTTTTCCTCCTAGTGATCCATTAAAGTATTTTAAAATATTAGAAAAAATATATTCATGTTAGGAATCATAGTATGAAAAATACTTGAATGTTCATGTATTTCTGCGTATGTCCCTTCCTAGTGAGATGATTACTAGAACTAAATCCTAGTCATAGTGAAGTCATCTAGTAGTATGAGCCTGTAGGACAGGGGCTTACAAATGATCTTCACAAATTTAAATCAAATCATAGTTAAGCCCAAAGGAATCTCACGCCTCTTTCCAATAAGAATAGGGACTAAAGCTTAGGGCCAAACTGACATAGCTACGTTGATTTACACCACCTGGGACACAGTCTGCAATGTCTGTTTGTCTTCTGTTACAGCATGAAAAGCAAAATAGTCCTTCACTGTTGCATTGACTAGTCAAGCAAAAATACAAAAAACATAGGGTAGGATTTTGTTTATTTTTGCATTTTATCAAGAGCAAGAAACTATGCACACAAAGTAGGTCATGGCATCATTTTGTCTTCTCTTGATGTAAATCAAAGACTCAGTTGTTGCTTATGCTGGGACCTCCAGCACATCTCCAAAGCAAGAAACAAAAACAAAGAAACAACCAAAAAAATTACAAAGAGGGGAAATTAAATTTCACAGTAAATCTTTGTCTGACAAAATACACATTGCTGCAGAGGATTAGAAGGTGATAACATCAGTCTATTACCTCAGAGATTAAAGTAAAATGTTCTTCAAAATCCTATCACATTTATTTCTTTGGAACTGAATTTAGCGATTTAGCACTATGGTCACTGAATCTCTTTAGGTTTTTATTTTATTTTCTTTTGGTCCTTAAGTTATAAAGTTTATAGTATATGCTTGATATAGTTCATTTTAATGCCATGCATTTGCAATTTACATGAGGCAGGGAAGATAATTCTACAATACACACACTTTCTGATTAACTGTGTGTGACTTCAGTAGATCAGAGAAAGGGGTTTTAAAGAGAGTTTTGCAAGACCTAAATTCAGCCATGCTTATAAGGCAGAGATTAATCTTTTCTTTGGTTTTTTTTGTTTTTGTTTTTTTTTTTGCTAGTCTAGTTGCTGATAATGAGCAAAGTCCTTTGTTGTGCAAGGTCGGAGCCGCGGAAGGGGGATGTTTGCCAAGGAAGGGAGCTGGGAAGAGGTGGGGGCCACCAGGGCTGTGTGCGCACTGCGCCGCAGGAGGGGATTCTGGTGGTGCCCTTCGCCAAGGAGTTCCTCCATACCTGTTAAAGAAAAATCTTGTTGGACCAGGGTCTGAGAACTTGTCATTTGGTGAACGTGCAAAATACATCGTTTCACATACAAACAGTTAGCTTAACAAATACAGCGTATTTCCAGACATCGATACAGTTAATGTGCACATATTACATGTTTTGTATGCACTTTTTTTAGAGATGCTTAACAGAAATGGCCCTATTGGTCCAATTTTAGTCTTGTGATTTATCAAGGTTTTTTTTTTTTTTTTAAATCACCCATACCTTAGGCACTAGACATCTGAATAATGACTTCCAGTCCTCCATCCCTTTATGATGGTAGGTCTGATTTCCATCACGGGATTCATGTGGGACTGGGTGGAAGAATATAATATTTTCTGGACGTTCTTTTTCCCCTTGAGTCTTACATTCTGGCTGTCTGAAGGAGTTCAGCTGTGGAACTCTCTATTTTAGGAAAAAAAGTTCAATAAATCTCTTCATAGTTGAAAAATGTTACAGGGTTATTCAGGATCATTTTACCAGTACTTGCTAAATTCTGTTCTTTGCATCACATGTTCTCTATAGGCCTTGTGATTAACCTGACACTAAGATATTTCTCTTGTACTAGATATAGCTATGCAGAAACAAGATATATCTGCGTTGTTTGTTTTCACTGTGATACAAAGTTGTGTAAATTATCTGTGTCAGTGGTTTCCTATTAACTAGGACGTCATCGTTCTAAATAACTAGGTTTAGGTCTCTCTGTATATAAATAAATCTGTGGGAGATAGTTCTACTTTAGTCCTGACTCRTCAAGCCTTAATTAGCAACAGATTTTTGATAGGTTTGTAATAGCAAAATTTACTCACAACCATTCATGAGGCAAACTAAAATGATAAAAAGGCAAATAAATTACATAACATTTACAAATCAAAAATGGAAAAAAAAACTGTGGGAGTTGTGCATGTTCATTCCAGAAAATATAGTCTGATTGTAAGCTAAGTTGTCCTTCCAGATGTAAAAGGATAATACAACCCAACAGAAAACAATCACTCTCAGTAGTCATAAGAACAGAAGAAGCAGCAATAGGAACTGCAGTAGGGGAAAATCTGTTAGATATTAAACAACATTATATATTCAAGTATATATGTATACTATAAATTATAATATAAATATATAAAGCATATGTTTTGTTGTACAACTGCAGCGGGGTAGCTTTGGTTTCTAATAGTAAAATCTCAAAGAATTAGCCACAATAGGTGTATTTAAATCAGGATTTAGAAACCTCTCCTGGATATGGAGTTGTATAGGAGCAATGGGCCAGATTTCAATCTAGCTTTTACTTTTCTACTTCCAGAATAGCAGTAGTTATTATACTGTTGTTCTATATCCAGCCACCTACATGGCCTTCTCAGGACACAGGGCAAATCATTTCAGGGGTTGGTGCTCGTTTGCTTTCCTGTCCATTGTTTCTGCATCTTGTTATTTGTGAGGTTTTGGTGGCTGAAACACTGGGGCGTCTGCTAGAACTTCTAGGACCTATGGTAATGCAAATAACGGTAACATTAGCATCACTGAGCTGTTCCAGACAGACAAACACAACAAATCTTGTAGTCAGGGCTGCGTGATTTTTGAGCTGCAGCAGGGCGCAGCGAGAAGCCCTATCCACTGGGTAGTGCGTCCTCCTGGGACATGAAATATGGGAGTTTGAACTGCTCTGGATGAGGAGAGAATTGAAGCTGGGAGCTCCATTGCTTGTTACTGCGCTTCCACTGCTGAGGCTGTGTTTAGGAGGAGTGAAGCCTTCCTTGATTCTTGCAAAGACTGCTGCTAGCAGGGGCTTCTAGGCTTTTTTTGCATACTTTGAGGGTTGTGCTATACTTACAGTTCTGACTCGGAGCTGGGAGCTCAGAGGAGTTGAGATAGATATATATCAATATATATAGATACACACATACACATACCCCTAGGGGCTAGCGCTGCACAGCTCCATGCACTGGGTACATACAGATTTTTGGATCACCCCTCTGAGGGGTTTAGCCTTTCTCATGCCTTCTTTTGGGCACATAAATGTTTTTTGAATTCTGTACCAAGTGCTAAACATTTAGGCTTTTCAGTGCTTTCCTTGCAGATGCCCAAGTCCCTTGTTAGGAACAAATAATGCATCTCTCCATTAAGTACACATTTTTCAAAGGTCACTTTGATGTCTTGTTTGTCTTGCATAAAGCATGCTTGGACAAAGGTGGGCAATATTCATTTCTTTAACCTTAAAAGAATTCCAGAAACAAAACCAAGGCAGTACTTTTCAGTTATTTTCTACATGTTCCTCAAAGAATTGCTGCTGAGTAGCCAGTATTTCAAGTTAAGTACTGATTGATTCTTGGAGCCTAATTGGTGAGATTTATTGACAATACAGCACTTTACTAGTTGTAATAGACTCCTGTTCATTATACAGTTGATAATTCAACAAGTAGCAGATTCTAATTTTGAGTGTTAGTTATAACAGTATGATTAACTTTATTAGCCTACTCAGGGATGTTCAAAAACACCTAACCTTAATTTTTTGAAGTGTARTTTGAGACTTCAGCTATTAAACTTCAATTCTACTTTAACAGCTTATTAAGGACATTAGAAAGGTAGGTGCTGAATTCTGGGACCTTATTAGCACAGGATAGCAGAGTATTCAACAAAGAAACTCAACATTTGATTTCTACCTCTATGCATTTGATGAACTTTACTCGTATAGGTAGCCTCATATATGAATGATGTTCCCGTCTTTTTATTAGTTTCAGGATCAAGCTGTAAATTCTTGTTGTGGTAAAGCATGGCAGAGGCCAGTGCTTAATTAAAGGAATGCCTCCCTCCTGATGATCCATACCTACAGCGAGAGGATTAGTTTTAGAATATTGCCATTCAAAATTATAGGTTGCTTTTCAGACTGAGCCCACTTCCTAGGCCTCCAAAATTAAGCATGTGTTTCTACAAAGAAGAGTTTAGAAAAGGTTTCAAAGTAGATCAGATTTAAACAGTTTCCTAATGGCTCAGCTTTGCAACGCTAAATCTACGGGGTGTTCTGCAAGGTTCCATTGTGCGGGTCTGAACTCTGAAAGTACAGACGTAGCTTTGCATGCATTACTCTGCCATGTTTTTAGGAAGGAATTACAATTGCCTAATCCAGGTTAGGCCTTTTCCGGAAGCTCTTTAATCCTCTAACATTTGCATAATGATCTCAGTAGTGTCATTCTTGTGTGACAGCATATAGAAGCTATTTCTGACTTAAAATATTACAAGAATAATGAAATAAAAAATTGACTTTATCATCTTTCAAGATTAAGACTACCATAAATTTCAATGTTTAAAATGTGTGGGGCCAAATTCACTCCTGGTGTAATCCCAGTGACATCCTTAGAGTTAAATGAGATATGCATTGACTTTGTTGTGCTTGAATAAATATTAGCAACTTAAATTTAAAAATCTAAACGAGGAGGTAGATCCTGATTTGCAATTAGAAAATAAAAATCTATCACAGTGGTATTCCATCAAACTAATACTTTTTTTTCCTGAGATTTTAATTAAAACATGATACTCTCTCGTGAAAATTCTAAATTAATCAGATGAAGTAAAAAAAGACAAGTGGTTTCTGTGAATATGTGAACAGAAGAAAGAAAGTCTCTAGTTCTGAAGTGTAAACTGTTAAAATTTACAAGACTACACAGTAGGTGATACCAGGCTGAGTTCCCATTTCTATCCTTCTGCAGATATTAAAATAAGGCAACACAGATGGAAATGAAAAGAGATTTCAAGCATCCATTCAAAAACACTTCTTCTGTGAGATGATCAAAATGAGGAATCATCTAACAGGCATGCTCACTGAAAGAGGACTTCTGAAGTAATTCAAAAAATAATTCTTTTTCATTTCTATGGGAAAATAGGCTAAGAAATTGAATCACAGAATCATGATATTCATGTATGTCACACAGGTGATCTTTTTTAAGAAGAAAATACCATTTTTTAACAGACATTGTTCAATAAAACTAATGTTGTCTAATGTCTCATTTATTGCATCTGCTTGGTGTTTAACACTTGAGAGTTTGAGTATCACTTTTGTTCCCAGCAGCAAATATAAAAATACGGTATTTCCACATACCAACTCTCTGTGGGATTTTTCATGCCTCAGCCATGGTTTCTCAACTTGGCTTCTAGTCATGTATCTTGATAAACAGGTTATGTTAATATATGCAATTGTTTATGTTCAGTATCTTTGAATGATTAAATGTGTAACAGAAAACAATTACCTAGGATAACAACTGATTTCTCTGAAAAGTAGTAGATAACCTACCTTTCATTTGTTGGATGCTATCAACTGTACTCCTYTTTATCTACTGTAGTAAAAGAAGATAAGACCTGGTTAACAGGAAGGTTTACATGATATTTAAATGTTTATTCTTTATAAAGCATATCATGTGTCCTTTAAAAAATGTATTAAAAYGTTGTCTTGATCCATGTGTGGTAGAGTTGTATATTCCAATACCCCAATTTTGTGGTATGTTATGAATTAATTTGAAGAGAGACTGTGAAAAGCAGTACAGGAATTTGAAGTTACACTGACAGGAGATACCAGATGACTCTTTAAGTTATCCGTGCAGCAGGTTAAGGCTTATTCTGCATGAGCATGTATGTACCACCTACAACCTTGTGTAAGCACCTCATCCCAGTCAGGCTCCCCAGGGTTTGAGCATCCACACACTAAAAGAGAGGAAGAGATTAAAAAAAAGGCACCGTCCCCTCGCAATGCACAGCAAAGCTGTGRTGGCTAGGTGTTTGCTTCTTACTAAAGCAAAAAGGGAAATTGAGACTCAATGACTGATGCTTTTTCTCCTGAGTACCTCCAGAGGTAGCCCAACAATATGCTGTGATTTTGCTCTGGGGCAGACAGTTGGAGTCCTACAAAGCCTTTGAACATTATAGCTGTATTTAGAATATGAATCCTTCATGGTGGAGACTATCCTTGTATCTATGATAACGGCCTTGCCTGTTCTCACAGGGCCACCATGCAGCTCTGTGTTGCGAATAGTGAATAATCAGCACATTTTCTCTGTTTTCAGGAGATTTGTCCTTACCAAGATGAGAGTCATTCCAAAAGGAGCTTTCGCAGGACTTGGTGACCTAGAGAAAATGTATGTATTGTGTCAATATTTACTGGGAAACAACCATTTTAATTTAAAGAATAGTTTCTGGCTGTAGCTCCTTTTACTGCTTCAGTCTGTAAGCAAGTCCCTAACTG
The DNA here is from genome assembly GCF_003343035.1 of Apteryx rowi. Classification (NCBI taxonomy): domain Eukaryota; kingdom Metazoa; phylum Chordata; class Aves; order Apterygiformes; family Apterygidae; genus Apteryx; species Apteryx rowi. The sequence continues at coordinate 1,402,841 of NW_020450916.1, read as the reverse complement.
AGCTTCATCTAGTTTCATCTTTCTGTTTAAAAAAAAAAAGAAACATTTTTTAAAACTACGTTCCAAGACATTGTTGTCACAAATACATTTTTATATCAGCAAGAAAGCAGTTCTTGGTCAAAGGGTTAGTTCAGCATGGAGTGTCATTGTAATTAATAAATAAAATGCCATAGCAGAAGTCCATGGGAAACTGATTAATTTGAGGACTTTGAATTAGATTATAATAAATCAGTGGAAGATTAGAGAGGAAAATGCTACTATTCGTAACAGGTCAGTCAATTCTCTTTTGACTACTGAATAAATAGGATAATTTTGTGCATTTTTAGAGTCCTCTGGGAGGATGTGTGTGATAAGTTTCTTACAGCTGCTTGTTATGAAAATCTTGGCACATAAGTAAAAGCATCTAATTTCCATGAATTTTAGTGATAAGTCTGGAGAAAAAATTATGATCACCTTTGATGAACTGACGTATCACATACCCATTAGTATACTGTTTGGATGTACTGCAGCCCTCCACCCTGGGAGTAAAAGTGCTGAATACTATTATATATTTCCTAGTATTCTCTAGCTACAGAAAATCTATGGGTTAACTCATGTTAGCACGAGCAAAGATTACTGTCATTGTCAAATCTGAGCTGTTCTGTGGCGTGTGTGACTTTTCTGAATTATTTCCTATATGAGCAAATTACACTGTGTTTAGAATACACCCAGTCTTGCACCCTCACTGATGAGGGCCACCGATATGCTGTTTGTCCAAGAGTGGTCTGAGTGGGAGCAGGGAATACGCTTTAATGTGAGTGTCTTTTTCAGTGATGTATGTGTAATGACAAAACTAAAAAGGAATTGATGCCCAACATTTCCCTTTGTCGTCTTCTCCTTCCCCTCATACCCTTGCGGAAGTAGGGGAGTTAGCAAAAGGGAGGGGGTTGGGGGGGGAGGCAGCAGAAGGCAGGGCAAATGAAAGGAAAGGATTTTGAACCTAAGGAAGTATGGGTGGATGAGGAACAAGCAGTGAATATGCACGAAGGATTCAAGAGCTGCTGGTCAGTAGCAAGTAGTAAAGCCAACGTGGCATCTGGCGTTTTACATAGCATGAGATCCGTTTCAGGGCGTTATGGAAGTTTCAAGTCTTTTATTGGCACGGGCATGCTGGTATATGCTAGAAAGCCTTCTGTTGCTGCAGCCCACTCGTGGATGCAGACTCTCATAACCCCGTCAAGCGCTGGAGGGCAGATGGAACAGATCTTTCAGTTTCCTCAGACTGACTCTTGACTTGTAATGGTGCATGTAGCTCTTCAGGGGCCTTCCGGAAATGGAACTCATCAGTGCTTCTGTTCCTGGTTCAGGACTGTAGTTACAAAAGCACTTGGTCTAAGTTAGAAGAAGAGAATCTGTCTCTGGAAGCTTTCTAAAACATCACCATCCCTCCATTAAGATGTACTATATTTAGGCTCTTGCTGAAGAGGGCTACTTCATGAGAGTCAAAAAAAAGCCCCAAGTTGCCTGCCTGAGTTAGGCAGACTGGATGCCATTCACATTGACTAGTTCACCCACTGTATATTTAAAAGAGTTAGTTGTTCTTAGTGCTCCATCACAGTAAACAGTCATTTTCTTGAGGAAAAAAAGAGAGCAGATCTTATTTTTTGTGGCTGGGAGTTAACAGTTAGGAATAAAATCGGCTCGGTGTCGCTGGTTTTTTGGCACTTGTTTCTCCCCAAATCTGCTGGATTGCTTTTAGCCTAGTTCTTACAGAAAATCATTAAGCTCTCTGGACTGTGAAGTGAGTAACAAAGTGCATTGTAAACTGTTCACGTTATCTTTAATTACTCAGAAACCATATGTCAGTTATGTATGAAGGGTAACGATTACATTGAATAGGATGTCTCTGACTAAGTGGTGATTTATTGTTAACAAAAAAAATTATATATGGAAATGAGCTCAATTTGAAAATACATCTATGTACTATTAGTACATGGAGGAGAAATGGGAACAGATCGTTTATAGCAAAATATCTTTGAAAATAAAAGTGTGATAAATATGTAAATGAGACCAATCAACATCAACAAAGATGCAGTATTTGCAGATGATATGGCAAACAGATAAAATTTGAAATAGCTCACAAATCCTAAGTCTAACCCATAAAACATTCATCAGAAATATTCATAATAATGTAGGGACAAAAAAGTATATAATCAAATGGTATATTTGTATATAAAACCAGAACCTTCGTATGAAAGCCTTTTTTCTCTTGCAAGATCATGCACAAAAAGGAAGATTAAAGCAAATTGCAGTCTATTAAAGGGAAACAGCTATTAATAATGTGATACCTCCATGTGGTAAAATATGGATAGCCTGATGTATACAAATGAGATACTTTACGCAAGCACAGTATGTACGCTACATTAGAACTAAAAAGGCTAATAATCAAAGGAGTGACAGTATTTCCTAAGTATGTTACTAATGAAAAGCAGTGTCTGATAAAATCCARCAGATCTGTAGACATGATCTTTATCACTTCTAGATCATTTCTAACTGTGCTTCTGAGAATGGGGTAGGTCTTAAGACCCACAAGTTGCAGGTGATGGTGGACTTGGAAACCATCTGTCTGGGATGAGCTGGTTGGATACAAATTCAACAGGAGATGAGTCCTTCATAAGAATCTTGACTCTTTTCTGTTTACATTCAAAGCAAAGGAAAGCTTTTGAATACAGAGACCAAAAACTTTTCRAAGAAAAAAACATTCAGTGAAGTTTTTCAGTGTTTGCTTTCTGTGCACATTTTAATTTTTTCCTAAAAGCTGAAACACCTGGGAACTCTGAACAAATGTATTTTGCCACAAAATGTTTAATATTTCCAATCAGATGCTTTGTCTTGGTGCCCATGGAAGATTGTTTATTTTTCCCTTTTTCTGTTTTGAATTGAATGTCTTATTTGGACTGTCCAAAGACTTTCCAGAATGTACACCAGTGACCATGACTCATTATGAAAAAGCAGTGTGACCTGGAAATGTCAGCATGGAGCACCTGGTCTGCCCTCACTGTAAAGCTCCAGTTTTAGTTACCAAATTAAAGTCTTTCATCTGATTTTTTTATTTGGCAAAATACAGGCATTGGGGGAAGGAAAAAATTTCAACTGAAATGTTTTTGTTATTTCACTAAATTTTCTGGAAGAATGAGAACCCATCTGAAGCATCTACAGCTTGTCATTTTCTTCTTGCTCATCTAAATTCATTTTGTTAAAATTCATGTTAAAATCATGAAATGTCCATTCTGCAGACTGTCATGTAGAGAAACAGCTTTCTACAAACATGTTCTAGGAAAAAGCTGTTCTCTTCTTCTTAAATAAAATGTTTAAGTTATGAAATATTTTGACTTATCTGAGATTTCTCTTACTAACAGTGTAATTTAATCTTTCATATAGAAAACTATTTCAGAAACAGCAGATCTGAGGAATACCCAACTAGTTTATTGCTACCGGATCTCCAGCTTCTGCACAGCTCTGGCTTCATGTTAATTTAGCAAATGGTTGTTCAGGGAAGCATGATGGTTATTCTAGATACATGTTTAGTCTGTTCCTAAGAAGTCTTAGCCAGCTGGAACGTGGCATCTCCTCTAGATTCCGGCTTAACCAACCTGCTACACTCCAAGAACTAATTAACCCTCCAGTTACTAAATTAAAAGGCAACACCATGCAGGCACATACCTAGCAAAATCAATTCAACATGCTCTGCAGCTGCCATGTCATCTTCAGCCTGCGCTGAAAGGGCTTAATTTGGAGAAGAGAAAGTCTGAAGCAATAATGAAGTCTCTACCTTTTTTTCTTGCTAACTTTCCTTATATAACTACAAGGTAGGGAAGTAGATTTCTAAAGGTTGATCTAACAATGCTTGATTCAGGCACCATGTTTATAGGAAGCTTGGTCTGAACCTCAGTAGCTGAACTAATGGTGGGGAGAATCAGAAAAGAGCTGTTTCCAGCAAAAACTGAGGAGTGCTTTTTTGCTTCTGTTCTTAGAGCAGTTCATCTGTTCTGAAATCAGCATAACTCCATTAGCTTCAGTGGAACCAAACTGATTTACATGTACCAGGAAACTGTACTACCTGTGCAGTTTGAGATTAATAATAACTTTTGTTAATATATATGGTAACTAAAAAAATAAAAATAATATTTAATGGAAGTCATCTAATGTCATGTATTCTGACACTCAGCACTATAGGACTAATGAGAAAGACTGAACTCCATAGCTAGGATGAATGGATATATTATTACTCTATGGGAAAGTGAATGTCTCTTTCCCTCTTGGAAAAATCAAATGACAGAAATGCATGACACTAACTCTGAAACATGAGTTTATATCCTGGGGTGAAGGAGGGGAGAAGAGGGATGGTAACAAAGCCTTCAGCCAAAGAACCTATCGTCAATGGGGAGAGATTGCAGCTCCAAGTCACCACTAGGGAGGATAAAGACAGCCTGAGGAACCTGGTCTGTCTCGGCTAATGTTGCCTTTTGAAACACACCTGTAATGGCTTTTGGAGGAAAAAAGAAGTCCTTCTTAGGACTTTGATCATGCTCCTGATCTGTATCATTGGAGAAAGACATTCTGTGTAACCAGGTTTCTCTGTACAGTGATACTGTAGGTGAAGAGATGTGATTGCCTTACCTATGCAAGCCAAATAGGTTTTACTTTTATATCCTGAGGCACAGTCCCCTTGAAAATACATAGACAGTTATTTATTCTTTCAAAAGATTTAGTCTGAAGCATAATGTTCTGTATCATTCACTCTCAAATCTAACTTCCTTGCAGCCCAAGGAAATTCATCCATGTGAAGAACTTTGTACTACAAGACATCAAGAAGAAAAACACTTTTATTGGCAATGTTTTCTAGTCTGGAGTAATAGGAGAAGGGTATTCTTTAAGGTTTTGGCAAAGGCACATTTTAAGAACATGAATYGTATTGTGTTCAACAGAACTTCTGTATCTAAATCCTTGATGAGCTCTGAAAATCCTGGGAAGTGTTCAAACTCCTAGGGTTGAGGGAATCTGCCAGAGCTGACAGTCCTGGGAACTGAAGTCTTCTATCTATGGAATACAGCAGGAATATAAGCACTCACTATGAACATCTTCCCCTTAATTAGATAAAATAGTTCTGAATCATATATTTATCTCATCAGTCAGCCCATTCAATCTTTTACCTTTTTTTTTGCTGGGACTGTTGACCCAGTGATGGTTCATATAAACAGATGCTGGTCTGCTGTGACCAGGATGCGTGGGCATACATGACAACTAACCTGATGTGTGATGCTAAAAACCTCTCCAATTTGTCCCTGTTGGCTTAAAGTCGGGTCACACTTTCCATAGGTCAGACTGAGTTATCTTTAATGTTTTGTTTCAGCTGAAGTGAAGTACTTGAGGACAGTGGGGATTGATCCCTCAAGAGAGTAGCTTGTAGGCACGTGCTAAAGTACTTTGCTAAATGAAGGCATAGCGGGGGAAGAAGCAAGATTCTTGCCTTGGGTGTAAAAGTCTCATCAGGACTGGAATCTGGCATCGTGAAAAGTGTCACTGACTGTAAGTCTTTATTTAGCAAGTTTTTGCAGTCTGGAAAAATTGGTGGACTTTCAATCCCGACTCTCTTCAGCAGGAGCCATCAAAGCTGCCTGGCCCAGCAAATGTTAAGAGATGTCTCCCTTCCCCTGTGCTCCTGAACCTGGCTTCACTCAAACCCAGCATGTGATTCTGTAACACTTGATAGCCTGCAGCCTAAATAGAGGGGAAGGGAAGGAGGGGGACCACAAACTGCATGGTCACCTAAGAATGAGCAGTCCATGTCTTCTGCTCCTAAGACAGCTAAGCAGTATGCTGCAGTTCCTCTGATTTTTTCATGCAGTGTATCGTATCCTGCATTCCATCATTCGGTATCTGAGAGGCTGTGATTAAAAAAGAAAGATCATTAAAATTATTTTGAGAAGATGGTTAGGATTCAGTGTAACTGAGACATTTGGAAATTGGTTCTAGGCAGCAATTCCTTTCCATCTTTTTTATATCCTTTGGATAAATCTATCTTTTTTTGCAAGAAGCAAAATATGGATTTGCAGTAGCTGCTGTGATACATCAGTTAAATAGTATGTGTTTACAAAAATATATATTTACATCTCTAAGGTGAAAGGGGCACACATGCATTCTGTGTACCAAAACATATCCTGAATCTGGTAAGGATCATGCCTTGGTAATAAATACTCCAGGGTATATTCTCAAGGTGCAACTCCATGATTATTATATTCTAATTTACATTATAGGACATTATGTGTAACATTCTGCATCTTAAGGGCAGGGCATGAAAAGAAGCATGCTACTTAATGCATTTAAATGAGTCTAAATATGCATTTCCTCTCAGGGAACARAGGGCTACAGTTCAAAAACATTAAGGCCAGTAACCTGCAGAAGCAAAGAAATTCAAAGTTCAGGCCAATGTTCCAAAGAACAAATGTTTTATTGTGGCTACTGTTATGATACGGAGCTTACCCCTGTGTCTCCCTGGTGTGACGATGCGTGGCCAGCAGCGAGTGCAGGCTGCCAGCCACCGCGCAGTGTTCAGGCAGAGCAGCGAGCGGTCGCGGGAATTGCTGTGGCTCCGGCTGGCAGGAATGCAAATCTCCAGTGTTCCCGTCACGGCTGACAGTGGTCAGCGATTCTGGACCCTCTCTTTTCTAATACAGAGGGGTTGCTTACACTTCAGGTCTCTGGTTCAGCAGCAAAATCAAGCAAGAAAGCTTCTGTGGTGCTTCATGTACTGCATGTATCCCATGGCCCAACAGCATCCAGTGTGTCAGTCTTCATGTGCCCGTTTCTACACTCACTCCTTTGAAATGTGTTCCCATAAATGGAGTTTGATGGGCAAACAGCTATGCAAGCTTCTGCCGGGGTCCTGTAACACACCATCGGTAGAGAGACTGGGCAAAGCAGTGCATCTGGCTGCTTGTCTCAGTACAGGGATGAGTGGGTTGGATATATTTTCCTCAAGAATGAATGCCACTACTTAAAATGACCCTTCTCCAGCCTCTGCAAATATCATTCCTTGGATAGAAAATTTAAGTCTTTGGTATGAATACATATGAGGCCTGGTATGTTCATAATTAATTTTATTTCCTGAAAGTAGAAGCTATGCCTTTTGTTCTAAATATAACATGGAATGAATTAAGACTATTTTTTTATCATAATCTATAAATGTTTTGCTGCATCATCACCTGGTATTCTGCTTTTCCCTGCCCAAGCTTATCTGTGGAAGAGACCTTGCATTTGTTGTTATTGTTGTCATTCCTTTCAGAATTACAAAAAAGCAAAGCAGACTTATTATCCATGTTAGTAAGTCACTGCTACGTCAAAGACCAGAGATTTTAACTACGTGATTGTAATATGTCAGTAAATGCTTACCCTGATCTCAATCTTTGCTAATGCTTTAGCAGAACAAAATCACAAATAAAATAATAACCCTTAAAAGAAGGAACTAGGARATGTAAAATCAGTTCATAGTGTCCATATCAACATTTTTTAAATTTCCATTTAAAGTCACAGAAAATCATGCTACAATTTGCATATTTTAATTGAAACATGTTAAAATGCAAAAAAAGGAAGTATTCCATAACTCTTTCTCTGTRGTTTTGTATCTTGATGCTTACTTTCTTTGGTGGAATTGGTTTAGAAAGGAAAGAAATGAAAGTATATTTTTGTCATTACTTTCTTTTGTTTAGCAAGAATTAGTTTTGTGGTAATGAATTGTTAGCAGAATCTTCATTTGTTAACTGTTATGGTATGAAGCCAGTATTAGAAACTGAGATATTTAGCACAAGAATCATCTTGGATGTCATTTCTGTCCCTGCTTCACAACTGTCTAGGCACAGAGACAGATAAAAGTGAAAAAGGGAAATTTACTTGCCTGTATGAATGCCTCTCCCCAGTGTGACATGCTGTTCAGATTATTTGAATTCATGAAAAAGAAACATGGGAAAATGCATATGTAGGAGCCCACCCTTTTTTAGCAGGAAACTTAAATCCAATGTTCTTCTGTCTTTCTCTACATAAACAAATCAGATAAAATTCAGTGTAGGCTAAATGCAGATAAGATAACATGCATGGAGAAAAACAATTGCTTTTTTTCATGTCTAAATACGGGCTCTGAATTAGCTTTGTTCATTCAAGAATGAGATTTGAGGGTTATAACGCACAGTTCTAAAAAGAAGCCTCAACTCAGAGGCCAGAAGACCCTCCAAATGAGATGTTAGGAGTTACTAGGAAAAGGATAAGAACAAAACAGAAAATACTCACTGTGTCACTGTTGAAATTCATGGTGGGATCTCCCTATCTTGAAAGATTCTGGGAGAACTGAAAATGTCCAAAGGGCAACAGAGCCGACCACTCTCACAAATGCTCTCGATCTGAGGAATAATTGAGTAGATTAGGATTCCTCAGCCTGGAGGAAACACATTTGACAGGGGATGTTGGAGTGGTCTGTACACTCAGAATTAGTATGGGGAAGGTGAACAGGGAAGGATTCACTGCCCTTTCTAATACTAGAACTGGAGGATAGGATTTCCAAAAAAACTAGTAATTGACAAACCAAAAAAACAGAGAGATACTTCTTCACACAAGATATGGTTCAGCTGTGGGGCTCTGCTCTGAGACTTTGCTGATGCTAAAAGACTCCATGGTAAAATTTTGGAATGAAAAATGTATCTTCTTTAGCTACTTACCTACTAAATGCAAAGACATTCATTTAAGCTGCAAATCACCAAAAGTGCTGATTGAGGATTCAGGGAGACCTTCCCAATCAGCTTGCCCTGCTCTTCCACTGTTTTCTGGGCCTCCCCTACCACCGCTAGAGTCTCAAGGTACTGCGGTAGATGGACCTTAGGACTGGCATGATGTGGTTGTTCTTATGGATGTATTTGCTTCCTGTGAATCATTCAGTTTTGCGAGATAGTCTTGCTCTAGGTCCTTGCCTCAGAGGAGTGCAGCTGCTAAACTTAGCAAAGAGTCTCAGAATTGCTAGTCACCCTGTTACTCATAATTAATATTACAATCTTTGGTTTTTTTTCCTGCCCAGCACAGTTTATACATCCTGAAGATGCTGGCTTGTCTGTTTACTGGCCCAGTTTCTGAGATTCACTTCAGGGATTTGGACTTTTTTTTTCTTTTAAGAGGAACCAGAACTCTTGTTCTAAAATGTAAGACAGCTTCAGGCAGAGACAAATATTTTTTCCAAATATGTCATTTCATGAAGTTCAATCTCTTCCTTCTAGGAGTTTCACCCTGCTTTGAAGTGCAGGAAATTTCAAGTTGTATTYTATCATGAGATTCTTGTATTTTCAAAGTAGAATCAGTGACCTTCTAAGTATCTTTGTAAATATAAAAATATGTCTTTGCTAAGAAGCATACAATAATTCTTATGCTGCCTGAGAGATATCTTTATTAAACTTACATATGCATGCCAGAAAATGAAACGAGAATTCAGAATTGCCCATTCTAATTACATTTTACATTTTTGAATATCATTCACAGCTTATACATGGTGAAAGGTGGTTCTTCTCTTGTGATGTTTTAGAATATTGCTCTGATCAAAACAATTACCTTTTTCTAGTTAAAATGAGTATTAATATGCCTAAATTATTTTTAATTAAAACCATTTGTCTTTTGTACATTAATCAAATACAACTCCAGTAATTCTGGAAGTCATTCAAGATAAAATATATTGACTTGAAAGCAAAGAGAATTGTAAATACAAAGTTAATAAAGGTGATCAACATTAAAGTCAACAAGCTTTATAAAAAGGGTTGTAAGGGGGGTTGCTATAAAATGGTCTTTTTCCTACCRAAAAAAGCTATATTCTTGTGAAAAAATAAGTAAAAACAATTCTGAGAAAATGCAAATATTTGCATTCAGAATTACAGCTATTGCACTTCAACTGGCTGTTCAATTCAAACACCTGACACCTCTATCTCCTCCAGCTGCCAGACTTGCTGATAAGGGTCCATGGCTCCTGGTGCACCATGGTCTTGTGCTGGTGAGAGTCTGTGGGAATCTGGGTGGTAGCATATTCCAAGAGGCATAGTAGTACCATGTCCTACAAGACATATCCAGTTTCTGTGTTTGCTTTAAAAACTGCTGTTATGAAAAATATGCGTATTTTTCAGGAAATATGTTTTTTCATTAGAAAGCAGCTATTATAGAATTTTTTTCTATTAATCTCATGGGTATATGTTTCTAATTATAATAGTGGATGAGTGCAAAAGATGTGACCTACTTGAAATTGTGTCTGATGAGCTCTAAAAGGGATTTTCTTGAATATTTATTGTTGTCGTTACTAAATGTTGTTTGTTAGTAAATGGAAGGTTGGTACCGGATTGGAAATGGAAATTCAATTTCAGGAGGTTTTCAGAAACACCTTCCCATACTAATTTTATCTAGCTTTCTGTTTATTTTAGAAATAATGTTAGCGGAATTGGCATGTTGCAATGAAGGATTGTTTCCCGCTGCTATACAAATGCTGATACAAACCTCAGCATTTATAGAAAACAAATGTTGAGATGAAGTCAAGACATTTATTTTCTAAGCAGGAGACGTTGATTCTCTGGCAACATTATATTGCATTGCCTTTATTTCTATTATGCCAAATGATTGATGTGAATTTAATCATTAGTTTGATGGCTGTTTTGCTCAGTGGAGAGGCAGTTGAGAATTTCATCATTATTAGTGAGCGGCATTTTGATTTTTATACAGAAAAGACTGCTGGCCCCAATTCATCCCAGGTGTAAATCCAGAAATTCATTGTGTCTATTGTTTGCATTGTGACCAAGCTAAGAGCAGTGTGCTCACAAAATATTGTGAATATTTGTTTTGATTTCTAGGGCAGGAGTATGTTTTTTGTTTTTGTTTTTATGAAGAGCTCTGTATATGTGCATGATTCTTTAAAAATAAGAAATAATAAAGAGTGGTGTACTTTCATGAGTAAACTACTTTCCATGCCGTAGAATATATATACATATATACCTGCATATATATATATATATTGTAGTCCAGTTGTCTGGAAAACATTTAAATTGCTAGGATTTAGAATGGAAGAAAGATACTGAGCCACAAAATATTGTGAATGCTTAAGGGAGCCAGCACTGCAGATAGAAATTACAAAAGATTGTGAGAGAAATGCAGAATGTTGAAGAACTGTTGGTGTCTGTGCATTTGAGTGCATTGCTGAATGCAGTCAGCAGTGGATTAGGAGTTGGAGACTGTGGCAAACTGGCAGCTGTCCTCGTTCAGAGCCTCCTCTCTGATAGTTGTTGCTACCAATTGCTGAAGGAGGATGTTCACGAGAACTTTTATTGAACAGTCATAGAATAACGCATCTAGAGGGAAAATATATTTTGTTTGTCTCATAGGCTGTTTTCTCCTCTAAGGAGGAGAGAAGCCTGTAATAACTAACAGGTAATAGGTGTTTGGTGGTGATGTTCAACACAAACCCCTTGAATGTTCTCTCCATGTTGTCTTTGTGTTGTGAAGTTTTTCCACTAAAACAAAGCRGAATGCAGAACTGAACTTGTGGAGTGATATAAGCTGATCTGTGTTATTTGGAAGCAGCATTTACTTCACCTTGCTTGTGTGCTCAAGAGCATAAAGATTTACATCTTTATCTGAAAATTTTTATCTGTTGTATAACAATCATGAATTAAAGGTGCTCATTAGACATGAAAATGTCTAATCCTTTTGTCAGTCTTCTATTTTGAGAGAGATTTGCGGTGATATGTTTTTCAGCTTTATTTTCCATGTTTTTAAGACTTCTGGTGTTTGATTTTAAGACTGTGGCTTTTCCCATCTGTGCTGTGAGAAGGGGCAAGCATGGATATGGCGGAAAGGATTTGGTTCTTTATTACTTCTGTTCATGGTTAGATGATGCTCCTTAGGAAACCTGGCAGAGGCAGAGCTCCCTGGAGAAGGGTGTTGTGAGTTCCCCTTGTGGGCTACTGAGCCTGTTTGGAGAGGAGAAGCTTTGAGGTGCTGCAAGTGGCAGGAGGTTCCCAGGCCAGAGATGGAAATCTGCGTTGAGGAGCAGGGAGCAGCCCCAAGGGTGATGGAAAGGGTTTCCTAGGAGGTCTAGGCAGAGCTTACTGCCAGTCAAAATAAGTCACTGAGTAACTCCAAACCTTCCACAAAGGTAATGTGTGTAGGGGGAGAGCAGAGTATAAAGTCTTTCCAGTTCTCTTCTGTCTAACTAACTTCCTTTGAGATTTTTCTGCTTTAATTGTCCTAGTTTACATTCTAATAGAAACTGCCCTTTGGGGGATTAAAAACCTTTTGTTCTTTCAAGTGGTCTCTGCAGAGGAAGGTCAAGACGTATAGCCTCAAAGCTTGCAACTTGAAGTGCCATCATACAGACCCTCCAGACATTCTCCTCCCTACATTTTTGCTGCGTATTTGTTATGTGTGCCCATATCCACCTTTCTTTGCGACAGCCCTGTCCCACTCAGTGCTGAGCAGAGCTGCTGTGGCTGAGCAGGGCGCAGCTCACTGCTGCTTTCTGGGGAAGGTAGTTGTGGCAGGGGGACATTGCCGCTTCAGCAGCGTCTTAGCTCCTGTTACCCTGAACCCGACCCACTCTGCGGAGACTGCGCTGCGAGCGGGGATGAGTTGAGGCTGAAGGCACAGCCTCAGTGCAGAGGTAACCTCTGGCAGAGGAAGAGAGGAGAGAGTTGGGTGGCAGCAGATTTTTACACTGAGGCAAGTGAATAGATCACGATTCATCTGTGACAGCCCTGTGCCTAGGCATCATTGACAACACACAATGTTCATTTAAAAATAAGCTTGTTTCCCCTTGTGTTTCTTGGTAGCAGGCTTAAACATGCTAACAAGCCAAGTGGCTTTTCATGAACCTTCATCTGTCAGTATCAAGGAGCCTGTTTTGTGTTCCCAGGACTCAGAGTACCTCTGAATAGCACATTATGTTTTCATCCTACTGTGTTGCCAGGCACTGTGCTTTCAGGATAAGAGAGAACAAGTTAACGATTGAAACACTATAAAAATGAGGAGGAAATTGTCAGTGATGGGCAATTGCTCAGGTCACTAAAGGGAGGGCTTCCAAATGGCATCCCAACTGAGCACTGCATGGACTTCAGCCCCATGCAGCATATTCCCTGTGGACTGCCAGTCCCATCTTATTGCAAGTTTAAGGGTCCCTCTCATATAGAGGAATTGATTTCAGATGTAAATCCATTGATAAAAATCTAGGCCATAGTTATTCTTGTCTTGTGACGGTATCAAGTCTTAGTCAGTCCCAGCAACATGAGAGCAAGATGTCTTTTTAAATGCAAATCTAAACACACTTCTAATCTCCATATTTTGTGAATTTATTGGCAGGTTAAAAGCTTTCTGCAGTCAGGTAAGTGGCAAAGTTATCATTTGCCACAACTTCTTTTGTTCATAAGACAGTAAGTAATAACAGAATAGCAACCATCCTTTGGGGAAGATTGTCCAGGAGTCTGCTCCTCTCCTTCTTGTCATTATTGACTCTCAATAGCCTATTCTAAAAATCTATAGAGCTTACTCCAGCGCTGACCTTGTCTAATTGTATTGATTGTTAGTAACTGAAGGCTAATTAGGAAGCAAGTTGCTATGGTAATTCTTGAGTCATACATATAAAGGGAAAATACTGCTAAAACCACTTGTGCATGCTGACTATTAACATAGTTAAACAAATTAAAAAATATAATTCATTCAGATTAATTCTGAAATTCAAATGAAGATATAATATGCAACAAAAGTTTTTCCCTTGCTGCCACATTTTCCTCTTTCACAGTCATTTCGTTCTTTTATTTGTCTGTTCTCTGAGCTATGCATAATTTTAGGACTGAGGGACAAAATAGACTTTTGGTTGTTCTCCCCCCCTCCAACCCACACAAAATATGTCACAATAAGCTTCATATGATGGGAGAATGACTCAAGCAGAAGGTAACAGGACTTCGAACCCCAGCATTTCTAGGTCACTTGTTCATATCCAGTCCACATATGTGTGATTAAGGCTTTATTTTCAAATGGATAGGTTGGTGGCTTGCATACAATGAGATGATGATCTCAGCCTGTATCCTCAGGAGACTGTGATTCATATAACCTACAACTGCTGCAGCTGGCTTTAATCAGCAGCCTCTTTTGGCCAGACTTTGAAATGGCTCTGAAACAGAGCTGGTATCTCAGTGGGTGACCAAGCTACATTGTGGGGCTCTGTGGGAAGATGGGATTGCTTTGGCTATGCTGTGCCTCATTTGTGGCTAAATGGAGGATTTCACCAGTCACATGCTATAAAGTCTTTTCACCTTATTTTTTAACTAAATGTGACCCAAAGGAAAATCAAGGGCATTTTCCCTATTTAACAGGCATCCCCCTTCTCCTCTTTGGCCCCTTACTAACCAATCATGTTACACACAGAATTTAGTACTCCTAAGAAGTTTCCATCTGCAGGTCTTTAAGGAGGAGGAGGATAATATAAGGACTTAAGAACGTGCATGCTGTTGCTACCTGTGTGGACAGTTTGAATGATGTGGCAAAACGTATCTAGCAGAATCACAGGACTGGATGGGAGATAGGACTGTACTGAGTTCAAGCAGTATTCAAACGGGTGTGAGTTTCTCTGCATCTCCCAGTCTCCACTGTATGAATGTCCTTAAACTGACTTCAGCAGCACATAAAAAGCTGAGCAAAAATGCAGCCGCTCTTAGCATGAATCTCTTTTAATATGTCTCATAAATAAATGCAGGATTCTCCCTTTTGCTACTCAGGATATGCATGCATGTAGAGCTGCTTTCATTTAACTGAAGGGAAGATAAAAATCAAGAAGTGTGTGCCACTTCACAAGCAAAAACGCATCTGTTTCTGGGCTTTGCCTGGTCCTCAAGTTAAAGAGGTGCTACTGTGGAAGCAAGTCCTGAGCCTGCCGTTCTGGAGTTCCTGCTTCACATTACCAGCAATTTAGCCCCCAGGAGAGCCATAAGCTAAAAGCCTTTGTACTTAACCTGCTGCCTAATCAGTCCTCACCAAAGCTCCCAACTGGGGATGGGGCGTTAGGGATTGACCTGGGGAGAATCTCTTCCCTATCATGTCTCTTAACCAGAGCCAGCCTGCAGAGCCATCATCAAACTGATAAAAAGAATATAGTGAAACCATATTAGCTTGCCTGTCAGTCAGCTTATTCTGTGTAGAAAAATGAAGTGTGTTGTTGCTGCTGGTTGCTTTCTGTTTACATTTCTTCATTAAGGTCCATGGGGCCTTAAGGATTTGCAGTACTTTGAGACAGAGGAACTTTCAGAGGGAGATCTGATGATGTTCTGTAATAGAGGGTTATATTCGTTTGTCATTTTCCTGTAAAAATAAGCTGCTTAGACTCAAAATACATATTTTGCTGTTAGTCTGATGAAAGAAACAATGTATCAGTTAACTTTTAGTGTTTAATTAGATATTTAACATACACAAAACATTCCTTCAAATCTGAAAACGAAAATGCTCTCACAAGGTTCAATATTGTCTCTAACTAAAACTTCTTTTCATGTCCCCAGTTAGATATGATCAGTTAGATATGACCCAGTATAGTGGAGAGGGGCACCCAGGGAAAAATGCCCTTACCTGGGAGAAACAGGTCATTCCCAAGCATCCAGAAATTGCCATTGGGTTCTCAAGTCTGAGGACTTTCTTGCAGCAGACGATAGCAGTGGTGCTGAACTGACACCAGGACGCCCTTGTTTTTCTAGTGCTTCTGCAAGCCTGAGTTACATTTATAGTTGTGGCAGAGACCCTTCATGGAGTGCTTGAGCAACTTCATTGTAAATGGGATTAGACATGCAAAAAGTCAACTACTCACTGATATTAGAGAATAAGCACTGTAATGTAGCCAAGAGTCTATTATCTTTTATTGCTTTTACTGAGATATTGTGTGTGTATGCACACAAGTATAAAAATATGTTAATATATTGGGGATTTACCCAACTTTTATGACATATTCCCTTCCCCCTGGAAAAGACTTGTTTATCTGTGTGCAGTCTTGCTGTGCTTGCAAGTAAAGGAGGTTGTTTGTGTCAGGGGAACTCAGGTGGATGCATGTGATTTTCTAAGGTTTCATAGTGGAGACTAGTTTAGTTGTTTATCAAATAAGACTCTAGATGTATTGAATGAGGCTCCTCTTTGCTGCCATTAGCCACTTGGCAAAAGGGTTAGGGATTGTGAGTAATTCCTGTTTTTGTGTAGTATGTCATCTCTGTGTCCTCCAACATAGAACCTGCAGATTTGGGCTTAATGCTAATTTGTTCTGCTCTTGAAGGCACAGTATAGTAGTTGCATAAGTCACCCATACTGCATACTTGTTTCATAAAGCTTTTGACACAGCAGCTTCTTGCTGGTACTTCTGTTGTTCTCTGTCATTCTGTTACAAGATACAGGTCTGGATATAACTTTGGAGGCATAAAAGAAGATCCCTTTCCCAGGTAGCTTATATCTGAGGCCCCAATTACACACATGTGTATGCAACAGAATATCAGCTGAGCCTTGGGGTAAAGCTCATGGATAAGAGTTTGTAGGGTCAAGGCTACAATTAGACATAAAACGTAAGAATAGTAGATAGTTTTCATGGGAGGAAAGGATGAATGTAAACAGGAAAGAAGACAGAAGGGAGTCTCTGTGCTGGAAAAAGGTATTTCACAGGGAGACTGTAACATTGACTAACAGAAGTCAGAATCCCTTCAGGAAGACATTTGAAAGATGTAGTGGATGGTGTTGGCAGCTGAAAGATAATGTCTGTATTTGGAATTTTGTTTAACGTTATATGATGCTATTTTTCTCAGGATGGGTGAAGTCAGTATCCTTGCCAAACAAATGCTAGCTCAACTTCTAAGCAATTCTTTATTTAAATTTACAATAAATGAAGAAAAGTACATATTAATGCCTGAGATGGATTAAATAAAATCTAACACCTTGGATGGAGATTTATTTGCACTGAAGTGGGAGTAACATGTATTTGCTCTGGTGAATATCCAGAGTCCACTCTTAAGCCTGGGAACATTTTTAATGTCAGAACTGAGAAGTAAAAGGTTTTTTACAATTTTCCTTCTTAGCTTAAAAAGTTTCATTGTGCATATCTGAGGCACTTGCTATTCTGAACTCTCCTGTTTCTGAAATGCATTGGAGTTAGTAATAAACTGTCCTCCAGAGGCATTTCTTGTGTGTATGTTTTGTTAAAATATTTCAAAACTAACTGTGAAAGTGTCTGAGACATCTGCTTCCAGACAGTCTGTGTTGAAGGGCTGTCACTAGGCTTTGGGTCCTGGAAACCAAATGTTCTCCAATCCCAAGACAGTCTGCCTATTGGTTTTCTCCAGAAAGGAATTTGAAGCGTATTTCGCCTTGGGAAAAGCATTCAGGTCATACAAAAATCAGTCTGCTGTGAAGTTAGGGTTCCAGTTTGCCTATTCAGCTGCCCTCTTGAGTGATTATCCCAGTGCAATTCCTTCATCTGCCCAGGTCATTCTTCATAAAACTATTCATCATTAGCAGACTATCACAGCCAAGAGAAAGGTAATAAAAGATAAGTGGCAATAAATGCTTCTAGCCCAGTTCTGTGAAAGGAGTTACTAGGTGGGCATAAAGCTTATGTCAGCATCTCTGAACGAGGAAGTCTCTTTCTCAGCTGAACAACCATTTTTGTCTATCAGTCTGTCAGCTTAGTCTCAAAATTGTCTGACACCCATCATGTTTGAGAAAGAGGTGTCATTGCTGGGAGCGGGGGGGTGGGCAAGAGAGGTGCTTTTCTTTTAGAGAAGTCACATAGTTCTGTCTTCCCTAAAGGTTTTCATAATCAATGGTAAAATGTAATGATTACATCATCTTCTCCAAACCAGTTTACTTCTCAGCCAGCCTGAATATAGGGAACGGCAGGGTATGTCTACCGCAGCGATTCAAGGACCCTGAGTTACAAGGCTCATTTCTCTGGGCTATCGGTGCTGCGGGTGGGAGGACCAAGTGCTCACAGGTTTGTCTCCTCCGGAGTGCCATCCAGGGTGGGTTCCTCCCTCTGGTTTTACTGCCTCAAGAGATGAGGCCTCCTAATTTAGCACCTAAACGTAGATGCCTGAATGCATACTGCCCGGTAGGTACTTCGGTGTTACAGCTACTCTTCAGCCGTTGTCTTAGTATTTTGCACCTTCCCAAATTGCACGCATGGCCTCAATAGCTCCCAGTCCAGCGCAAGGAGAGTCAAGTCAGCATTTGTCTATTAAAAGCAACCTGAACTGCTTAGTCAAAAAGGGAGTGGAGATCGGGAATTTAATTTTAGACAGATAAGGCAGTCCTGAGGTTACAGCTGTCCATTTAAGATATTAAGTGGAGGAATGATGGTGCAAGGTCAGAATACTTACTTCTTAGCACTGGGCCTTGGAGCCTCAATTTCTGCGGTAAGCTGTCATTTTCTCGAATTCCTCGTCCTGCAGGAGGCTTGTTGTTTGTATGACTTACAAGGCTTCACACATTTTTCAGCTTTACTGGCAATAAACTAAAATTAATATAATATATCCTCTCAGTACTACAGTGTGAGGATATATCTATCCCACCAAACTGTACTGATTATAAAATCAATTCCTATAATGATGTGACTTCTGCTTTTGAATCCGGTCGTAATCAGTTCCAATTTTGCAGACTAATCACACACTTTTTCAGATTAGAGAGACCAATTTAATACAGTTACATGGACAATTAATTTGATGCAACCAAACTCTCAACAGACTTTCATCTGGATTGCTCGCGTGGTGCTAAAGCACTGATAGAAATGAAATCCCCTTTGCTTCAGTGTGGTGTGTGGAAATTTGCATTTTATTTTTCCAATGCCTGAACTGATTTACTTGAGAATGTGGTGTCACACCCTTTGGAGAAGGCGGGAAGACAAAGTATTGGTGCCACCAGATAACCTCCATCAAAGCCTTTTGTGTACACTCTTTTGCTCTAAGTGTGAAATCACTATTAATACTCAGTTGCTTAAAGGAGTATCCTACTTATTTAGTTGGATCTGTACAACATATGTGTGTATATCTTCAGAAAAGTACAGAGATGATAAGAAGAGTTAGTGTTTGAATTCATCTTTGAAATGTCAATAGCTGCTAAGATATATTAGCCTGCAACTCCCTTGTGTTCAATAAATCATGGTAGGGAGACAAGTTTTTCATGACCGCAAGGAAAACGGCAGCAGAAAGTGTCAAGCATCTATTTTAAAAAGATGAAAAATCTCTAACAGTTTTAAGAAAAATAGCTTTTCTTTGTAACCTGTTTAAATCAATGTAGTAGCATTTTGCTATCACTTTAGAAGGAGGTTTTCAAGAGGAGGTTCCAGATAGGCCTGCTTCTGATCAGATCGTTAGAAATAAGGGTTTCTCAGGCTGTCGCACTGAGATGGAGGCTGGCCGGCGCTGGGGGGGCAGTTTGCAGTTCAGACACGTCACAGGTTGTTCCCGCGGCTGCTCACTCAGTGAATCCTGGGCAGGACTGTGTGTCTGTGTGTGATGCCTGCACTACTGCTGTTTTTTTTTTTTTTTCCTTAATCGTGACTTAAATTTTGGTACCAGTCAAAGCTCCAGGTAAAACTGACTTGGCAAATTGTCTGATATAACTGCAGAAAAACTCTAAAGAGTATGTGTATTTAAAGAAAGAAAAAAACAAAGTAGATCTGGTATTTCTTCCTTTCCCTTGAATCAATGCAAAGCTAAAACAGCTTTGTTGCAGTATGGAGGGCCCAGTGAGACCACCTGCACTATGCAGTGGTAACTGGTACCTGCAGTATCACCAGTAACTGCAGGTGACCACACAGTGGAAAACGTTTGTTCAGAGGAATCCACAGATCATCTATCCCATCTGCCACAGCAAACGGCCTCTCCAGTGCCAAGGGTAAAAGGCCAGAAGTCTCAGCTGGGATGGATGGCTGGAAGCAAGGTGGAAAGATCTGTGGTGTAGCCCATGCCCTAGGTACCTCTGCTGCTAGGGAATTTGGTAAGGAGAACTCCCAGATGTTCGCAGCCAGCACTACAGAGGAAGGCAGGGTGGCTCCAGTGAGAGGGGACATTCCCCCTTCCCACCATGTGCCAGGCCTGTGTGAGGGGGCACCACAAACAAGCACCCCAGAAACCTGAATGCCATCAGAGGCACCAGGGCAGCCCTCTCTGGCCATCTACCGCAAGGAGATTAAATGCAGAAATCCATATATCCTGCAGCAACTGCAGTAATAGCACAGCTGAACTCATCAGTTAGGCAACAGTTACCCTATGTCATTCAGGTTTCTGGTTTTGATACTTTAAGGTCTTCATGCTTGTGAGTCTGTATCATTTAGCACAATGTAAGGGATTGATGCTGTGATTTGCCTCTAAGCTGACATGCTGCCATGACTGGTCTTTGGTTTTCTTTTGACAGAAACTTCCACTTCACAATTGTTGTTAAATATGTATATATATATGCACCTTCATTTTAAATGGCCAGAAAGGAAACAGCCACATTTTCTAAAAGAAGGGAAAAAAATATCCTATCTCTTTCTGTGTGCCCCACTCTGATCCTGAAAGTAATTTTTGTCATAAAAGACATATAAATGTCCAGTCTTTTATTCTTTCATTAATTTGAAATGTGAGATCACTTGGCTGTAAGACCATTAGTTTGTGAGTTTAATGCAGTCTTGCTTTTGCTGTAAGACTTTGATTAATCTAAGAGACTTTCTTTAGAGGACTACAAAGAAACTGCCATGAACTGTAAATCCCTTGCTAATAGAAATGTTTGAATGACCATTTCAATGTATCTTGATTTTATGGATCACACTTTGAGAGCAGATACTTTGAAGGGGAATGTTTCCTGTGCTGCACACTGGGCTCTGACACAGACATTGTGAGCTGCCACCAGTATTGCCTGTAGTTATGCTCCCAGCATAAGTAAGCAAGCGAAACAGTGGGAGTGCATGGCTGGCAGTGAAAGGGGGTTGGGATTATCCATTGCAAAAGTTCCACCATCTTAGATCATCGTAAGCTGATGATGAAACAGTACGCTACAATCAATTGGTTGGAAATAATAAATAATATTGATTACATCTTGCTACATTAGTAGCAAATGAGAGGATATTCCTTTATAGTGTGACCTTGTCACACCTTAAAGTCTTCAGCTCATTTTGAAGAAAAAATGAAGCAAACAATTTTCCTTCGTAAAACATTTTTACTGAATTCTCTCTCCTCTTTTAGGCTGTGTTTGAGCAATGAATTTATGCTGGTGAGGATCACTGATGATTTCAATAGAACTGTGAATGCATTGGAAGCTAAGCACACACTTAAGCACTTTGCAACCCTGGGGTCTTAGTATGGTGGGTTGCTGGGTTTTTTTAGAAACTGTTCCTGATCTTTTTGCCTACATCTTTTCAAAGGTTTGCATGGATAAAAAATGATGCTCAAATTGCTATCTGGATTTGCTGTGATAGCTAGCACTAGAGCTAACAGTATCATTCATTACCAACACAAAATGTAGTAACAGTCCCATCTTCTCTCATGATGGCATATAATAAGACATGCAAAATAAGCAATCATCTCCTGGTGTGTATTTATACTGTAAGACGAATCACTTGCACAAATACTAGCCAGCAATCCCCTTTTTGTCTTCATAGCAACTGCTGTGAGTATTACTTGCTGTTCTCTGCAGAGAATGTGAATCTGCTGAGTGGTTTGTTTGGTGTGAGCRGTACATATTTTTAACTCCAGAGATAACTTAGTTCAACAAACAGTATTATCCAAGTTAGTGTTCTTGGATAAGCAGGATGTGCATTTGACACTATTTATCAGATATAAATAGATTGTTGACACAAGTTATGCGAACAATTAGTGTTCCTTGTTGTTCACAGTGTGTGACTGCTCTCCTAAATCAAATGTTTTTAATTCTCCTTCTTACCTGAATGGCATCCTATAACAGGTATGTGGAGACCCCCAAAGGCCAAGAAAGGCAATGGCTTCCTGTTAGAAAACAACACTTTTGTCCTAGGAAAAAACTTAGGAGTGTGATTCCTGCTTGAAGAACTTAAACTGGGATTCGGCCCAGAGCTGAGAAGGAGGATGAGCAGGGTCATCAGCAGGGTTTCCTAGCGAAAGTTTAGAGAGGATGCAGGATTCATTGGGATTTTTCTTAAGGCCTTTTTTCTTGCCTTTCCCTTGCYCCCAGTCCCCTGATGCAAAGCTCTCCCATGCCTGACACCTGGAGGGTTAGTGGCTTCCGCCATTGGAGAGATGGGCTACCCTGGGTGTCCCTGTCCTTGTTCTGAGAGACTCATAACCGCGACAGCTGCAGTAGCTGTTTGCCTCAGCTGGAAGATAGCAAGAGTATTTTAAATGGACATATTTAAATTATCTGTAAAAATTACTGTCACCTTTGTGCATGTGAATAGGAGTATTTGTATGAAAGCCAAGTAATTCCACAGATATCTGAACCCCACTTATACAAGTGTTATTTAAATTCTTTATAGACTTAATCTTTTAAAACCCATTTAAAGATTCCTATCTCCCTTCCTCTCTTTCATTCCTTTTTAATCATATATTCTCCTAATCTTCCAAAGTGTCGTGGCTTGCTTGTGCCCTACTTTAATTAGATCTGTATGCTACATTTTTCTGTCTGAAACAAGCGCATAACCCATCACAGTCTTGGGAAGCCAAAACATTCTCCTGATGCAGACACATTCAGTTTGTAACCATTCTATTAAAAGAGATGCATCTTCCAAGTTGTTCCAAAGTTAAATAACAGAGTGGATCACAAAAGATTATTACCCTTAATAGCACTGTCTTTCGGATGAGGTCACCACCATATTGTGATTTCTTAGTAAGTCTGTGTGCCCACACAAGGCAAACAAATCCATGGCATCCATGGCAAATCCTGAGCTGTTTACTGGTGTGAAATCTCTTCTGGTTAAATGGAATTGCTGGTATAAAATCTTCTGCTTTCGCTGTAGAATTTTCTTTTTTCTAGACAACTGATTTTTAGATTGTAGGACATGGCAAATATACTGCTGATCTTCAAAAAAGAGCAAGAACAAAACCAATTCAAATCTTGAAAGTCTGTTCGAGTCACCTCGTACAGCATTAAATCTTCTAGACTGTAGCTGAGTGAATTGTACTGTCATGTAAGTACAGTATAGTGGTTGATTACTTCTAATCTATATCTTACAGTATATTATTGTGAAAGAAAATAGGATGATCTTTGAAAAGTCTTTGAAAAAAAGTCTTTGAAAAATATTTTGGTGGAGGCTTCTGAGTTAATTGGATATGCCACAGCAAACTGGAGGCAGTCCCAACTCTCCACATTGAATTAGGACTCTGGAAACCTGGACTATTCTCCTAGATCTCTCACTGACTTGCTACCTGAGACATTGAACAAGTAATTCTCATTTTGTGGCCATTTTTACCACTTCCTTTTGTCTATTTAAATGGAAAACTTTCCAATACAGCATTCCTTGCAATGGCTATGTACTTTGCATAGCATAGAAGAATCCCAGTCTCAGTGAAGCATTTTGTTGCTACTGAAACCTAAATAATAAGCAGGAGCACGTCCAGCCTTTGAACTGGTGATTCAGCACTGTGTTAAACAAATACAATTGTCATCACAGTATGGCTAAAAATCACCTTTCCTACTGATTGCTTATCTGTCAGGGTGTTTCCTTACGTACTTTCATTTTCTTGTTCTCCAGTCACTGTAGAGTTCCTGGAGCTGGTGAGAGCTGGATTTCTTCTGTAAAAATCTTGGCAAAGCAGGAGGGAGAGCTTTTTATTAAAACAAAAAATATCAAACCACTGAGGCATTTTCTAAAGCAAAAAAGGTCAGATGAACAATTTATTTTCTTTCGCAAGGTTTTTGTTTGTTTCACATGGGCACGTAATTTGTCAGGTACAGTTCAGTTGTTACTCAAAGGAAGTGGAATACTTTTTGTATGATTTGTAATAATTCTTGTGATTTTTTTCGTGTTGACTGTGCACCTATAGTTACCATCTACTCCTGTTTGAATCTATTTGCAACTATCATAATTTCAAAAGAACAAAGCATCCAGCAACAAGCGATGGCCAGTTACAATCTGAGGATTTATCTAAGATTTCATTCTAAAGCTGTGCACAGTTACATTACCAATAAAATCCAATAGACCGTCAAAGTATTCCTGAGTCATATCTCTATCACAAAGTTCACCTCCTGATCACAGCTGATCTCAGTCTGGAAAATCACATTTTTGCCCTGTTTCCAAAAATGGCCGTGGGGAATCTTCTGGCATAGCCACCTTTACCTCGACTTTCCTGGTCACTGTCAGCATGAGAGACATGATTGAGACATGTTGCACTGAAGTAATTCCGCCTTGGTTTACTAGGACGACTCCTGAACTCTAAATTATATCAGAGCCTGAGCAGGCCCACAGATTAAGGAAGCAAAGAAAGATGCTCTGGGCCAGTGGGGGATGCAGTTCTGGTGCGTTGATAACAGAAAGCTGGCCATTTTTATTCTGTCGTTCTGTGGCTGTTGGTGGGCATTAGCTGCATGTAGAAAAGATCAAATAGGGTTTTCTCCAGAATATGGAAGAGTTCTTCATTTCTGTGGTCTCCAAATTCTTTCAATAAACATGTGTTTGCTGTTCGCTTAGTTTTAATCTCTGTAGTTCACATCAGGTCAAGACAGTAGCATGTTCTACTGCTGAAGCTATGTCACATTTCTTGGGAACTTTTTAGCCATCTTCTCTATTGCAGTCACCTTTTATCTACTCTTACCTTCACCAAGTTAAAATCTTTCATTAAATCTCTGTTGGTAATTAGTGATGTCAGGGATCCAGTAAATAGCCGATGATGGACAGACTCTGCCTTATACTATACACAGTGAATGGCAACAGCAGGAAGTGTGGGGCTACTGTTTTGGGTACAAACTTTGGCCATGGAAGATGTTCTGTTCTGTTCCCAACTCTCACTGGTTGCCTTGGTGGCAGCTCCTCAATGTTTCTAGGATCTGTTTTCTTACCTGATGTTTACCTCATTTTTAAAACTGCTCTGTAATCTAGGAGGAGGTTCCATATAAATTTCTCACTTGTCCATTCTCTGGTTCACCTTTTCACTGACAGCATTGCTCGAAATATCCTGACTTTTTAATTATTTTTCAGAGAGATCTCACAGAATGATGCATTGGAGGCCATAGAAGCAAATGTGTTTTCCAACCTTCCTAAACTACATGAAATGTAAGTAATGAGCAATCTAAATTCAAAGGAGACAATTATAAAGATTCATTATAGACAAGTATCGAAGGTTCTTCAGTTTGGTTCAAGTAAGCGCTGAAGAATTTGTACGGATATGGGAACATTTGAAATCTCCTTGTCTCTTCCATTTTCTCATCCAGCCCTCCCTTTCTTTTCCTAGTCAGCCTGAATCTTATCCTCAAACCACTACTGATTTTGAAAGCAGGTGGGGTCTGTCAGGCTAAGCTAGGCTGTCCTTCTGGAATCATGCATATTTTTCTGTCAAAAAGAAAGGTCCTTTAACATACAGTACCTCTTCATCTGGGGGTAACCATTGGTATTTTAAGATCGATATATTAATATATTTCCTTTGATGTTTCATTTTGTCTTTGCAGAAGAATTGAGAAGGCCAACAACCTTGTATACATTGATCAAGATGCTTTCCAAGACCTTCCAAACCTCAGATATTTGTAAGAATTTTTGCTCTTTTAAAGTAATGCAGTGTATTTAAATGATACAGATGTGTTTCTGTCCAAGCTCTACTGAGCAGTTTTGGTGATGAGGCAGAATAAAGCCTTCTTTCCCCACTAGTTGCACACTGTTGATCCACATTTTCACCACCAGACCCAGACACTCAGTCCTCAGAAAAGTTGAAGATAATACCCTCCATGGAGTGTTCCCACACACAAAATCTCTGGGCCTTTCTAGGCAACAGATTGAAACTGAGTGGCGAGAAAAGGATCTGGGCCTTTTTTATTGCTATTGCATGAGCACTTTCTGGCCAGGGCAATGATAGGAGCGAGTGGAATCACTCAACTGGTTTTGATTGCAATTTCTCCCAAGAGCTCTGGGACAAAATCACCCTCATCCACCTTTGTTATGGCTCTGCCCTCTCTTATACTTCATGTGCATGGTCTTAAGCATTCAAATTCTCTTTGCTTTAACAATGGCAGTGCTTTAGCAATGGTTTTCATTAACACTTGATGTGAGATGATTAAAACTTTTGAATACAAATGTATTGGTTTGTGGTATAATTTTATTTCATTAGCCAGCCTCATCAGGAATGCAGTTTGCTCAACTGTGGTTGCCACATCTGTTCCCATGGGGCTGCCGTCATAATTCAGTGATAATTGAGCCCATCCTTAAAATAAACTGTTACCCAAAAATATTTTCACAGCTTTTAGCATGTGATCTTAACATGACTAATAATCTCTGCTCTGCTATGTATCAAAAGCCAAATGAAGTCCAATGAACTCCATTTAACAGTAATTGTTTTTAATGGCTGTAGCTTAAATAAGCTCCCGCGGTGCACCTTCCTGAACAATGGCATATATTCCAGGCAGGATATTGCATTAATTTTTTTATTTCTGTCCACCTGAACACATACACCCAACCTTGCTTTCCTTAATTATACAGGAAGTCTTGCTGATCACAGTTTCTACATTTGGTTACATAAGAGTAAGTGCCTAATTGTCTGATTAGATACTGGTTAGATACTTCTTAAAGGTGTGGTATGAAGGTCAGGTCCATGGTCTAAAAAGCATAGCTCCCAATGAGTTAATGAGTATTTAATGTCTCTGAAAATCACTATTCTCTGATAGGTTCTGAACCTCTGATAGGTTCAAAAATGCAATGAGACATTGGTTTGAATTTGGACTTTAAGATTTGAGATTTAAGATTGGGACTTTAAGATTTATTTAACTCTGCATAAGCTATTATAGTTTAAACTCTCAATGAACTGGAATATGTGGTTAGAGATGCTGTACTAGGAGGTTTCTATGTTGCATACAAATATTGGGTCAATTAAGTCTCTAAAGAGACTGAAGATGGCTGAGAGTGGTTTTATGACTGCAAATTTACAGAAGGATTTTTGTGAACACGTTAGTGCTCCTGGCAGTGTTGGTGTGTGAAAGACCATGAAAGAGAAAACAGATCCAACAGTGCTCCCATCTGAGTTCAGAAAGAATCTCATCAGTATGTAAAGCATAACATCAATACTACATTCAAGCTTCTCACTAATAGCCCATACAGCTGGTCAAGAAAGCATCCGTAAATATTTCTGCTGGATTTTTGGTTCTTTGTTCCTTGTAAGAAAATAATGAATTGGTTTTTATTAAGATGTTGTTTCAAAAGCTTAAAAAGGTGGGGGGAGAGGGAGTGTTAAACCTAGAAACTGGTTTCCAGGTGGAGGTGGAATTTCTGCTGAACAGTATTCTCCAGAACACCAGATAACCTAGGACTTGGGTTCTTTGGCAGTGACTTCAGCCTGCAGCTCCTGTTTGACAAGAGAATATCCTAGCCTTGACTGTTGGTGTACTCAAGCAAATACACCTTGTTTTTGTATGCCAGTGTTTTGAGGTGGTTTTCTTTTGGCATGGGAGAAAGCTAGGAATGTTTCTGATAGGATTCTAATTTGTCCCAAGACTTTACTGGAAGGAAAAAAAAATGGAAGTGCCAAATTTCTGAAGGATGGAAAAAACATCCCCTGGCTAGCTTAGGTAAACAGAATTGTCRTAACTGGTCGCTCCATGAAATCTTGAATGAAACTCATTCTAGGCACATAGTAAGTGAAAATAACCCTAATATCTTCTTTGTGTTCTTGCTGGGCTGGTATGTGACGTTTTTCCGGCCAGGAGAAATGAGGAAATATTCACCTAGTGCAGGCGGTAGGACACTTGTCTTATCCTCTGGGACCAATGCAGACCTTGTAGCAATAAAGGGTCAAAGCACCAGAGAATTCTTTTAGCATATCCCCTCCCTATCGCAGGTACTGTCAGGCATACCAAGGCCCCTGTAGGATGGTGTACAAGCAGAGTGTTTCCCTTTCTACCAAAGGAAAGCCTCTGTTGGTCATTTGCAATAGGAGTTGCGGTAGGATTGTCTCTCTCCCCAGTATTTGGACCAATATCTGTTTTAGCCAATTCACCAGACACCTTGATAACCTTTGACTTAAAGACTATCAAGAGTTGTGCACATACTGAAACCGAATTTTTTTTTTTTTTGGCAACAGGGAAATCAAGCTTTAAGCTTGCATTGTCATGAGGAGAAATCGTATGCCTTTTTCCTTTGGTTTCACGCCTGAGTCATTCAACAGCGACTGATGTCTTTGAATAATTCTGGCTACCTGTGTACAAAAGTACAGCATTTGTTTATCCCATGTAAAATCCACAGAACAAACTGCTATTGGTAGTACATTTGTCAGGTCTATGGATGGATAAAAAGAATGAAAGAGAGCACATTTCTCTTTATACAAAATTGAAGAAATATTTATCTTTGTGAAGAACACAGTGCACTAGTTTCTGTGCTTTTTGATGTGGGACATGTAAATTGTAAGCCTTGAGGAAAAGGTAAATCCCCACTTTCAATATCTGAAGTAATGTAAGTCTTTTTCTTGACTTCAGTGGATGCTTAGCACCAGCTAAAACTACTAAAGCCTCTGCATTTATGAATATCTAGAAACTCCTCATTCAGCTGCCCTTTCCTGGGGTGCTGATCATGCCAATGGCTGTTTCTCGCTCTCTGTTCCTTTTCCTTCTCTCATTTCTTGATCCTTTGTCTCATTCCTGCAGAAGTCTCTTCCACAACATTCTTTAGAGTTATTAAAAGAGCTGAACAATTACCTGACTTTAATGGGAAAAGACATATATATTTCATATTTGGTATTCATCATTTTTGAGCAGTCGTTTCATTCTTAAAATACAAGGTTCTTCAGTGACTATTATTTCTGTTATAAATGCATATAATTATTCAGTCACAGCGACCAAAATTTGATTTGAATGTGGGTTTAGCTTCTCAGTCCATATAAATTGCGGATAATGCCATGAATTTGTGCTGATTTTCTCCAGCTGAGGTTCTAGTTCACCATTCATGGTGATTTACACAAATCTCATGATTTATAAAACTGTTTCAAGCTCCTTATCCCTATGATATTCCTCCAAATATTATATTTTGCAATAGAATGCCATAAAGGTTACTCATATGGGTGGTTTTATGCTAATCAGAAACAGCATGTTTCCTCACAAAATGTTATTCATCAGCGTTGATTAGGGCAACATAGCAATATAAGCATTTTTATGGCATCCACTTGAGAGAGAAACATGCTCCCTCGTTTGAATATTTGTCACTCCATGCTCTCATACACATTGACTCAAACATTCTAAGATGTTTCTTGTATAAAAACTCAGCTGACTCACCCTTAGCCAGTTTTACTCACTAGCTGAGATCAGAGGGAAAAAAATGTTTTGGGTATTTTTCAAGGTTTTCTGTCTTGTGGGAACACAGGAGTAGAAGAGACTCCCCAGATTACTGTATCCTGTTTCTTACTGTCTCCGCTCCCTGAAATCCCTTAATTAAGTGCTTTATTGTTATTCTTGATGTTTTGCACTCTCCCCGCTTTCTCTTGCCATTCTTAGGGGAAGGCTTTTCCAGAAACTCAATGGTTTCATGAATAGAAAATTTTCTCTAATTTTATTCATGGCCACTTCATTCACATTTATTCTCATGCCAAAGCTATTCTTTAATTTAAATAGATAAAATCCGTCTTTGGTGCTTACTCCACTAATGTATTTATATCGTTTCTCCTCTGTGACTTTATTTTAGGAGGCTAAAAAAGACTCCTGCATGACTATAAATAGTACAAAAGGTGCAAAGCATCATGACTCCTAGAATTTGAACTGCTGAACGTGCCTTTCATGTTAATTGCAAGGTTTGTTAGCTACGCTGTGGGTATAAATCAGTGTAGCACCCTTGGCTTCAGGGGAGCTACACCAGTTCATTTCACATGAGGCTTTGATTGAAACACTTTAATCAGTCCAGATTTTCAACTGTATTCGAGCTGTGTTCTCCACCTGGAAAGGGCAGACGACTGTATTAGTACAGAAGGTTTCTACAGGACTTGCGGTAAGTTCACTTACCCTTGAGTTCCCCAGCCCTTCAGTGCCATTCCACTGCAGGAATATCTCTGAAGTATGCAGAGACTTTTTTTCTGTGCCCTGTTCTCCATACCGAATGTGGGGGAGTGGCATGGTAGAGTTATGCTATCCTGATCTTGCATCAGGGAGCACCAACCTAGAGGTGTCTACAGCTAGGCCTATAAATGCTAAAAGATTGAACACTGGGGAATCATATCTGAAAAAGTGAATCTTACCTCCCTATGCATTGGTTTGCCCAGCTTTAAATGACTCTGACCACCTTTAGTTGACTATTTTAATCAAACCAAGCTACACCAGGCTAAGTATACTACTTGAAAATAGCAGRTGATGTAACTTCTGCTCAACTTCAGGACTAGGCTCAAAGCCAAACCAGCACACGGCGTATGGAAGTAGGAGGCACAGGGAGGGCTGAGGTCCTRTTCCCAAGCAACAGGCAGGGGCACGGCTGTGACAAGCCTGCTGCTCTTCCCAGGCACTGCTTTTCCCACTGCTCTGTGCTGAGCCTGCAGGGCCAGCCTGGGTACCAGCCAAGGGAGTGGTCTTCACCTCCTCAGCTACCAGCCAGCTTCAGCATGTACCCTACCACCAGCGCTACTGTTTTTCCCCCATGCTACAAACAAACCAAGACCTCCTTTTTTTTCCCTGCCCCCATATACACTTCACCAGAGTCATCCCATAAGATACCAAGAAAGTTTTCTTTTCAGATAATTCTGCCTATGTTACTGGAGCAAGACCTGAAGTCCCCTTAGGACTGAGCTGAGTGTGATGCTGAGTTATGTCATGCTCAGATCACTCTCTGTATGTACAATCATACCTTCATGCTCTCTCTTGGAACATGTCTGTAGGAAGGACTGCCATTTTCTCCATCTTAGTACTAGTTTCACACACTAGTACTTGCCCTTTTAGAAACCTCCCTTGAAAAGGCAAAGAGCTTTATCATTTGAAAGAATAGGACTGCTAATTTAATGAGGAAGCAGAAATCTTGATAGAAGGCTATAAAATGACACCTGATAAAGGTAATCCAGCTCCTGTTACTCACCTTCCTATGATGAGGAAGGGWTGCTCAATGAAAATGTCAGGCAAGACACAGGTGAGTTAATGGATTTTTTTTTTTTTTAAACAGTATAGAAGTAAAACCTTGTAAACATTTGGAACTAGAATTTGAAACAATTCAGAAAAGGATTAAACATCTCTATTGACAAAAAAAAAAAGTCAGCGGCAGCTATTGGGGAAATGATAAAAATTTTAAGGCCTCAAAGAGAAACTAACAAACCTTTATGCAGCACAGCCTAATTCCCCCATTTACTGCAGAAGTTAGGAAGGAATTGTAAGTGATTTCATAAATATGTTGTCACAAAACAGGTTAGGAGACCTTGTCCAACCATATGGGGGGGTTGTGTAGGTTTGACTGGAAAAAGGAACCTCAGGCSGGTCCCACTGGGATGTATTGCTGTTGCCCATGTGACAGATCTTCTCCCCAGCTGGGGTCCACGTCRGCTTTCCAAATACTCCAAATCAAGCCAGCAGACCTAGAGATGGCGGTGCATACTCTGACAGATTCTTGACGCAACCTTCTGCTGTAGACCCTGCCGTAGACCTCTGTAACCCTTCTTAGTCTGTCCCTACTAGGCAGAACAGACAGCGCAGGCATACCCATATCTCGGTGTAAAGAGGTTTAGCAAGACCTGCCTGCAACCAGTGCTCCAGAGCAGGGGAACTCAGCTGCACGCCCACTGCTCAACTTCTTGTGGTTCTTTCCGAAGTTTCCAGCATCGGTGGCAGGGTACTAGACACTTAGTCTGATTCCTTTTGACAGTGCTGTGACTGTAACAGAACTGTTAAAACACAGCTTAGAAAATCTCATAGAAAAATATATATTTACTGGCAGTTTTCAGAAAAAATATTTGAAAAAAATTAATCAGTGTTAATGCCTGAGGTAGAATCCAGGCACCACAGCCCATCAGTTTAATGACCTTTGCAGCATGTTGCTTGCAAAGCTTTTTCTATGCTGATTCAAAAACAGTTGTATAGCCACTAGATCTTATTTATGGGCAGGCAAGAAGCTCTAGCTATCCTTGTCAGTCTTCTCATCATTTTTATGGGCCTCCTTACAGCCCCTAGCTGCTGAACATTAACACGCTTTTGTCTGTGTCAGCTTGGTACGAATATATTTCACACCCACCCCACCCCAGTACTTCATTAGATCCGTGCAGCCCCTTTGTCTCCTGCATCATCATTACTAGTATGGCAAAAATAGTAAGGAAAGAAAAATACTGAAAAAAGTAATAATAATACAGTGCTGAAATACCCTAAACCTCCTGGAAAAAAAAACTGAACTTCCTCACAAGTCTTTCAGAAGCAGTGAAGAGAATTATTAATTGGTCTTCTTGGGTATATGCCAAAGAGACAGACTGTTTCAAAATGGTAACTTGTTGACCTTTTCATGGGTACAAGATTATTTATCTGGCTCTCATTAAGGAAAGCTGAGGCATTGTCTGTTTAATAATGTAGTGATGACTTTTCAAACCTATTTTCTTTCCAAAATAAGTTCACATATGTAATCTATGTTCTTTGGTTCTTTTTTATAGTGGATATGTCCATGTCCTGTTTTAATGTCTCAAAAGCTTCCATTTTATCTGCAGAATAGTTTGCTTTGTGGAGAGCGCAGCCCACTTCCAAAGACTTGCAGCTRCTTATACCTGCCTGGCCTTATTTTTTGGAGGGTCTGACACACATGCACCTGGCGTACTTCCTAAATCCAGACATATTTTTGCTGCAGAGATATAGCAAAGCATGTGTAACAGGGAAGTCCACAGAATCGCTGACYCTCTGGACAGTGTTGACTCTGCAGTAAATAGAAGTAATGATGCTCTCCTTTCTTTTGCTTGAGAGCCTCGTGGTCAAAGACCTTGCCCCAGAAGTGGGCTTCTTGGGTTATAGATTCATCTTAACCTGCAAGGCCAGGACACACAAGCCAGAGGACTGTCTTGCTACTAGACTGGAGTCAGGCTCCCTCTCACTTATTTCCTCATTATTTTATTGTCTCCTATATTCCTGCATACGCAGTGGTTTCGTTTCAAGAGTTAGAGAGGAAAGTGCACGCACACACACACACACACACACTCTATAACTAGCATAATTAGGGGACACAAAAAATAAGACTTCCTGAATGGCACTGTTTTTATCTCTGGCTAACTTGTKTTTGCCATTTAGCAAATACCCACAATAAGCTGATGAGGTAGTTCCCTGTTTCGTTGAAGTAGGTCCTACCAATTTGGCATAAAAAGAGCAGGAATGTTGCTATATCTGCAAATAAGCAGCCAGAATCTGTCAGAAATTAGTTTTTGAAAAGTTTTTTTTCTCTGGTGATCATGGTGCTATGTTTTCTTAAGTACTGGCTCTGGTAAGCCTTCTCAAAAAGACAATTAATGCTTTGGAATGCAGCCATCAGCCATCTGAAAAGCAGGTTCATAGAGAGCTCTTTATGTATGGYGAGGGGGGATTCAGTTATAACACAGATTAAAGAGGACACTTGTTTAAAGTGTGGCTACTAGGAATGTATACATTAAGTGGTAAATATATTGATAAAACTGTCCTGCAGGAAAGAGACTCGGTAAATTGAATTATCTACATTCTAACAAGATTATCCACTTAAAGACCTCTGGAGAGTTGCTAGTTGAATAAAAAAGAAGGTAGATACAGAGTGCAGTCTAGCTAAATATTTTTTCGTTCTTTTTCTGCAATTAATTAAAGGAGCATCCTCTCGTATTTCTAATCATCCTACTGTGCCTCAGTGCAGTCAGTGCTTTGTACCACCTGTAGATTCACTTCAGTATATAATGATTTTCAAAGACGTTTTCCTCATCGTCTCATGCTGCTCAGTTTACACCAGTGCAATCTGAGCTCTGAACACTTTGGGATGACTGGAAAGATCAGAAATATGGCACCGCCCAAGGCCTTGAAAGTGTATCTTCACACATCTGTGACRAAAGCCCTGCTAACAGGGTGGCATTCTGAGATGTTTGGAGCAAGTTACCACTGGAAATAGTGTTTGAATAGCATATGTTAGAGTACCATTGCCCTTCATTGCTGAAACATGTGGATCAAGCTTTGATCGGGAAAGTAGTGTAGAGAGGAAAGTCTTTCAGGTCTTCTGAGCCCTACAACAGTGACACGCTAATTGGCAGCAGTTTGTTTCGTCATTTAATTATTAAACCAAATGCATGCTATAATTTGTATTTAACAAGTGGCTCTTAGAAAGAATTGCATGCATTTTTCGACTCATGACTCGTTTAAAATTCAAGGCAGCCTTTCAGCTAAAACCCTGTACATCTCTAGTAATTTAGAGAGTGTACTTTAAAATACTGTAAGGGTGGAGTTGCAGGTTCTTCTATTGCTTCTAATATTTTTTGGCTAACTCCTTTCATGAAGTGTAAGAGCAAAAGTATTTTAAATAATAACGGCGTTGCGAAATCCACTTGCTTCATTAATCATGCCTTCTGTTTAACTATATGTAATCATTTTGCAAGGGCATTTCTGTACAGCTTTCTTGGTAACTCATGAGAGCTGTGATTTTTAAGCTAATGCAATATCAACTCCCAGGATGAAATAGTCATGACATTTCAGCAACTTCCTCAAATTGGCTTCTTGAATATTCAGTACACCTCTTTAATTTTTTTCCTACATATAATGCAGTGCTTTTGGTTATAAAATTAGACAGATAACAAGTTGGTTTTTCAATGTGAATGCCTGAGAATATCCAGATATCACTTCAGAGAGCTCAGATTAGTACTTATGCAAGTGAATGACTATTTTATGGACATACATGTCACTCTTAGTGCCCAAACGTAGGAATTGGTTGTCATGTTTAGGTGTTCAGTTTCAGTTCAGTTCGTGAAATCTGAAAGGTCTTTCATGGACTCTCCTGAGATAATCTAGGTTCATAATAAACATGAAATAAATGGTGTAACTTTTTTCCAGTCTCAGTGCCTTTTACCATCATTTAATTATTCAGGGTAAATTTGCAAAAAAATCACATGCAGTGACAGAAAACTATTGTTCTGTTTCAGTGCCAAGATAAAAAATACCTTCTATATACTACTAATGTGCTTCTTAAGGAACCAATATTCTCAGTAAAAGGTTACCTTCCCTACCAGCTCACATATTAAAGATACGAAGAGATAATTAACCTTTAAAGAACCCAAGTTTTCTCTTTGTTGGTAGCATCAGAATGGTAATGAGACATTTTGGTGGCTGAGGCAGCTCCCAGCCCCTGGGAGCCCTGCTCCTTCGGGCTACCCACCCTTCCTGGGGCAGGCTCGCAGTCCCTCATTTCGACCACCAGCAACGACCAGCCGTCCCTTTCTGCGACGCAGTAACGTTTGCTGCTTTTGTCCTGCCCTTGCTCACGTGCTTGATAACCATGTTGACTTGAATAAGACCTGGTGCAGCTTTGTTGGTGTCTGCGGCCCTGTTTCCTCGCTGCCGCAGAAGGAGCACCGGGGTCGGTGTTTCTGAGCCGCCGTGTTTGGTGGGCACGAACCACAACCAAGCTGCGTGCAGTCGGCAGTGTCGTGGAAGGCGGGAGATAGTTTCAGCTCTAAATATTGAGGCTCAGTCCCGTTTCCAGTGAAGCAAACTGCTGAAACATTCACGTATGTTCGGTTCCTCACTCTCTAAGGTGCTAGCAGATAAAGCATTCTGGTTTTCTCTCGCTTTATGAAGTGATGTTATTTCTAACGGAATTAATGTATCCCCTATTAAAATAGAAGGTTAAATTTGTGGTAAATTGATTTGCTCTTTTTTCTTAAAAGAACTACTATGAAAATAAATAATTATTCTGTGTCAGTGCAATTGACTTCGTAAAATATCATTAGGAAATTAATACAGGAGCTGTTCTGAGATCAAGAGGGATTATGTAATTATCCAAAGTATGGTTTCACTATTAACTTCAATGGGGACAGAATTTAGCTAGTACTTTTGAGAAAAACCCTTTTATATTACGATGTTTTTCTTGGGCAACCCCTGCATATGTGGCTGAAGTCTACTTTTTGTGGCTGCCGTTTTGAGTCCAGTGTGTTTTCTTCTTTGTTAATTATTGCTTCACTCCTGGGACAGAGCTAATAATCTTCATTTGTTCTCTCTTCCTTAGGTTAATATCAAACACTGGCCTTAGGTTTTTACCCGCTCTCCGTAAGATTCAGTCTTTCCAGAAAGTGTTGCTGTAAGTTTTAATGTCTGCTTTTAACTTTTTAGAAGCTCCATTTGAATGTTCTACTGTTCTAACAAAATCTTTCAAGATGTGATTTCCCTTGTGTTCATTTACTAGCTTTATGATAGCATTTTAGGTTGTAATTCTGTAGGCATTGGTGATAATTTGGCCCAAAAGGTCTCCCTATTCTCTGGGTCTCATTTCCACAAAGTGTTGTAGATGATTGCATTTTACAGGCAACTCTTCCTTTAACTGTGTTAGGAGTGTACAGCTAGATGGCCCAGGAGACTGATAACAGACTTTTACTTCTAGTTCACCAATTGCAATTCAATCCAGGCTGGTGGAGGTGGAAATTTGTTGGCATCTGGTGACAGTTCTATGGCCTGCATGAAAAGAGTCGCCGATCTCAGTCCTGTTTTCAGCGGACAGATGGCCACATCACAGAAAACAAAACAAACCGCAAGAAAATATCCCTAGCATGTCTTTTTTTTTCCACTGGCAGTAAAACTGTCCAGGAGTGAAATATTGCTATGGAAAATTCCAGTGCCAATAGCGAAAAAATATTTGTGTGAAATTTTGTGTGAAAGCAGACACTTTCTTGTAAAAAATGCATATAATCCAAAACTTTATTTTTTTTTCACTGACAAAGATCTTGGCAGAAATTTTCAATCARTTCTTTATATAGTTGCACACAGAAAAGCTAGGAAATAAACAGATATTTCTTATCTTCCTTCAGTTAAGATATATTAGAAATTTTGAAATTTTGGAATCTTTAAATCAAAGATTTTTGAACCTTTGATTAGAAGATTTCAATCCGTGGGAATATTAATCCTGCAATTTTCTTAGTAATGGTCACTAATATAAATAAAAATATCTTGAAAAATTAGAGATGTCTGTATATTGTATACACGCATATACTCTTAAGAAATAAATTTATGTAATATGCTTGAAGTATGTAATTCTGGGAACTGCACTTCAGGGCTCTGTGAAACCGTAAAGCAAAAACAACAGATACAGAGCTACAGAACATTATTCCTATATGCCTTTAGGATTATCATCAGTCTTAGCTAGATTCGAATTATTATGGCCTGGTGGTCAAGGGTTTTTCTTTTCAGGTGAAATTGCTCCCCTTCTGTAAAGCTAACTAGGCCTTGACACTGCTTAAGTCCCAAAATAGATCTTGGTTCAAACCCTGGCCCCACTGAGGTCAATAAGAAAATTCCCGTTGGCTTCAGTTGTCCCAAGATTTAAATCCCAAAGACAGATCTTCATGGGTTATTGATATTTGTAAGGGTCTTGTACTCAGGACAGAGGTAAATTTTGCTTCCACTGATGCTGCRCTCTCTCCCTGTTCCTAAGTCTGTTGATTTCAATTTGCAGAACAAGGTTTCTCTTTAACTCTCAGTTAATGCAGTGTTGTGGCCATATTTAACTGTCAGTATGAGATAATTCTGGAACTGCGTTTAATTTCAAGCTTTGCAGATAATTCATTTTGTTCCCTGCTTTCCAACAGAAACAGCATGAAAACAACCATATTTCCCGTCTAAATTATGAGTAATACTGTTTAACTTCTTTGAGGTCTATTTTGAGCAAGCAACAGAATGTATAACTGCAGTTCTTTTTTTATATCAGTCAAAACTGCTGAAAGACTGAAATGAATACTTGTCAGTTCAACAAACTCAATTGACAGGGGTCCCACGTCTTAAGTTCTTAAGCACGTACAAAGCTTATAAGCAACCCCGTTGACACTGGCAGGGGAATTATTCATAGGCTTTTAGGTACCCTGCTGAATCAGGCCACAAGACTAACGGCTTTTCGTTCTAGGTGGGAGGCCGAGAGAGACATCGCCTCACAGCCCCTCCTCTTGCATTTTCTGGATAGTGTATTTTCTGGTGGGACTACTTTATCCATGTTTGGGTACTCAGACCCCAGCTTTTGTATATTCTAATGGCTTAAGCTTGTTTGGGATGAAGGTATAGGGGTGTGGAGAACAACAGTTTGGAAATGTTTGACTTCAGTCTTTTTTACCAGGAAAGCTTGTGGTCTGCAGATGAAATGTCTTAAAAACTTTAATCATTATACTTAACATGAAATAGTCCCTCAGATTGAATATAAGGAAAAATACCTTTGGTGTTTGAAGTATCTTTTCTTATTGAAAGCTGATAGAGGTAAAAGAGGTATGATTTATTTTTCAGAGACATTCAAGACAATATCAATATACGTACAATTGAAAGTAATTCGTTCATGGGCCTGAGTTCTGAAAATGTGATTATGTGAGTAAGAAATAACAAATCCATTATTTTCCTTGTTTGCTCATTTCATTTCCAGAATAGGGTCAGGAAAACCTTACTTATTTCTGAGGGATGGGCACTATTATTTAGGCTTCCAAAACCAATTTGAGGTTTTAGACTTTTCCCCTGAAATCTGTGTATTCTGTTTTCCTGCCATGAAGAATGAATGCTTTTGTGGTTTGTTTTTATTCTAATCCTGCTCTTTATTTTAGAACTGCAGCATAGAGCAAATTTAGTAATTACTGATACCAAGGTTAAACATATTCCACCTACAACAGCAGTTCCATGTGATACACTTTTTGTTCAAAAGGATGGCAAGACTCATAAATATTTACAGTCAGATACATCATTCAAAAAGACGTTTATTATTCGGGCAAAATATATGTAGATATTGTGGAAATATGGTATATTTATACACAATGTTAATGCACTGATACAGGCCAGTTCACAAAGCAGTTTCATGCTGTGTAGTTAGATGTCTTTTCATTTGACTTGAACAGTCATGTTTTTTAATGAACTATCTGGGTTCTTTGATCGTTTATATTGGTGTACCAAAATGTACTATTTGCTTACTAACAAGCTACCTTAATTTCCCCTAGCCAGAAGACAGACTGAAAAAACTTCCTGCTGTGATATGTAGTTTACCTCAAATACCAAAGCAGACAACCATGATCTGATTGACTGATTGGACTTGCACTGATTTTGGTGGGAGCGGGGTCAAACCATCAGTGCTTGGAGATTGGCCAAAATAGGCTAATAACAAGTCACTTGATTGTTATCTCTCCTTTCTCCCCATCAGTTATCAGCACCCGCTGTCTATGTCATATTCCCTAAAGTTTTAAACACATACACACGCGCACACACACACCCCTGAGATATTCACACAGTTTTCTCAAACGTGTTCAAGTAATGATACTCCAAATGTATTGCTTTATCCTTTCTCTTATAATGATATTTGCCACTCATATGGAACTTTGTTTTGTCAGAGCACTGCGCAACAAGAACCTTATTTATTTCCATAATGCTGCTAAGCAGTGGGATAAATATGCAAGATTTTTATTGTGTTTTGATCTCTCCATGCCACTCAAGCGGTATGAAATTGGCTTTTCCTCCCTCCCCAGGCCCTCCCAGGGCCCGTATGCTTACCACCTTGGCACTGCAGGAGAGTGCTCTCAGATGGTGTTCAGGCTGCCCATCTGCTGCCAAAATGGGCCTGGGGGGATCCTTCCCCTTCCAGCTGCTTCGCCTGCCTCCTGCAACAGCCCCGCAGTCCCGCTGGCTGCCGGCTGCCGCCGGAGGGTGCAGGAGCAGCAGCGAGGACCTCTGCCTGCAGCCCGGTGAGGGCTCTGTAAGCAGCCCTGGCCACCGAGCATCTCATCAAACTATGTCCTCACCCTCCTGTAGTTCTCTCCATGGGACAGGGGCCCTGTCTGTGGTCTTCGGGCAGTGCTAGTCCCTGATTAGGCCTTCTTTGTGCTGTAACGAAGAAGGACTTTCCTCATTTTAGATCCAAACTTGCTGTTGTTCTGTACAAAATCGAAGTCACTATGCAATACTGTAGAAACTTACTGTTGCAAAAGCAGTAATTTGTGAAACCAGGCATGTCAAAATAGCATTAAAAACCCAGGACCCATTAGCACCCCCCACACTCTGGGAGAGACTCTGGGTCTGCCAGTTTTAGCAGGTTTAGTTGTGGCATGCCCCAAGCACGTTTAAGCCAGTTACTCGGATTGCATCGAATCTTATGCTATGCATGGGATCAGCACAGACTGAAACTGTAGATACATTTTGTAAAGTCATAGAAATTTATGGAAGAAATTTACCTTGCTTCCAGGCCTCCATGCCATTTAGAGCCTAGAACAGAGCTTTCCTAAATTAAGGTGTAAATAGTACCTCAGAGGCAGCAGCCTCTGGCACTTGGTGAATTTAAAATTGTGTTTAAATATAGCGCTATAGCCATGGAATGGTAACCAGAAGCATATAGGGCCAAGCTCTGGATCTCTCCATCAATTTGCACTTGTTACTAAAGTAAGACTTCCATTTTATTCAGTGGAGCTAGTAAGGATGCTGATTTAAGTGAGAGAAGAATTCGTCTCTGTAGAAAGCTGTCCAGGTAACAACTGAGAAAGAATTATAGTAAGACCTCAGGATTCAGGTAGAATCTTTGCTCTTTTTACTGCTTGGATGCAATTTGCCAGGTGACAGCAGTGTGTAGTCCACACCGCATGGCAACAGTAATGGCTTGACTTTATGGCATTGGTATCTCATTGCATTAGCATCATGTTCACTGAGAGAATGCAGTGAGTGCTAAAGCAGTGATTAAAATCATATATATCAGCCTGGCAGCTATGAATGGGTAAGATCAGCGTAATATAAAAAATGTTTGAAATGCTATAAGCAGGGGCATGTCTCTCCTCTTTGCCTGCTCGTTCATGTCTAATAGCGCTTGCAAGTGAAGGGGATGGTGACAGTTTTCCTGATCTGATCTGACACACATTATAGACATAGAGCTATGCACATCTGCCTTTCATGGTCAGAAGGGTAATCTTTTCAGCCAAGCCCATAATTGATCTTCATGTTGACCTTAGCTCACCATCTCGGACCTTAGATAAGTGGGTCACTTGCATGCTCAGCTTTCAGTGTGAATTAGAAATAAAATGTCCAGGTTTGGTGACAGTTTAATTAAATCATTCCATTTTTGCCATCAGTCAGACCTGTCATCCTGTGCTGGAGAGGCTGTGAGTTGCAAAGTGACACTTAAAAGGAGATGAAAGATTACACTGCATAAATGATAAATATAACTGACCTGAGTGTAGATTTTTTGGACCATGAAGGGAACAGGGGGAAGGACATTAAACATTAATTAGTTAATGCACTACAGTAAAAGCTTGGCAGAAAGCCCCGGAGTTTTAGTTCACAGAATCACTACCTGTTTCTTCTCTCACGGGCAAGAGCCCGGAGGAGTTGGGGTTAGGTGCAGGGGAGCAGCCAGGGAGGGTAATTTGGAGAGGCAGCAGATACAGAAGGAATTCAGCAGCTTAGCAGGCAGTTTCTGCACCACAGCCACCCCCATGCATCCTGCCCTGCTCAGTCGCAGGCAGCCTCCCCTCCACCAGCGCGCTCCGGGGAAGTTAGACCACCGGCACAGGGACTCGGCAGCGCTAGTGTGTGGCACGTTTCCATGAGGAACTATCTAGTAGAGGAGACTTCTCTGTAGATGTTTTGCTGCTTTTAGCCACCTTCCCCTTTCCCAGCTCTCACTTCTCCCCAGTGTTTATTACTGGGGCCTTCACAGTTCTGGAGGCAAGTGGAAACGCTCACTGGAGCAGCTGCTCTCTTCCGTTTATTCCCTGGCCTTCTTGAGCCTTCCTCTTTTGTGTAATAATTGACAAAGGATAAGCTGTGACCTTGTGTTTCATAAGCATTTTGAAAATATAAAGTGTAAATAGCACCAAGAGCAACAGTAGGAAAGATTCTGAGCTCATTCATTCTATATGAATTCCATCTGGAATAACTTCACTGATTTTACTGTAGGCTGCCAGGGAAAGCTATGGGAAGAACCATACCCAAATCCATGTATCTATTTTTTCTAACTTTGATTCAAAAACTTATTCTATGTGTCATTTCCAATGATAACGCTGATCTGTCCTATTCGGATCTGTACTCTCCAAATCCTTCTTCCAACTATTGGGACTTCATCACCTGGTATTCATAGAAATTTCCTAATTTAAATATCCATTTAAGAATTACACATGTTTGAAATCACCTTATCTTTTCACTGGTCTATTTGAATTAGGCATGTTTTAGTTCGGAAGCATGTATAAGAACATAACTGTTTTTTTCTCTATTGCAGATGGCTAAATAAAAATGGAATTCGAGAAATTGAGAATCATGCATTTAATGGAACCTACCTGGATGAGCTGTAACTACTTTTGTTATGTAGTAGTCTGCAAAGCAATTATTAGCAAGTAGCCGCTCCTGCAGGTTTTTT
The DNA here is from genome assembly GCF_003343035.1 of Apteryx rowi. NCBI lineage: Eukaryota > Metazoa > Chordata > Aves > Apterygiformes > Apterygidae > Apteryx > Apteryx rowi. The sequence continues at coordinate 1,360,141 of NW_020450916.1, read as the reverse complement.
AATATCAGATTGTTTTAGCAGTGATATTGATGTGTTTTACAGAAATCTGAGTGATAACCACAACCTAGAAAAATTACCRAATGAAGTCTTTCATGGAGCCAATGGCCCAGTTGTTTTGTAAGTAATATTCAGATTTTTTTTCTCATTATTAACTTCCCAGAAAAGAACAGATAAGAATACAGCATTCAAATGTGAATGCAGGTCTGGATTTTAACATCTCACAAATGTTGGAGGTCAAAATTGGAGCTGCATGTCTGAATATAAAAAACTGGAAGCCATATCTGAAGTATCAGTCTAGATCCAATTTTTTGGAGCAYTTGGATCCAATTATTAGATCCAGATTCCTCTCCAGAGTTGATTAAGATCTGTAAAAGAGAAGTTCTGCTTCACTTATGCAGTGAAAATGCTGTTCATTTTTTGTTTGGGGCAAAAGCAAGGATAGGTGAGTGGGTCCTCAGTGCTTAAATTTGAATTGCACACCCTTGAAAAATTTAAAACCACTGAGGATTTGCCCTGCAGCTCTGAAGCTTAATTCTAAAGATAAAATCCCTACCCTGTACTTCACACAGTTAAAATAGGATCTCTTCGGTGGTGTTAATCTGGAAAAAGAGGTCTCAGAAGTACACGGTTCAGCACTAGAGTGCTCATGGATCTCAGTCACCGTTACCTCAAGCTATGCTTTGGCACAGGATCTGAAAATACCTGTGACTGTGCACAGCTGCTTGTGCTTCTGAGCCCAAGCCACAACATGTAAGAGCAGTAACAAACACATGACCTTTTTTTTTTTTTTGTCACCAGTTCATCAGGGCCTTTCTCTCTTTCCATCTACCCTGGATGTCCAGAGGGTGCCCCAGAAAGGGTGAAAGGGGGTAACTGGAATTGTTGGAAGATTTTACACAGAGGTTTAGAGTGGTTGGGAGTCTAAAAAASGCAGAGAAAAATGGCTAGCCAACCTTGAGTTCAGATAAGAGCTCTTCTGAAGGCATTGAATATGTAGTCCAAACCCTTTTTCCATCTTGTAATGTTCAGTGCACTTATGATGTAAAGAGCAACCGACCATATGGGTTACCTACATTTTACTCCACTTGCATCACTCCCTCAAAATGCCTTTACCCTTTAGAAAAGACTGCCAGTGGAGCATCTTTTCAGCAGTAATGCACTTGATGTTTCACTGGRAAAACATCATTTCCTGGAGCGAGAAGTTAATGCAATTTCTTTGCAAACTGTAGCTGATACAATCATATTCTGGAGGCTTATCAAATTGATTTGGCTGTAGTTCAGATTCATTTGATAGTTCAATTTCTAACACTGAGTTATTTGTGTAAGAAGTTTTCTGTTCCATTACTAGTGTGTCCACTATTCTGTGGATGGTAAATTACCTTTTTATCCTGACTGAGATCATGAAAGAGGAGCCTTCTGCTCATCTGTCACTGTAGTGTACACCAGAAATATGCTTTCACTTATGGAAATGATTAACCCATAATGATATCTTTGCTGGGGAAAATAGTGTTGTTGAAAACAAATTTGTGTTGCAGGCTACAATATTTTATTAGACTGAACTTCAGAGTGTTTAATTGTTTGTTCTTCCTGCACCAGTGTCTATTAATACCGCCTTCTATTTTAGATTTCAGAATATTAAAATAACATGACGGATTCACAGACACAAATATGAATGTCACAATGCACCAGTTTTATCACCTAGTCTGCCTTACACAGGCTACACAGTTTCACAGATCAGTTCCTCTCTTAGGCTTATGACTTTTGGCTGAATTAGAATATCTCTTTTGGAAAGATACCAAGTTCTGAGTAAAAGAATTTCAACATTGRCATTAGGCAGGTAAATCAAATGGCTAATTAGATTTACACCTATACACTTTCCTTCTGTATAAAAATGCACTTTATTTCCAACTTGGATTTTCATAGCCTCAATTTTCAGCCATTTTGTTTATTTCTCTTCTGGTGCTCCCAGAGCAATAGTAGCTTACACCAGGTTTTAGGGACTGGGCCACTTACTGAGGTCCATAGGAKCCTCTGCCTTCCATAAGCATTAAAAAACTTGGGGAGTTCCAGTGAGGTGCAGGAAGGTGCAGGGGGACTCTCAGCTTTCCCCCTCCATAAATGTGATTCAGCTGCTCGATGATGATCCATTCTGGGCTGAATTCCCTGGCTGAACCCTGACTCCATAGTAGGGCAAGATGTGGCTACCATCCATCCTGCCCTCGCAGCTTGTCTTCAGTGGGAAACCCAAGTATGTGGGCCAGGAGAGCTCCAGTAGGTCCCCGAATAGACGGCTGAGTTCCTGAAGCACTTCCAGAGGGCACTGTAAATGCAACCTCTGAGAAGATTAGTATCACTGCTCAGTCCACCGCTCTCTCCCACTATCCCAGCCTTTTCTTGCTACTTCTATATGTGCCTTTCAAACCTAAACGAGATTATCCACTGTCAGTATATTTTGCTAATCCAACAGAGACTCCCAGTGGGAAAGGGAAGTGATAGGAAGAGAGCTCAGATTAATTTTGCTGTTCCTGCACTGGCTGCTGTCACAGCTGATGTCTAGCAGTGAACAAAGCCTCAAGGAACCTCTGAACTGAGGTCTGCTCTGTGACAACTCAGTGGAGTAAGTTACTAAACCACCTGCACCCTGTCTGTGTTTGCTCAGTGGCCTACTGGYGGTGTATCAACACCTATCTCTAACTGACATATCAGCAAACACTGCACTGCTATGCAAAGCACTTTCCCCAACTTGCTTCCATTTATGTGCAATAACAATCTTAAAAAAAAAAATAGAAGGATGTTTAAAAGAAGAAGATATTTTCTCAGGAAGATATTTAAGTATTTTAGGTGTAGAGACAACTAGAGACTCAGTAACAGTTTAGCTATTTTTAAGTCTAGGTGATATTCCTATTCATATTTGTTATTTCCCAGCTGGCATAATAACTGTTTGGACTTGCTGAAGATTTCCAGCTAACAAGCCAAAGAAAACATTTTTCATGTCCTTGTTCAGAATTATAAAACCTTATGAAGTTCCATAGGCGCTTAATGTTGCCATGAATGATACTGTCTGTGGATTTCGGCAGAAAACTGCCGCTTACTTGTTTAGTCATGAGCATATACTCAAGGTGACAGTTTTCWTTAGGCAGCCTACTAAGGACAATAATCAGTCCATGAAACAATTGAGGTTGCCAGTTGCAACCTAATTACCACTTTAGGTGTCTAAGTCAGAAATTTAAAGCTTAAAGTTCCTCTTCAGCTGCTGCTTTTAGCTTCTGTGAGAAAAGGATCAGACCCTGAATGACCTCAGGACCAAAATATGGTACCTCTTAGTCTTAYCTGCAGAAGTGCAAAGCGTTTCTGCTCTCACCTGTCCATCTTGCCCTTCTAGTAGACTTTACAGCCCTGGCTCAGGGTAGCAGAGTGGGGTCTCTGTTTGCTTCTCGGCTACCACAATTCACAGTAATCCAGCCAGCAGCTTAAACTGCCAGCGAAGGAGGGCTGTTGTTAATATTCCAGCATGTGAACTGGTGTTAACAGAGGAATGGACRCAGACCTCCTTCAGACGGGGCCGTAGCCCTGGCAGATGGTCATGGTGAATATTGGAGAGYGCTCACAGTTTAAGCAGCCCCAGGAAAATCCGGCAGAGCCCCAGATCCTCAGCAGCCTCTGCGTAGCTCTCAAATGCACTCCATTGGGATTTGCCCCAAAGACATCCCCGTCATGCCAATGGGTTCCGGGGAGGAGACCCAAGTTTGGGGCCAAATCCTTAAGCTGGGCAGAGTTTAGGACACTCACCAGTGCTTTTCAGCATTTTCTGCCTGAGCGCTTTAGGGTAGTCCCCCTCGGCATGCAGGGGTGGCTCTCAGTTTCAGTACCCAGTGTTTCTCCAGGCCCTGCACGCGCAGCGCAGGGCACCTCTCCCGCAGCTGGGGGGTGTGTGTGTGTGTGTGGGGGGGGGTCGTTCCTTCAGAGCTGCCAGGGCAGAGCTGCGTGCTGCAGTGCCTTGGGCCTGGGGAGTGAATCCGAAGCCACCAGCTGTGGGCACATTATGGACACAAAGATCATGTTTACCCAATGCTAATAATTGCTTTAGTAGCTAATATGAATTTGTTAGACTTGGCTGACCTCAGCTAAAGATTGTGAGTGCAGAAACATTTCCTGGTACTAATTCTGTTCCTTAGAATGAGGAGTGGAGGTGCAAATGTGCATATTGTGCATAGCAGCTGTCTGAACTATATATATGCTGCTAAAATCTGGTCTCTCCCACGTGTGGCACCATTCTTCTGCATTAATATTGTAATAAAAATAATTCGTGCATATCATGTAATGTAAATCAAATAACGTCCTGACATAGGACTGTTACAGGTGAACTGGAAAATACTTTGGGGTGTATGGAGATAATACCAAATAGTCAGTCTGATTTATTAGGGAAAATCTTTTTCTTTTGTCAGACAAAATAAAAAGCAGGGCAGCCTTAGCAAATGTTGGATCCTGGATCAGTCTGGTGACATAAGAGTGCAGCGGCTAAGGGAGGACTGGATGATGTTGCTTAGTCCGTCTTACTATTGCTGTAACAGAAGAAAGTGTGCTTTCCTGCTGTCAGAGGCTGAAGGATACAATTTGTGTCCCAGACAAGGAAATGTGGGGACAACTTGCCCCAGCTGTTATATCGTGGAGCATGGGGATGGGTTCCTGAATAGCTCTTTCCTGGGAGATGGTTGGTCCTTCTTCCCTTCCCCCACCTGTGTGGCACAAGTCAAGATTTAGTGTTTGTACCATGCAACATTTTTCCTTTGAAAAGTCTCCTTAATGCTGTCTTTAGTACATTCATAGTCGCTGCTTCCATCAGTGCCTTTGATAATCTGCTCCACACAGTAATTGTCTTCCACATAAATACATCTCGCCTAACCTCCTGTAATCTTGCTCCTTCCTTAGTTTCAGTCTGTGCTCTCTTTGTTTTTTAAACCTCTGGAAAAATTTTATTATTTTCATTCCTCTCAGTCTGAACCTTATCACCCCATCTGTCTTTAATCTCTTTTCTTCCTAATGAATACAAAACCTCATATTCTCAACCTGTCTTCACATCTGTAACCCCCCCCATGAGCTTGTATCTTCATATTTATTGCCTTTTGCATTTTCACCTGTCCTGCAGTAGCCTTCCTGTAATGTGATGTTCGTGAGGAACATAACAAACTTCTATTGTGATTTCATCAGCCTTTTGCATATCATAACAGTGTTCTTGGATGACTGGTGCGTTTATTTCACTATTCACTAAACCCAGAATCATGTGGAGCTAATGTTTTTTTGTCACTGTTAATTCTTATCCCGGAAGGTTATGGGATTTTTTCTTTTTTTTTTCAAACCGGACTAGCGTCGCTTGATTATTGTTTGCAATGAATATTAGTTCAAGTCTCACTGAGGAACTCCTAATTTATCCCTCAATCCTGTTTTCAGTGTGGATTTCTAGATGACCTCTTTCCAGTCACTACTCTGAAAATGAGCAGGGCAGTCTAAAACATATCATCTCCATCGCTGAGCAAAAGTTAATTTGCTTTTTACTAAGGTTTTCATATGTTTTCTAAGGGATATTTCAAGGACAAGAATCAGTTTCCTGCCAGGTCATGGATTAGAACTCATTAAGAAGCTAAAAGCAAGGTCTACATACAATTTAAAAAAACTTCCTGATTTAAGCAAATTCAACTCTTTGATTGAGGCAAACTTCACCTATCCTAGCCATTGCTGTGCGTTTACAAACTGGAAAAGACAAAAGTAAGTAATTTCATTTGTTTTTCTTTTTGGTGCTTCTCAGCTGTTGATAGTGAATTAAACAAACTTATTCAAAATCTGAATAGGAAATGCCTCTTCAGCACATATAAGTAAATGGATAGAAATAAATAAATGTAGAATACATAATGTTTATGCATGTTACACAGTACACCGTATTTCAGGTTGGTGATAAGTTCTGATAGCTCTATTAACATCAGCATTTTCCCCAGCCGAGAGTCTAGCCCATACTTGTCATAGGCCATCTTTCACTGGCACCTGCAGTCCTGGATCAGCACAGAGCCACACTGAAGACACTCAGGAGAAATAGCTTGGCAACTTTTCAGGAGGTAGTTGGAGGGAATGCAGTGTTTCCACAGAAGCTTGTCAATATTTGACCAGCAATTCAAGAGGGTAACAGGACCACTGAGTGGTCTTAACCTCTTCTCTCAGAAAGTCACAGTGACGTTGAAAATCAGTATGACCAAACATACTTTATCTGTCTAGTCTACATATACACCATTTAGGGATATGATTTCTAAATTGGCTAACCTAGAGACCCTTTAACAGAAATCGAGTGTGGGGTCATCTTAGACTCCCAAAGTAAATTCCCATGCTAGTTTTAATTTATCATCAGCAAGATGCAATGAGACTTCATATATCAATGATTGCCATGAATTATTTTCAGCTCCTCTGGTAGAATTAAAAGGTACATATTAATTAGTTAATGAACCTCCTGAATTTGTGCCACTGGAAAACCTGAGGGATTGGTACCTATGGAACCCCCTGTTACTGTTCCAAGTTCTTCCTTTGCTAGATGTCCTCAAAGACTTGGAATTTGACATGACAGAAAAAAAAGAAAAAAACACAGATCATGGTTATAATTCAAGACACTGTCTTCAGAAGTTGCCTAAAGCTTCAAAGAAAGATAAAACCACATAGAGAAAGCATAAACAACTACTACGCTTTAATACTTATAATAGCAATTTATTTTATTTTTAGCATTGTACTGTCACCAGGCAGTGTAAGATGCCTCATCTCGCTTGTGCTGATAGCTAATAAATATCAGTTATGTGTGCTTGCAACACTAGCTGTATGAAGAATGCAAGTCTGGTGGTGGAGATTACAATGATAAGGAAAGTATCTGGCAGAATCAATCCCTCATTAGCATTTTGGATCAACAATGGGCAAACTTTTTGCTAGGAGAGTTTATCAGAAGGTGATATTTTCACGTAATTCTACAAGCTTATGGAGGCACAGTGCTTGGTGGCTTGCTAAGTAGAAATGCTCCCAATCCTTCCACCACTGATGGCAACTTGATAGTTGCCATTGATTTCAGTGGAAGCATGCTTAGTCCTAAAAAGCTGAATGAGCAAAGGGATTTTGATATCATCTTATGATTTACATGTTTGACCAGACTTCTGGCCTGCTTGTGCCAAATCAGGACCCAAATCCCAAAATCTACCGCTCAAGATAGGCAACTCTGCTGGATGTTTCAAAAGCAGAGTAAGAGTCACTTCTCCCATTGAAAGAAAGTCACAGGAGGAAATGGCACTGACCTTTCAGTAAGATCTCAGTAGCTCATACCCTCGCTTGGGCTATAAATAACTTCACTGCCACCCTCGCCCCAGGGGATTTAAACCCATGGCACTCAGTTCCCTCTTTGTTCAGCCATTGCCCTGACAGGTAAGAAGCCAGCAAGGACTCTTACTAGCCTCCCCACAGCCTGGGCGAGAGTAATTTGAAAAGAAATGTCCATGAACTGTGCAGAGCTTGTGTAAGCCAAGTGTGACTGGGCAGCGAGCTGGGATGGAGCACCACGCTGAAGCAGCTGGTGCTGCTTCGGGAGCAAGTCTGGTCACAACTTCACTCACGATCATCTATGGTATCATTTGTAGTGCAACAGGAAGAAGTACTACGCACGTTGGAGCTGCTCTTCTTTATGCTGGGTCTTTGAAAACTCTTGTATTGATATGAGCGCTTCTTCTACTGTTTGTCCTTAAAGGCGAAGGGATTTTCTTGTCAGAAGAATTTGTAGATAATTTCTGGAATCAAGGGGCTTGGCTTCACAAGTTGCCTAAATCTAAAATTTCAGTAAAAAAAGTGAAATTTAAAAAAAAAAACAAATCACTATAAGGCGACTAATCCTTTACATGGAACCTTCTAGGAAGTACTTTCGGTGGTAAAACAAGGTGATGCTACAAATGCAAATAAAGGCAGAACTACATAAAATTCCCATAGCTGACCTCTCAAAAGTTTTCTTCTTCCCCCTGTACAAAAAAGGTCTTCTCAAGATAAATTTTCCTTGACTTCAATAATGCATACATTTCTAGGCCTCACTGAATATACTGTTTCTGAGAGGTAAACTCTGGAATATCCCCAATGCCTATTCTAATCCCTGCTTCAGATGACTGACTTCTGTTCTTGGAAGGTGGTATTTGGTGCTGCTGCTCCTCTTCTAAGAGAGAGGCTCTTTGCATATGAGCACATATTAGTATGTCATTTATATCATTGATATAAATTATCTAAAAAATTTGCTTTAAATGAGTGAAGGAACCTTCAAACAACAGAAAAAAATGGCTTAAGATCTAGTTTTAGTGGAGTCAATAAAGCTGTTTTTATTTTTAGAGATTTTGAAACATTACCTTTTTTCATAAAAGGAACCATATTTGGTACTAAATTTAAAATATTGACAAGTTTATATTAATTTCTGTGCTAAAAAGCTGAAAAGACTTTTGAAAGAGTAGCTGCTGTGCAGGTACAAAGACTTTTTTTTTTTTTGTCATTTCAGTTTATTCTACTAATTTAATTAAATTCCAGTTAATTGTAGTTGACAAAGCCAGAAGGCTTTTGTTTGTTAAAAAGTCTGTGTAAAAGAGGAGAGACACTCATTCTAAAATCTAGAAGGACAAGATAGCTATAAATAATCCGTTCATATCTCTGGCTATTATTATGAATTTCTCTGTTCAATAAATACATTTAAATAAACTGTTTTCTGTGTACAACACATTCAAAGTAGTTTTGTTTCACTGTTAAAAGAATTGAATGCTGGTTTGGTACATTTTAACTTTATTAAATTTTCATGCAACCAGACTGTGACATGAATCATTAGGAAAACAGTAATCATTGTCTTGTAAAAGAAATGCATCACAGCTGGGTTAAAAGTACAAAAATGAAGACTTCATTTAGATCAGTGCATGCTCTGATATATGATTACTTGAATAAATGTGCACATGTAGAGTGTATCATCTTCTTGATCAACAGAACAAAGTTGAATGTATTTATATTTTCTATGGCTACCAACCCTATCTTTTAAAAAATACTAAGCATAAATGCAAAACGATTGAAACAAATGATTTAGAATAAGCCTTCCCGTTAACCAGTTTAAATCAAAATTAAAATTGGTCTTTTCATTCATATAGTCATGTGTCTTGTACTGGAATTAGTGGGAGACTGATATATCCTCTCTCCAGTTTAAAGATATCAAATGGATGTATTTTGGTTCAGAGGAATGACAGAGCACTGGAACAGGTTGCCCAGAGAGGTTGTGGAGTCTCCTTCCTTGGAGATATTCAAAAGCCACCTGGACGCGATCCTGTGCAACGTGCTCTAGGTGACCCTGCTTGAGCAGGGGGGTTGGACTAGATGATCTCCAGAGGTCCCTTCCAACCTCAACCATTCTGTGATTCTGTGAACGGTGAAGTGCCCTGCGTGTGAACATCAAAAGTATTAACATACATTTTGGCAGAGATTAGTCAAACATATAGTAGCTACACCTGCCTTCATTTCAAAACAGTTGTGTGGACAGCTGACACAATCTGTGTGTGCATTCAAGACTGCCCAGGTTTTTTAAGAGTTATTAATAGTTTGCAGTACTTGATCGCAGAGTTTTGATGGTGTCTTTGGTAAGAGTTGTGTTGGTTTAGTGCAGCAGATATTACTTATTGTCATGAGAACTGATGTGACTTGACTTACCCTACATCTTCACAGGACCCATTCATTCTCCTGTAGTAGTTTAGGTCTCAAAATATTTCCAGATAATCCAGGGAGGATAAAAAGGATACCCAATAATCCCCAGAAATGCTTTTCTAAGGATCACTGGGGCATTTGATGTTCACGTGGGAACTTTAAGAAAGAATTAAGACAGACGCCTGAAGCCTCTTTCTGACTGACCCATTTACATGAATTTTCCCCTTTTTTGAGGCTTTTGCAGCATTCAAGATTAATGTATCACCTCTCCCATTACCTGGTTAAAAACCATATGCACCAGTGAACTGATTCTGTTGTGATAATGGGAAGCTTAAATATGTTATAGCAGCAGTGTTTTCTGCATTTTGGAGGATGTCACGTCAACCACAGACCAGCTGCAAGACTGAGACATGAGAGACAAAACATCATAGTCAATTTTGCTGCTTCTTTTTCCACTCCAAGAAGAATTACAGTATATGATAAATACTGATCTGTAGATTCATTACACTAGAATACTTTGATGAAAATTGGCTGAGCAAATGGAAGGTAAAGTGATTTTTATGAAAACTTTAAAAAGACAAGTCCACTGTACCATGTTGAGCTCCTCTCACATCTTGCTGTGATTGGAAATAATATCCTGCTCAGATAGATAGCGCTGAGGCTGGATGTTAAAACTCTCGACTTGGCATAGACCATTATGAACTTCAGCAAGCTTTTGGCTTTCTCTGACATAAAGATCACCTGCCAAAAAGAACTAGAGTGATATGAATCTGTCCTTACACGTTATCATTGTTCTTTGGAAGTCCTGTCACTTGAAAACCTATTTTTAAAAAGCATGGCAGCATCAGGAGACATATTTGGGCCTCATTTCATGAGAATATAATATCAGTTGCTCACAGCTCATCTGATGGCACTTTTCAGTAAGCATAATTGATTTGAGATAGGACCTAATATGGAATCTAGATCTGGACTATTTATTCTGCGGAGTGTATTTCTCAGCACAAAAAAATCCTGCTTTCACCAGATCCAGACAGAGTGCATAAAATGACTACTTGTACAAAGGTTGTTATTTTTGTCTATTTTTGTCAGCGCGCTCTGCCAATTTTAATGTTATTCTTTAAGTTGTCCTTTCTCTAGTTTATTTTTCAGACAATTCACTTTTTAGCGGAGCCAACAAGAGGGTTACAAATAGCATGAATAAATGGACTGTGTTAAAATGCATATGGTCTCAAAAGGACGCAAGGACTCATCCTTTGCCAAAAATGTATTAAATTATTACTCAGTGCACTGTACAGTGCAAAGGGCAAATAGCCCAGGGCAAGAAGGCCGTAAGTGCTAGTCACAAACAGTCCATACTAGATGAAGGTTTTTCTTTCCCTTAGTAGTTTTGAACTCTGCCCATCTTAACTGCTCATGGTGCAAGTAACCAGCCGGAAGACCCCCTTGGCACCAGTCCTCAGAACAAACAGAGCATCTAACCTCACGGGACTCTAATTTTATTTGTGACCTCTGGGTGTTAAATAATAACAAGAATTAGTAAATAATAATAATAAGCAGAAATATTTTACTGGCCCTAAACAGCTGCCTTATCTGTGGGACAGATGTAGCTCTAAGCAGTGTCTCCATAATTTGGGAAAAAGTATTTTTCACTTGTGGCTGAAAAATGTTTGATTAAAAACATTTCCTTGGGTTCGTTTACTAAGAAACACCAACTGCAGTAGCTTTCAGGACCCACGAGTGCCTGTTGCACTCAGACCTGAGGGACTCGCTTGCCCCCCCATCATTGCCCCTTCCAAGCGTGCATTCCCTTTCAGCTGCAGAATTGTTGCGGTGTTGCTCAGCCAGCCCCTCGCTCGTCCCTGTGCTAGCAGAGCACAGAGGAGCAAATGTAATGCCTTGCTTTGGGTGTCATGACCTCCATAGTGCATATTTGACCTCACAGAAAATCAGCTCTCTACCTCAGCTGATAAGCAAGATAAAAAATACTGATAATAATAGAGGATGCTCAGGACCTCACAGGAGGTGAGAAAATGTTCCTCACCTGCTGGCACTGGGGCTTCATTAGTTTTCCTTTCTTACAAACAAATGCTTTAAACTTATGGTGTGGGGGAGCTGGAAGATGTGGTAAGTGTACAAAGTGAAAGGATAAAAATAGGTTACAGAAAAGAATTCTCCCTTGCCTAACTTGCCCAGAAAGCTGTTCTCTCATGTGTACTGCAAGTCAGAGTAGGATATATGCTGAGATCCTGTCCTGGAAAATCTATAGCTAAATTGCTATCATCTAAGCTGTTGACAAAAGTAGGCAGAGCTGAACTATGTTGGTTTTACAGCACGTTGTCAGCTGCTTTATTTGCTAACACTCCTTGGTATTTGTTACCTTGATGGAGCTGATCATCTCTTTATCTATCTCAGCCAAAACACTTGTTTCTTCAATTGGTCTAGTCATGAAGGAGAAGGGCAGGGAAGTTAATCCTCTCCGAAATAAAGGTAAATACAACCTATCAAAAAAGGAAAGTTTTTACCTTCCACAGATTTTTTTTTTTCTTGAAACTCTTTTTTGAAGCAAACTCTTTTCCTTTGTTTACTTGTTCTGCTGAAAATTCCAAAATTTTTAAAAAAGACCTACTGACAAAAACAAAAGTAGCTACTAGTTCTACAGAAATGTTCAGCTGGGTCGGGTTGGTTTCTAAGTCATTTTCCTTGAAAGTTTTAAGCAAAATGTTCTATGAGGTCTTGTGTTTGGATCTGTTATGATATCTGCCTTCCAGAGATTATCTGGAAGCCCTGAATGAGCTCATTTATGCTATTTATGCTATGTTGTGTTAATGGACAGTGGCCATCATGATATGAGATACTGAAAATAAATGGCACAAACTGGAGTTGCTCTCTGCCCTGACAGAGTTACAAGATTAAATATGACACTCTGACTGCCAAGAACTTTAGGGAAAAAGGAATTCTAGAGTAACACTAATAGATGATAGAAAGATTATGATTATACAGACTCTTTATGGGCACAGTTGAATTGAATCATACTTCAAAGTTCAGTCTTATATAGTGATTCATCATCATGTTTCCCCCATGCAGAATCAGATTATCAATAACAGATTATGTGAGAAGTCCAGTTGAAATAAAGGAGGTTTCTTACAGCCTACGTCTGTCCATGTAGACAACTGCATTATGATTGTTAGTACAGCAAACATCAAGCTTTCCCTTCCCTTACATTTTACTATGCTTTCAATTTATTTACATTTTTATGTAGTACTTTATAAGTAGGGACCAGTCAGCCTATTAATTTCAAGCTCCAGGGTGGTCTCTATAATCAGCTAACCAGAAGGACAGAGCTGTTAATGGAAACTGCATGATTTCTCATTTGTTGCATGCCTCTTGCTGTGTCTCTTAGTTTCCAACTGTACTCTTTTTACAATTTCAGCACTGAATTACATCCAATATGTAGTATATCTCATGCCAAGCAAGACCTTGATGAACAGCATGGTGATAAAATGCACAGACGATCTGCAGCTGAAGATTATATTTCCTACTATGGCATAGGTTTTGACCCAGCAGAGAATGAATTTGACTATGGTTTATGCAATGAAGTAGTTAATGTAGCTTGTTCACCTAAACCTGATGCTTTCAATCCATGTGAAGATATCATGGGATACAATATTCTCCGAGTCCTGATATGGTTTATCAGCATCCTAGCTATCACTGGGAACATTGTCGTCCTTGTTATTTTAATAAGCAGTCAATACAAACTCACTGTACCTCGGTTTCTAATGTGCAATCTTGCATTTGCAGACCTCTGCATAGGTATCTATCTCTTGCTGATTGCATCTGTAGATATCCAGACCAAAAGCCAGTATTACAACTATGCCATAGACTGGCAAACTGGGGCAGGATGCAATGCTGCAGGATTTTTTACAGTGTTTGCAAGTGAACTCTCAGTCTACACACTGACTGTGATAACTCTGGAAAGGTGGCATACCATCACCTATGCCATGCAGTTGGACCGCAAGGTTCGATTTCGTCACGCTGTGATTATAATGATTTTTGGCTGGATGTTTGCCTTCACRGTGGCCCTTCTCCCCATCTTTGGAGTCAGCAGCTATATGAAGGTCAGCATCTGTTTGCCCATGGATATAGAAACATCATTTTCTCAGGCTTATGTTGTATTTCTTTTAGTGCTGAACGTACTCGCATTTGTGATCATATGTGCCTGCTACATCTGCATCTATTTTACTGTGAGAAACCCTAATGTCGTCTCTTCAAACAGCGACACTAAGATTGCAAAACGCATGGCCATACTCATCTTCACAGACTTCCTCTGCATGGCACCAATATCTTTTTTTGCAATATCAGCCTCACTAAAGGTTCCTCTCATCACAGTGTCCAAATCCAAGATTCTTCTGGTTTTGTTTTACCCCATCAACTCATGTGCCAACCCTTTCCTCTATGCCATTTTCACAAAGACTTTCCGAAGGGATTTTTTCATTCTGTTGAGCAAGTTTGGTTGCTGCGAAATGCAAGCCCAGATTTATAGAACAGAGACCTCCTCATCTGCTCATAATTTCCACACAAGAAATGGCCATTACACTCCTGCATCAAAAAACAGTGATGGTACTATTTATTCACTGGTTCCTCTGAATCACTTGAACTGAAATGTTTGCATGAATTTGTGTCTGAGGCAGTGTGATAATCACTTTCAACTATGAATTTGAATAATGACTTCAACATAGTATATAAAATTATTTTTTATGGGGAAATGTTTTTATTTCCACTTTGCAGGGTTTTTTGTTCAATGAACAGCCATCAGAAATGATACATAGTTGTCATCAGTTCTTGAAGGACAAAGAACCAAAAGTCAGTATGCACCGAAGTGTCCTTGTACAATTGTCTCAAGAAATAAATGAATTGTATAAACTGGTATTTCCCACTATACGTCATTCTAGGAAGATGTTAGCTGCTTACTGCTTACTGAGAATTAAGTACTGGCTATATACGGGTGAAAGAAAAAATATGTAGAATTAATTTTTTTTCTGTGAAGCATGCTATAACAATGACAAAGTAATTAGCTTTTTTTATTAATTTGATCTCCTGGGGTTACAGGAGGCAGAAAGCCAATTTACACTCTTCCTTCAGCACAGACTTACTAGGAATGAGACTATCATCTTGTGTTGTTTCCATTTCTGTTTGCCACAGCAGATAACTAGGAGGCATCTCCAGGTAGGCTGGTGTTAGCAGTTCCACACTGTATGGACCTGCCTTACTCTGCGCAGAAGTGTCACTTTGGGTAGGATTTGTGTAGATCTAGACTGCCAGGGTCAGAGAACTAGATTACATTTGAGTTCAGACAAGGAGTCTGGTTGGGTTTGTTTTTTTTGTTTTCAAGATGAGGAAGAGCAAGAATAAGAGCAGGAGAAACCCTTTGTAATAAGGAGGATGTTTTCTCAAGTTGGTCTCACAAATTTGGGTTGGAATGGTTTTTGTGAGGTTGATCCTTTGGGTATGGCAACATGGGCCAATGTGCTGCTTTAAAGTGATTCCTGAGGCATGTTTCCCATACAGCAGTATTAGTGCTATGTACTCTTTGGGCTACGCAGGGGACTTCTGATCCAGATACGGCTTTTGAAAACATGAACCAAAGCTTTTGTGAAATCCTAAAAGGTCTCTTTTCCTTTCCTTT